>NC_056732.1:35891131-36243503 GCF_019279795.1 Protopterus annectens
TATCCAGATCTATTCAGACGCTGGCAGTTAGTGAATCTTCCTGCTCCTTTTGTTACATGGAGCTTATGCTTGCCTTCTTCAATCCAGTTGGACAGCAACTAAACTAGGAAGTAGAAGTTCTCTACCAGGATCTCATTACAAGCATCAAAGTAAATGAACATTCTCATCTTTTACAAGAAACATTCGACCACATTACAGCTTTTGAAGAGAGGTTAATAGAAATAAAGAAAAGAAACCTTCCTAGAGAGACAAATGATTTTAAATATGAAAATGTTTTACTTGGTCATCCAACCTAACCAGTAACCAACATAATCAACCACAGCCAGAACCAGTTGATGTACAGTTTCAAACTATTGAGGATACGCCTACTGAACACATGCAGCAGGAAATGCTACGGCCAATATCCTTAGTAGATGCCAGCAATGTTGCTGCTCTGGATCCTTTTGGATTTTACAATTCTGGCGACAGATCCCTTCACCATGTTGGAACCTTGACAGAAAAGGAACACAAATGACAAGAGGAGGAACAACAACAGACCCGTAACCAGGAGCCAAATGAAGTTCCAATACACCGTGAATGAACGGTAATAAATTTATCATCTTATACTTTAAATTTGGATGAACTTTCAGTTTTATCCAAAGGATTAACATTTGTACCTCCCACTCAAATGGATACTGCTCAAATGTTGCTAGAACTATAATATTTTACGTGTTCTCTTAAGCTTAACATTCTGTTCAGAGAGAACAATGCTCCACTGAACCTACCCAAACGTTTTAAGTACCTTCATACCACTAACACTCTGCTTGTTTTGGCCTTTGAAAAATCAGTGGAAAAAGAACTGTATAAACATTTTTCAGTGACAAGCACAGTAAATACTTTAACTTGACTGCATCAGAGATACAGACAGTCAAGAATCGTACTATAAATTCAGACATAGTCCTAAAACCAGCAGACAAAGGTGGGGGTACTGTGATTATGAACTTTGACTAATATAACAATCAAACGCTCTCTATGCTAGCCACCTCAGAATATGAGTGAATACACAAACTGGTGAATCGGATAATTAAGCAGTTTCCTTAAGACTAGAAAACATGCTGAAGGACACCCTCACTGGAGAAGAATTATACCAGAACTTTAGAACTGATGGTCCTGTTGTACCTTTAAAATATGACATACCTAAAGTCCATAAGTCCCTTGCATCTCCCCTGCTTAGACCAATAGTGTCAGCAAGCGGATGGGCGACAGAGCCCTTATCGAGCTACCTTGATAACCAGCTTAAGAAATATTTACATGTAACAGGTACCTTTATCAAGGACACAACTGATTTCATTTCTCATCAATCAGAATGGCTTATGTCACAACCAGTAAAAGACTGTTTTCTTGTTGCATTGGATGTAGACTCCTTGTTTACAGTTATTCCAAATGAGAGAGAAATTAGATTTGTTAAACATTTACTTGAATTTTCTGATTATGCACAGTGTCATGTTAATGTTATTTTTGAGTTATTGGACATTATACTTAAAATAACAGCTTTTTATATCAAAAGAAGTTTTACATACAGGCAAGAGGTGCGGCGATCGCTAAACCCTATGCCAACATTGTAAATGTACCAATGGGAGAAACAACATGTAGTCAGTGGAAATAATCCATATCTCAGAAATGTGAAATTTTATAAGATTTATGGATGACGTTTTCTTACTATGGGGAAGGTACAGTAGAACAGTTCAGGACATTTTGAGTTGTGCATTTCTACAACCACTGATTTCTTAAAGTTTACACATGATAAAAATACACCAGTCATAAAGAACACCAAAAGATACTGGTCTGTACTAATTGAGATACCTGAGGTAAGGAATGTTGTCAGATTCGCCAAGTTTAATTAAAGAAGAGCTAGTAACTTAAAGAACCTTCTTTGTTCTAAAGAACAACCAAAAATACATCTTACTTTTACACTAATAAGCAAAGAACGTACAGATGTAACAACCACTTTTTGCAAGTACATTAATACTGACAAGTTTGTTCATCCAGTCAAAGATGCAGCTTTTGAACTAAGAGCATTTGGTAATTGCAACACACAGCACTTAAATACATTGCAAACTGCTCCAAGTACGAATCGTACTACCTAGGCTAGACAAATAGAAAATTAAAAGAGAGACTAGATCAACACATGTCAGACATGAGGAGGAGTGTTCAAACAAATCCCTTATGTAAACATATTCATAATGCAGATCTAACTCATACTTTTAATTGTATTTGTGCACCGCTCAGAGGGACGACATAAAATTGCATGCAGAGAGGATAGAACTTCAGTGGATTTTTAGATTTAAGGCACATATACCCCCTGGCTTGAATGACATGGTTTCCACTAAGCCTTATTTGAAGTACTTACATACTCAAATTCACTGAACTTTTTGTATTTGTTTTTACCCTGTATGTTTTAAAACATTGAAAATTTTAAATTTTACAAGTACTTTCATTATTTATTACATTTCTTACTGTTATTGTCACTTATATTTTTATACATAAAATAAGCAAAATACACAAAATTGTATCTTATGTATTTAATATGTGACTAGATCATGTGACTACACCTTGATTATGTAAGCTAAGCACAATGTGTTGCTCGGTTTCTTTGCCTGGTGAAGCTTATCTGGGTGAAAGTGTCTTCTGCACTTGCAACTTTTTAAGTTACGTTGCGGATTTTAAACGTGTGGAATAAGCACTTCTAACTCTTGGAATAAACTGTTGCTTTTAAAAAAGCAACTATTCAAGTAAGTTCTGGACTTTTGAATTTATGAACTAACTACTGTTTATCCCTGTTCATGGTTCCAGTTACTTTTTTGTTTTACCAGTAACAGACTTGTTACTGCACTAATACTGTTGTTTTACTTTTTACTTAAAAATAGTAGCATACCTTATAGTACTGGGATTTGTAAAACAATGTTTAATGTTTTGGGTTTCAAACTTTTGAATTGTACTCCATAAAAGTTTAGGTTTACATTAAGATGCCCTGTTTTCTGGTCTTTTGAGAATGTCTGTTCAGGTGCTCAAACCTGTTTTCATGCATAGTCACCAAAACTCAGAGAATGTTTGAGTATATAAATGATCTTTTTAAAGATGGGTTATTCAGAGGGGAGCCATCAGTTATGTATTTGACATGTCCTCCCAGATGTAAAACTGCTGTACCAAAGCCCAGACGTTTTTTGTTGTACCTCATAGCTTTAAGATGCTTATTCTTGGTTAATACATCCTTTTCATTGCTGCTATGTACCTGCAATTAGTATCTAGTGTAGGTTACTTCTGTAAGCTGTCCTAACATTCCTGTTTTGGCAATGAATTTCTCAGAAGTTTCTGAGCCAGTCTGTTCCGTATATGCTGGGGAAATATAGTGGATCTTAAGTTCAAGAATTCCTTATAGCTCACTTTACCCGGTCCATTCAGGCAGTGGAGTGAAGTAAGTCCTTTCAAGCATTATCATAATCGGTTTGTATAATTCCGATGGTGTTAACTGTAACGATTACTCCAGTGGACAGTTTTTGGCATTTATGCGATGATCATTTCCCTTTAAGAAGTCTGAGATATGTTCAAAAACAGAGATACAAAGAAAAATGGATGCCACGTTGGTAGTAGTACTGAGCAAATGTCTAGGGTTAATAAACAATTGTACCGACCTGAGTAGGTTGTACAATCCGTCTGGAAACATAGGATGTTAAGTTGTCTATCTCGCCTTCATTCTTGCTGGATGGGTTCGGAGCCTACCTCGGCTCCGACTCGGCCACTCTAAAAGCTCGAGATTTGGTTCCACCGGCTCGAGGCTCCCCTTATATCCCACAATGCTAGGCGTGTATTACCTCAGATCTCGTTTGCCGCTACAGCTATCGAGACGTGTTGCTTCAACCGGCTTCAGGTGAGTGTAGAAAATAGTTTAAAAAAAGTTACCAAACCCCTTTAAATTAGTTTTCCATCCAATATCCCCTTATTTTAAAGGATTCCTATCCCTTCTTTCTTGTCCTTTCTCCTTTTTTTACCACAAGAACTTATAGTTCTTCCCTTAGGCCTTCGGGCCCTCCCATTTCCCTTTGGAGTGTGTGTGTTTTTGTAGGGACTTTTATAACTAAACTATCTAGTTTTATTCAGTTTAAGTTAAAGTATAGTGTAATCGGTGTGTCTGTGTTTGGGTGTGATTACACTTGTTTCTAAAATGTCTAAGGATTCAAAGGTCTCGGGCTTCAAGAAGTGTGACTCGTGCTGTCAGAAAATGTCTCTGACAGTCGGTCACACTTCTTGTGTGTACTGCCTGGGACCTTTACACCTGTAGGACTCCTGTGCTGTATGCCATGGCTTCAGCCCTAGAGTCCTGCAGGAAAGAAAGAACAAGCTTATTTTACGGGGCTTGTTAAAGCCTGAGGGTCCCCCGACTGCATCTTCGGGCAAACCCTCTAAGGCTTTTAGGTCGTCGGCTCCAGTTACTGAGTCGGCACCTAAGACTTCTAAGTCTACTCCTGCATCGGCTCCGGCTGGAGCCGATGAGACTTTAACTTCCACTTCGGTGGTTCCTCGGCTCCGACCGAGCAGAGATTTTGAAGTACTTATACGGCTCCAATCAGGCTTCGGAGCCGACATCTAGAAAGAGGTCAAGGTCACCGCCCTCGGCTCCAGCTTCTCCCTGCTGTCTGAACGGAGCCATAGATCGCACTCCTCTAGGTCTCGAGGCTTCGGACCATGACCATCAGCGGGTAGTGAGTCGACTTCTTAAGTCCGAGGCACTGGCCCAGATGCTTCAGAGCCCGACTCATCAGTCGATGCTCAATCCTATATCTCAGAATATTCCTCCTCCGACTCCTTTGAGCTCGGAGCCGGGCGCTGGACCCGAGACTGTGATACCGCCGGAGCCGATACAATTGTCTTTGGCTCCGTCGGCTCCGATTTCTTCTTTGAAGAATCTCGGCGCCGACTTCCTCGCCGGCTCGAGGGGTGAGTGGCATCGGACCCTTGTCCGACCCGCTCTCTCTCGGTGCTTGTGCTGGTGAGTTCGGCTCCGACATCGGCCTCAGAGCCATCGCTGTCGGTGCCGAGGGAGGTTTTCAGCTCGGAGCGGGACCTCTGGCTCTGCCTGACAGAGGTGCTCTCGAGGTCATGCGGAGTGTGTTGGAACCTGGTTCAACTCCACAGTCGGCTCCGTCCGCCCCTCCCTCTTCGGTGCCTCAGGTTATGTCTACTCACTCTCATCCCAGACCGCAGAGAGCCAGCTCCTCAAGAATCCCCTGTGGGGATCTCATCCTCTTCTGAGGCCTCTCCTGAATTGGCAGGAGCCCCTAGGAAGAGAAAGTGTAAGAGGAAGCACATAGACTCACCTCTGTCACCTCTGACACAGATTTAGAGGATTCCGAGGGTTCCCCCCATTCCCCTTCTGAAGATGTCTCCTTTGCAGACATTCTAGAGATCCTGAAACAGAGGGGAAATTGGCCAGCCCTTAACCCTTCGGAGGATGAATCTGTGTATCTTGAGGCGTTTGGCTCTCGCCCTTCCACCTCCTGGGTGTCCCCCTTTGACCCCTCATGCAGGTGGTAGCTAAGGCTTGGACGGCTCCTGACTCTGTGGACCCCACCCCCAGGAGACCTTCAAAGTTTATCACAGCACCAGCAGATAAGCAATTTCTGACTAAGGGAGTTTCTGTGGATGCTATGGTGGTAGCTGCCGCCACTAAGAAGGAGCTAGCTGATCCTTCGGTGCCTATCCATCCTCCTAACAAGGAATCTAGGTCTATGGACAGGTACGGGAAGCGGATGTTTTCGTCAGCGACCTTTGCTATGCGTTCGCTGAACTACCTCTGTCATTTCACTCGTCTCCAAAGAGACTTGATCAAGGAAGCGAGTGAGATGTTAAAGGATCCTACAGCTGCGGGTTTTCAGGATAAGATGAATGCTCAGCTGGCTACCCTAAATTCTGTAGCTAACTGCTCCATGCGCCTCCTCTCATATGCGGCTGATGGAGCGAGCAGAGCCGCAGGGACAGGTGTGGCCTTACGCAGGCATGCCTGGATGCGGCTATGCAATTTTGCGGACCCCTTTAAAACGTCTTTCACTAATTCCCCGTTTGATGGATCATCCCTCTTTGGTCCTCAAGTGAAAGAAACCTTGACGAGGTGCGAGACGGATGGCAAAACTCTTTCTGCCGTCGGAGTCCGTTTTTCTACTCCTTCTAGGCCTTACCCCAAAGGCCAGAAAAGTGGGAAAATGTGGGAAAAGTGGGAAAATGTGGTTCCGCAAACAATCTCAAGGGTCTTTGCCTGACGCACAGAGTCGGTTCCCCTCCAGAGGCAGAGGAGGGAACAACAATGGTAGACGTCGCCCTAGGGGCAGGGGGTCCGAGAACCAGGGCAATCGAGAAACCTTGTCCGATAAGCCCTTCCACCGGCCCTGAGGTGTTGCCCGACTGTCCACCTTCGGAGGCAGTCGGGGGAAGATTATCACTGTACCCAGAAGCCTGGTGATCCCTAACTCAAGACAAGTGGGTACAGTCCATCATTTCCGAAGGCTATTCCATTCCGTTCGTGTGCATTCCACACCAATCAAAAATCCCTTCCAGATGTTCCACCCGCTCAAAGGGATCTTGCAGCATTGAAATTTCAAAGCTGCTTGCAAAAGAGCCATTCAGCCAATTCCAGCAGACCAGCAAGGATCCGAATCTACTCCAGGTTCTTTTAGTTCCAAAGAAAACAGGGGACTGGAGACCAATTTTGGATCTCAGTATCTTGAACAAGTCTGTCAAGAAAACAAGATTTCGGATGGTCACGCTACAGTCCATCCTTCCCCTATTGGGAAAGGAAAACTGGATGTGCTCTATAGACCTTCAGGATGCGTACTATCATATAAAAATGAACAGACGCTCCAGAAGATTCCTCCGCTTCAGGCTGGGAACCAGTCACTTTCAATTCAGAGCCCTGCCCTTTGGACTCACTACTGCCCCCCGGGTGTTTACCAAATGCATGGCAGTGGTAGCTTCTCATCTGAGACGTCAAGGATTCCAGGTGTTTCCATACTTAGACGACTGGCTCCTCACAGCTCCTACCAAGCATCTTCTTCTGATTGCCAGAGACTACGCCTTTCGCATTTTTCAAAAGTTAGGTATCTCAATAAATTGCGAAAAGTCTGTTTTGTCGCCTTGTTGTGTTATTACCTTCATAGGCGCAAATCTAGATACAGTCAACATGTCTGCAAGACTTACAGACAAAAGAATAGCAGACCTACACAAACTGGTCTCCCTTCTATTCCACAGCAACAGAGTCAAAGTCAGATTGGTTCTAAAAGTACTGGGGATTATGGCGGCTGCTATCCCTCTACTTCTGTTAGCCAGATTTCACATGAGAATCCTTCAATGGATGCTCTTCACACAGTGGTCATTCCAGCAACTTCCGATGTCTCACACCCATGTGATTACGCAAACATGCAGGAATCATCTTCTTTGGTGGATTTCTTCCCCCCAGCTCTTCCAAGGAAGACCCTTTGTCCTTCCTCCTCCGGTTGCTACTCTGACAACGGACGCCTGCCTGATCGGGTCGGGGGGGCATTATCAGGGCAGAACAGTCCAGGGCATATGGCAACCAAACGAACGCCACTTGCATATAAATGTTGTAGAGATGAGAGCAGTGCTTTTAGCGTTGCAAGCCCTTCAAGACTCTCTTCCCTTGGGAACGATAGCAATTCAGACGGACAACATGTCTGTAGTGTGGTATATCAACAAACAAGGCGGAACCAAGTCCTACCCCCTATGTCGAAGCACTCAGACTGTGGCAATGGGCGATTTCTTCTCAGCGGTTTCTGATAGCAACGCACATTCCCGGAAGTCCAATCTTATCGGACAAGTTGAGCAGAGCTATCCTCATGCCTCACGAGTGGTCTCTGAAAGATTCTATCTTGGAGAAAGTTTTTCTCAAGTGGGGTCAGCCTTGCTGCGACCTTTCGCTACTCCCCAAAACAGCAAGTGCAAAGATTATTTCACCCTCTTCCCTTACCAGGCCAGCCCAGCAGAGACGCCTAGTCCAGGTTTGGCCCCGGGACTTCTGTATGCATTCCTCCTTTCCCACTAATCTCTCAAGTGATACAGAAAGCTATCACTCAGAAGGCCTCATTGATCCTCATTGCTCCTTACTGGCCTCGACAGGTTTGGTTCCCCTTTCTACATCAATTTCTGTTGGAGCAACCCTGGCATCTGGACCTAGTTCCAGATCTTTTGATCCATCAGTCGGGTCAGTTTCATCGCTCTCTCACATCTTTGAACCTCACTGCTTGGTTCCTCCAGTTCCTACCTTAGCCAGGCTTCCTCAAATATCTCACACTGTTCGAGATATTTTGATAGCTTCCCATAAATCTTCCACGGCAAAGATTTATCTTAGTAAGTGGAAACGCTTTGCCTATTGGGCTCAAGGAAGGGACTTGGATCCTTTCACTGCTCCCATCCAAATAGTTCTTGATTTTCTAGCTGAACTCTTTCACGCAGGTTCATCTCCTTCTACTCTCAAAGTCCAATTGGCAGCTATATCTAACTTTCATGTGGGCATTTCAGATTCTGCCATCATGTCTCACAAGCTTTGAAAAGCTTTTTTGAAGGGAGTTTTTCTACTCAGACCTCCTATAAGAAATCCTCCTCCTTCTTCGAACCTTAATTTAGTTCTCACTTCTTTGATTCTTCCCCCTTTCGAACCTGCAGCTTCCTGTTAATTGAAATTGCTATCCTGGAAGACTCTCTTTCTGGTAGCTGTTACTTCAGCTAGAAGGGTCTCAGAACTTCATGCACTCAGCTGTCGACCACCATATCTATTGTTTCATAAAGACAGGGTATCCTTACGAACCAATCCATCTTTTTTACCTAAAGTAGCCTCTGCGTCTAACCTAAATCAAAGCATTGACCTCCTGTGTTTTTCCTAACTTTTCTAACAGGTCTGAACAGAAATTGCATTGGCTAGATGTTCATCGTCAGTTAAGGTATTATTTGGATAGGACCAAACAGTTCAGAAAAACTGACCAGTTGTTTGTCTCTTATGCAGAAGGCAGAAAGGGACTTTCAGTTTCGAAGGTATCACTCTCCAGATGGCTAACATCTCTGATTTCCCTTGTTTATGAAATTAGACACCAAAAGCTGCCTAACAAACCTAAGGCCCATTCCACCAGAGCTTTGGCTACTTCTATAGCCTTCCAAGACAGGCTGCCTATTGACACCATTTGTGCAGCGGCTACTTGGGCTACTCCTCACACTTTCATTTCACATTATAAGTTGGATTTAGCTTCTAGACTTAGAGCTAACTTTGGTGCCACTATTCTCAAGAGTCTGTTCCGATAGGCCACCCGGGACAAGGTGCTAGGGACGCGGTCCCATCCAGCAAGAATGAAGGCGAGATAGACAACTTAACATATAGAAGTTATGTTCTTACCATAACGTTCCATGTTAGTTGTCTTCTCGCCTTCTTTCTTGCGTCCCACCCTCCTTCCCCCTAGCCTGGACAGACCTAGAGGAGTTTGATTGTGACCTCTCTTTCTACCACCTCTATTGCTATAGGTATATGCTCTGCTGTGCATATATTCCTGGATCAGGCTTCAGGTCACCTTCTTCCTTCCTTTTTATAGAGGTGGGTTCTCCCTTTTCCAGTAGTTCTGGTTTTTATTATTAGCTGGGCCTAGCTTACAAACGAGATGTGAGGTAATACACGCCTAGCATTGTGGGATATAAGGGGAGCCTCGAGCCGGTGGAACCAACTCTCGAGCTTTTAGAGGTCGGAGCCGAGGTCGGCTCCGAACCCATCCAGCAAGAAAGAAGGCGAGAAGAAGACAACTAACATGGAACGTTATGGTAAGAACATAACTTCTATTTATGGGATATCTGGTCTCACTGAAGATGTGCACGGCCCGTCTGATCCAGTCTTAAACTGCATGGAAAAATGCAAAGGTAAAAACAATTTTAGTTTAGTATGATAGTCTGAAAATTCATTGTTTGGCAGTTTTAGTGTTTGGTAGTTCCTTGAAAGCATTTAGAAAGGCACTTTTCACTTTAACTGTTGATATGGTAAATTTAGCGCCATTGTGTTGAAATGTTAGATTGTTTGGATGTTTCATCTGGAACTTGATATTTCTTTGAATCCGGTATGCAAAAAGGTGATATTTTTTGCCTTTCCTGTTTAATTTGTATAGGAATGTCTTGTGAAAATATTTTATTACCATTCCAGGTAAGTTATTTTTCTTTTTAGCTGTTAAAACGTAAACTACATCTTGGTAATTCATCAGCTTAACGTAGACTTGTCTCAGTCTTTTAGGGATCTGGGAGTGTCGGATCACACTGTGGTCCCTCTCAATTGTTTGTTTTGCTTCAGTCATAATTTCGAGTAGGGAGCTCAGGATCTGGTGGATTGTTTCCATAAGGTTTGAATGTTCAACTTTTTCAGGTATTTCTCAGATGATAATATTGCGTCGGGATATTGCTTCAAGATCAGTAAGCTTTTGTTGCACATTTTGTATGTTTTTATGGGTAGTTTCAGATTCCTTCTGTAAATGCTTCAGTTTAATCTCATTTTGAAGGACCCTTGCTTCAGTGTTTTCGATCCTGGTTAGTATTATTGATGTAGTTAAAGAACAATTATTAGATCATAACTGCTTAAAACGACATACTTATCTTTCTAATATACACTTAATTTTCACAATCCATAAACATGTGTCCAATCGGCTATTACAACTGTACTACAACTCCAACAGACTGAAGAAGTCATTTTGTTAAACTTAAATATTTTAGGAGGAGTTATAAACACTGTGTTTTATTTCCACATAACTTTTTGGTATAAACTTGATGTTTGACTGACTTAAGGAACAAAGTTTTATTCTTGAGTCACTCTCCCCTGCTATCTAAAAAGTACCAGAATTTTGCATTAAAATTATTCTTTATAGGTAACTTGTTTAACTTGGACAAGCTTCCTTTGTAGATCAATTTAAAATTGATTCATATAATGGGAGAATAGTGTTCTGTTCCTCTTCACTCACATTATTTACAAATTCATTTAATTTCGTACTGGTGGATAATAGTAACCAATTGGCAGATTCATCCAATTTATAATTTTTCATTAAATGTTCTGGTGACTTAGCTTTTCCTTTTTCAAAGCGGTCAGGCCATAATACTAATGCATTCCTTTTTAATAAATTCATTTTAACGTTGTTTTGAGTTTCCTTAAATCTAGAGGTGTGTACAGTGGGAAAGCACAACATTTCCATTTTGATATTAATGGAGTTCTAAAAATGTATTTAATTGTTTTAAGACTTGCTTTCATATATGCAGAGTCTAAAGACTGAAATAAATTTCCTTCTAAGGTGGATTTTATTAACCAGATGAAAAAGATTTACATATTTCTAATTTATCAATTTTTTTTAGTATAATGTGCTGCTGAATGGTTTTCCATTGAGTAGTGAAGGCTGAGTCTGTCTAGAGTATAATAGAATTAAGATTTGCAGCAATAGGCAAGACTCTGCATTCGAGAAGTTTAACTTAAATTGTCTATCTGTAATCTGGAAGATGTATGTATGTATGTATGTATGTGTGTGTGTGTGTGTGTGTGTGTGTATATATATATATATATATATATATATATATATATATATATATATATATAAGTTTTTGCTGGATGTGTGCTTCCTTCTTGGTTCATTTGTACTTTATTGCTGCAGTGCTTCTAACTGTCGTGGTTACAGATTGGAAGTCACGGCATTGTTTGAAAGTTGCAGGGTTATTGTTTTTGTCTGCTTTCAATGACAGTAGTGTTTTGAAGCCGTGCAGGCAGCATAATTTTGCAGTTTGGCGCCTGGAGCTGGTGTTGGATTGCTTAATTTCTAATGTGCTTAACTTGTTTGCCTTGTTGAGACTGCAGTAAGAGCCTGATGGAGCGGTTCTGTACTAATCACTATCCAAAGTATTCTAATCAAGAGGAAGAAGTGTGATTGGATGTCTGAGCATTTTTGGCAGGTCTTGTGCTTTAATGCTTGATTTTTTTGCTTGCTACTTCTTACAGTGAAACTCGAACTGGAAGTGGTAAAGGAACCTTCATATGAGGTTGCTATCAAGTTAAGGAATTGAACGGTTTTGGTTGGATTAGCTTGACTGTAACTTGATTTGTTGTTCCTGTATTACAGAGTTTCATTAAATGTGACATGATTACATTTATTCTTACAAGTAAATAGTGACTGGTTGTTCCCTGGTGCTGCCCTCTTCGTCTTGGTTAAAATTTCAGACCATTGATGTAATGGCTGTGTAAAAGAGAATGAACATTAGATCAGAGTTGCAAAAAGTGTAAGCTATTTGGGTTGTATCCTGCCCAAGTGTATGACCAAACGACCAGCTTTTCAAGGCTTAAGGGCAAAAGCCACATATTCTGTCAGGCGCTTGAGCAGAACTCCATATAAAATGCAGTTAAGAAAGCCAAAAGCTTTCTTGTCATAGAAGTGCTGTCCTTGTGTGGAGTTGGTGGAAGTGACAGTTGGCTAGTAGTTCTTCAAAGCTGGGCAGGTGTAAGTCCTCTGCTGGAGAAAACCTTCCATTAATTTATTTTCTGAGGAAAAAATATTTTTATGTTGTTTGTTTGTAACAGTTTGTTTGTTTGTAACAATTTGTTTGTTTTCCATTTTTGCAAGGAAATGTACTTATGTGGACTGTAATACTGTGTTAGGGGATTTTACCTTAATGAATATTTTTGTGAACATTGAGTGTTTAAAGCTATTTTTTGGACTTTACTCACACATTGGATTAGTAATTGTTTGGGGATGGATTTGGAGCTTTGAGGTGGAATTTCACTGTATTTTTATTTCAGAACCTTTCTTAGACTGTCCAACATTTTACAGATTATTGCTGGTTCTGCTACAGGCAGTTGAAATGAGAGAGTGTATGCTATGGTTACCTGTGGTACATCTGACTAACTTAGTGTCCTTAGCGCATTCATTCCTCCTCCTTGGGTGGGATACCAACTGAACCAGTGGGGTAGGCTCACTAAGCTTATTCCTATTATGGATCTTACCAGACTGTAATGTGGGGGTGAGGGTCATGGGATTCATTCTTTCTCTGCTGGATCACACCAACTTCCCCATTTTAGGTGATGGTTGGGTCCATCCCCCTCCCCCAAGATGAAAGCCAAAGCTCATTCATTTCTTAGGTTAAGCACAGTTGTCAGCCTCCTGCATGGGGGGATTGTTGGTTGCTAGGGTGTGAATCTGCTTGTAGACGGGCAGACTTGTCCCCCTGCTCTTGGAGCAGTTAAACTGCAGCAGTAGCTCCTTAGAGCTCTGCATTCGCTGTGTGGCCTTTGGAGAGAGAATGTACTTTCCTCCACATACATTCTTTCTGTAACAGTGAGTCTGCGGGGCAGTAACATTGGGACACTTTGGTTACCACCTAGGCAGAAACTGTTAGGGTGCAACATCCAATACTTCCACTACATGCCACTCAAATGACCTGGCAATGACCACTCACTCCACATCCTCTTCGGCTTGCTGCCTCCAGTTCTGTGCTGTTGGTCATCTTGATCACAGAGCTCTCCGTCCCTCTTTGCAATGGTATTGGGGAGAACTCTTTACCAGAGTTTGGTCTTATTTTGAGTCAACAAGTAAGCATTCATATTTTGTTTTCTAATTCATTAGGAATTGCAGGCCATTTTTACGTCCGAGTTAGTGGAGTAAAGAAAATAGTTAGATTGTTCACATATTACTAGGTCTGGATTGAGCAGACATACTGAGAGTGTAGCTTTAGGTTTGTCATTGCTGTCCCTGTATCATTTACACTAATGGTTAATGAAACGATATTGGCCTAAATCTCTCTAATTTTTTTCTGATGTTAGTAGGTAGTTGAGTCCAACAAGCAGGCCCTGTTTTGAAGAATGCTGTTTGTTCTATTGGCAGTCCAAACCGGGGTCATTTAGATGAGAGAGTGGTTCCTCTTTGTTAGTTTAATGTGCAATATTGGGCATGGATGAAGATAGGGACTTTATTAAAATGGCTTTGCCAGTCACAGGTAGCCAGTGACTTTTTTTTTTTGAAGAAAGAAGCAGTGATGGTTGCTGGGACCAGTTAAATGTACAGATTTTGTTTAGGGTGGTTTAATGCAGCATAACATTACATTTTAAGTGGAGAGTTGTGACTGGAAGAAAGTTCTTGAACTTTGGCATAAGGACATTTCTTTTCAAGTGGTTTTCTAGAGTCTGGTGTGGGTAGGTTTGAAAATTGCTGCTTCACTTGGTTGCATACCTTATCTACAACAGGGCTGATGTGTTCTTTAAATGAAATTGTGGAGTCCAGCAGTGTATTAAGGCAGTTTAACATACAACGTACTTATGGGGTCGATGTGTCTTCTGTTTGTATGGGAAAGGGGCTAGGTAGCTTTTAATCTGTTCTGGCTGTCATCATAGCTGATTTATTAGCATAGGCTAACCTAAAATAAGTCTGATTGCAGTTTTTTCAGATTTTTCCATTGCTTTTCCTCTGATATGAAAGTGGGAAGGAACCGTGGATAGCCGTGTATGCTAATGATAAAAGGTGCTGATGTTCTCCAAGGTGAGCTGTAAGAACTACACACATGGAGCATTAGAAATGACATTTACTGTTTCTAAAGTGTCATTAAAGGTATTCTGAGTCTTAACAGGTAACCTCTTCCTGGTCTATAAGGCATCGCCCTTGTACATTTCTGTTTTAAAAGTCTAGGTCTGGAATTCAGCTCTGCACAAATTAACAACAGATGGGGGGGATACTTAGTACTAAAAATTTAATTTCAGTAGTTTAAAAAAAATGACAGATGCATTAGCTAACAACTTCCTTCTAACAGTCTCAGAAGAACTTGGTCATTAACATCCTTCAAAAATCATAATATTTCTTTAGGAGTCAGACTGATGTTATGGTTGCCTTGTTTTATTATGACATTCGTACTACAGCTTTGGTGATCGCTGATGACTGTATTCCTTACCAGTAACCCTGTTAAGGACACTCAAGTTTATCAGTAACTGCTGGGCTGGTTTTTGAATTTCTCTGGACTCTGCAAACTTAGTTAATACTGTTTCCGGTTATTCCTGCAGCTGGTTCATTGTCTAATGAATGTCTTGCTCACTTTTAAGTGCACCACTCCATTTCCTTTGTGTCTTGGCATGAGGGTTCACACTGGCATCCTTATAATGTTGTGATCTTAAGATTGGCTTATCCTAAATATCTCTTATGGGTTCACCCCTGGTCTACATATTTTGTTAATGGATCGTATATTTGATTTCAAGATTTTCATATCCTGTTTGCTCTCTCTTCATTTTTTAGACTTATTCCTACCCCACAATCCCATCCATGGCTAAAGAATATGAGCATTTGGTTAATGCCTTTATTTTGGACAATGAAAGGAAGGTAATAAACTGTGCAATTAGACTTGCTGCTGGGGATCCCGGATTGGAGGTTATATTCTAAGGCCTTATACTCCCTTAGCTTTTTTCACTTGATCATAAAGCTCTTCCATGGTAGAATATAATTGAAGTGAAGTTCTCAGACTGTGTCACTGTCTGGTGATGTCCTTTTATATCACTGTTGCATTATTCCTGAAGAGATGTCCCTTCTTGGGCAGCCCGTCACTTGGCCAGTGTTGAAAAGCTTGAAAAGGATCTTGTTTGCTCTGTATGTCTCATTTATGCTCCGCGCATAGAACGAAAAGGAACATATGGGTGCAGCTACCTGGAAGTTATTTTCCCACCTGTTTGAATGCCGTTGTTGCCAGTTGGTTTGAACGTTTTGCTGTTCTGAATTTTTAGAACACCAGACCAGTGCCCTGTTGGGGTTATTTGTTCTTTTTATTTTACCTTTTAAAAGTTTACTTGCTGGTCTTGTATTTTTTATCATTACCTAGAGTTCATGTTATCCAGGAGGGGAAATGTCAATGTGGGCGGCAGATCCCCTTAAGGATAGTCATGAACAATGTCTTTTTTTGGTTTGGGCACTTTCCATGACCATATCTCTTGTAGTATCTGTAAGGCATTTGTGCCTAAAACACTCCAAAGCCATTGGTTTGCAAGCTAAATGGCCAGGGAAGTGAATGGCTTAGAGAGTTAGCCCCAGGGTACCATGGTGAAATCCTTTAACTCCGAGATACTCCTGCTTGATAAGAAGAAGGCCAAGAAGTCTCAGATTCTTTAGCTGTTCAGTCTCTACCAGATGTCCCTCTAGAAGCAGGTAATAGCTCTGTAGCTTGTTTGGTGTTTACATTGGATTCCTCTGCTGCGACCCCACTGGAGATGGGCGTGGATCCATCTTTTTGCACATTCTCTGAGGCTTTGCAGGTGTCTGCTGTGGACTTTGAGGGGAAACCACGGTTAATTATCTTGGAGGGTCTTAGAGGGATTCTGCAGATATTGGTCATGGAGGAAATTCTGTGTTCTCTTATTGAATCTTGCCAAGGGTCGGAACCTCTGGTATTTGTTAGGGCTGATGTTCCTTCTAAGAAAAGACAAAAACTGTCCTATGGATCCTCAAAGGGAATGGCAAAAGTTTACTCTGGGATTATTTATTGCCTAAAATGGCCCTCAAGCCTCTTCAAGGGGTTTCAGTACCTGCTTTTCCGTGGACCTCTACCCCTTCTAAGTGGTTTAGAGAACTGGATTCCTCAGATGAAGATTTCTTACCTGGTGAGGGATCTTTGTCCTAATCTTCACAGATGCCTTTGCCTTTGGCTTATGGTTCTGATGCAGAGGAGCCTGTTGACCCTTATCCTCCTTTTTAAGGAATTGTCCTCTGGGGGCACAATTGCCAGGATGATGTAATTCTTTAAGTGGGATTCTTCTCAAGTGTCATTAGTTGCTTCAGGTGGATACTCCTGAACCATCAGCAGATGTTCATCTTGTTTCACTGTTGCAGTCATTACACTTGGGTTATCCTGCTGGCAGGCTACCCGCAGTTGGCCTGAATACCAAAGTCCTGGTCCGGCGTCGGTTGCTGTCGCCTCTTCCCTGACGTCAGTGCGCCAGGGGTATATAAGATGCAGCCGACACCTTTTTCTTCAGTCTTTCTTGCCACGCGGTGCCCGAAGCAAAAGCAGTTCACAAGTGCCGGTCGGCCGACTCCTGAGATTTTCGAAATTGAATTTCAGATACGAAGTCTTCAATAAAGCTAAGTACCCCGTTGGGGAAACTTTTTCTTGCTTCAGACCAATGTCAGTAAAAGTTAACAATTGTATTTCTTGTGGGAAGCAAATACCTCATAAGGATTTTCATTCTGACTGTATTCCTTGCCTAGGCCCTGACCACGACGTTGCTAGTTGTCGGTTTTGTGCTAGATTTAACCAACGCACTTTTAAGCGTCGGTTTGATTTTGCTTTCCATTACTTTGGCCGAAGGTTTAACTATATAATGCCGTCAGAACAGCCGACGACCGGAGTTCATAAAAAGCGCAAGGGCAGGCATCCGAGGTCCAAAACCAACAAAGCCTCTTCTAGGCCAGTCGCCGGTTCTCAGTGAGGTGCTTTCGCAGCCCCTGACACCTGCTACCTCGGAGCCACAGGCCACCTCCGACTCCCACGTGGGGACAGCTAGGCCTCTGGAAACTCAAGGTATTGGGCCTACAGAAACTATTCCCCTCAGATGGGTTCGGAGCCGCTGAGCAGGCATCGGCTTCTGAGAGTGTTTTCAGACCTAGACAGCTTTCTATCAAGACCACTTAAGCAACCAAGGCAAAGTCTAAAACACCTTTAAAGACAAAGAAACAAGTATAGCATTCTCCTGGACAGTCATCCATGCCTAAGAAACAGATTCTTAAAATTTCCGAGGACCTACTCTGATCAGGGGTTCCCATCCCCCTCCTGATAAAAGGCCTAGGCAAGACACTGACTATGATTCCTCTGACCAGGTTTCTATTTCATCTGATTCCTCTTCAGAACAGGGATATTCTCTTCCTCCCTATGAGGACTCTGATGCTGAAGAATCTATCCCTTCAGCCTCTCCTCCTGAGGACTATTCTTTTGGGGAAACTCTGCATACCATGAGGGAGCATTTCCACTGGGAGAGCCAAGATTATTCAGAATCCAAGAAAAGGCTCGGAGATTTTCTTTTATTGCCTCAACACAGACCCCTTGCTATTCCTCCCGTGCTAGACATTGTAGATGATGTATTTTCTGAGTCCAGTCTGTCTCCTGATTCTTTACCCCCTGCACCAGTTAAGCCAGATAGGTACTACACGGTTCCAGATTCAGATAAATTTCTTTATAAAAACCCTGCTGCTGACCCAGAAACTATATCTCAGGGTCCCAAAGGGGTCAAGGCTTCCACTGCAAAAAAAACTGTTCCCTCTGATAGGGATTCTAGAGCACTGGACAGATGGGGGAAAAAAGTTTACACCTCTGCCACTTTAGCTGTAAGGGCTTTAAACTGCCAGTTTCACATGCTTAAATATCAGCAATACCTAATGTCTCTACTAAAACAGAAAATGCTGTCAAACACTGAATGTTCTGAAAACAAGGAAATGCAGGATTTATTGCATGCAGCTGAACAAGTGGGAAAGCATACTTTGCAATGTGGTTTTGATTCACTAGAGGCTTCTTGCAGGGCCGCAGTTACAAGCTCTGTCATTCGAAGGCATGCTTGGTTAAAAGAACAGAGTCTGCCTGATCATGTTAAAGCAAAATTATTGGATGCTCCATTACAGCATGATACCTTGTTTGGTGTTAAGGCAGAAGAGGTGTTAAAGAAAATGGAGGACAAAGCTAAATCAGACAGTAAAGGATTTCTTACAGGTTCAGCCACCCAGATTTAGCAGGAACTGGCCTTCTAAGAATTGGTCCTTTCCAGTGTCAGACAGGCCACAAAGAGGCAGATACAGATGCCCTAGAGGCAGATCTCAGCCCCAAGGTTCATACAGGCCTAAACAATGGGGTGCTTCAGCCTCCAAAGGCGGAGAAGACAAATCGCAACCATATAGGAAACAACCGCAATGACTTCCCACTACCAATGCCAAGCATTTACCTTTTGGCAGCACCCTTAGGGGGAAAACTAGCACTTTTCTCACAAAAGTGGCACATGATCACCCAGGACAAATGGGTACTGAATATTGTTTCTCAGGGCTACAGGTTCCACTTTCACACCCTCCCAAGGGCAAAAGGTATACCAGACGTGCCACACAATCAATGGGCAGAGGCACAAAAGCAAATTTCATCTCTCATGGACATGAGGGCTATTCAAAAAGTACCACAGCAAGAGCAGGGACAAGGATTTTATTCAAGATTTTTCTTGGTACCCAGAAAGGACAAAGCCTGGTGACAAACACTGGACCCGTCGACTCTAAATACTTTTCTGGACGTTCCAAAATTCAAAATGTTGACACTGTAGCAACTTCTGCCCATGCTGGGCAAGAAGGCTTGGCTCATAACTTTGGACCTCAAAGAGGCATACCTGCATGTCCCAATCAGACAATCTTGCAGAAGATGCTCCGATTCATAGCTGGCTCAATGCAGTACCAATTCTCTGCACTGCCCTTTGGCTTATCTACTGCGCCCAGGGTCTTCACTAAATGCCTGGCACCAGTAATTGCATTTTGCAGACAAAAAGGAATTCAAATATATCCCTTCTTGGATGACTGCCTAATTCAAGCAGAGAGCAAGGACATTCTTCTAATGTATCTGGCGTTTGTAAAAAGATTACTAATTTGCCTAGGGTACACAGTAAACGAAAAGAAATCAAAACTAGTGCCCTCTCGAGAGATAATATTCCTGGGTGCAAGCTTAAATACAACTGCCCAGATGGCTTATCTCACACCAGACAAACAAAGGCAACAAAATTCTGCAGGCTTTGGGCTTCATGGCATCCTGCATTTTGCTAATTCCATATGCAAGACTGCATATGAGGAAACTACAATAGTACCTAAAAAGTGTTTGGACTCAACATTGTCACAGCCTGGAAACAATAATTACTCTCATTCCCTGCCTGCAATAGGAGTTTCAATGGTGGGCACTGGCCTGTCACCACAACAAGGGACAGCCATTCAATTTACCCACAGCCAGGCAGACACTAACAACAGATGCATCGGATTATGCCTGGGGGGCACACATGGGTAAATGTATTCAGGGCACGTGGGCCGCAAGCCAGATGCATCTTCATATCGATCAAAAAGAGATGCTAGCTGTACAAAATGCCCTGACAGCCTTCAAGGATCTACTCCGTCCAGGACAACTATTGCTAAGGACGGACAATACTACAGTCATGTGGTACATAAGCAAGGGGGCACACATTCTTATCCCCTCTGCAGGCAAGCCATGACTTTGTGGAACACAGCATTGACCTATCAAGTGCATCTGCAAGCACAATTCCTGCCAGGAAAGACAAATACTCTGGCAGATGAACTAAGCAGAAACCTCATGGACCCTCATGAGTGGAAACTAGATCCACAAGTCTTCAGCATGATAACAAGGAAATGGGGATGCCCAGACATAGATCTATTTGCCTCTGCTCACAACTGCCAACTACAGAGATTCTGCACAAGGACTTATCACACACAAGCATGGAAAGTGGATGCTCTATCACTCAGCTGGAAAGCCCTGACAGTCTATGCCTTTCCTCCACTGCTTCTCCCCAATGTACTCCTAAAGGTAAGACGAGAAGCCAAAAATGATTCTGATTTCCCCAGACTGGCCACGCCAGCACTGGTACCCAATCCTAAAGAGCTTGTCTCAAGGCCCAGCGTGGACTTTACCTCAAATTCCTCATCATCTGACCCAACAAAACAATCGGATCCTGCACAGCCAACTCAGAACCTTAAATCTGGCTGCGTGGCGAATAATATAACCACTCAGAATACACCTCTCTCTAAAGCAGTTATGGATGTCATTTTGGAAGCCAGGAGGCCCAGCACCAGAAAATCTTATGCAAAAAAATGGAAGAGATTCTGTGCTTGGAATCGGGCACAAGGAATTGAACCTCTTGTTCCAAATATACCTCAGATTTTACAATACTTAACGGAGATGCTGGACAAAGGCCTATCCTTCTCATCAATTAAGATCCATGCCTCTGCCATTTCAGCTCATTATAATATGGAACCACCTATTTTTTCACACCCACTGCTAAGGCAGTACCTCAGAGGGGCCAAAAACATAAGACCCCAAGGAGAGCACCAATACCTACTTGGGACCTCAATTTTGTCTTGGAAAAGCTCACACTGCCTCCTTTTGAGCCAGCCAATACAGCTGAGATGAAATTCTTATCATGGAAAACAGCTCTGCTCCTAGCAATAACTTCAGCTAGAAGAGTCTCAGAGTTACAGGCATTAATGGCAGTGGAACCTTATCATTTTCCATCCGGACAGGGTTACTCTGACAAACCCAACATTTATGCCAAAGGTAGTGTCCAGTGTGGCTCTTAACCAAGCCATTCATTTGCCTACTTTTTATCCAAATCACCAGAATAAAGGGGAGAGACTTCTGCATTCTTTGGACATGCACAGGCAATTACGCTTCTACTTGGACAAAACTAAAGCTTTCAGGAAGACTGAGCAACTTTTAGTGGCATATAGTTTCATAGTATAGTACTAGGCTATCTGCCCTAGGGCATTTATAAGCCTAGCCAAAGTGTATGTGGCTTTCGCCACCCCATGTAATGATACAAAAGTGTACAATTTAAATTAAATTTAGTTTACTGTGCCTCTATCTAGCAATGACAGAGATGACCCCCGGGGTAAATCTACGATCACCCATCCATTTATCCAGATTTCTCTTGAAGAGAGTCAGTGAGGGGCTCTGCCTAACATGGACAGGTATCCTGTTCGAGTGCGGGAAGCCTCTGGGTTATGAATCTGTCCCTCCAGCATGTCCTATTCATATTTGTGCTGAGGTTTAGATCTTTAGCCCTCGTGGCTCTGATGGATTTGGATTTTTTGAGGTGGAGCATGTCCATTAATTCTGAATTGGACATGGCCTTGTACATAAGGCACATATCACCTCTGAGCAGGCGGTATGCTACTGAATAGAGCTGGAGATTTTTCAGTCTGGCTGCATATGACATATGCTGGAGACCCTTGATCCTCTTGGTAAGGTACTTTTGGGGTCTCTCCAGCTGCTGCAGGTGCCGGGTGAGGTTCATACCAAATGGGGCATTGTACTCAATCATAGGCCTGATAAGGGAGGAATATAAGGGTACAATGACATCCTTTGATCTGGATGTGAATCCCTTCATGATAAGGTGGGCAAGGTAGAAGGTCTTTCTAACCACTTTGGCGACAAGGGTGTCAAATGAGAGGTCACTGTCAACTTGGGTCCCCAGGTCTCTGATTACTTTTTCCGTACTTTATGGATTACCACCTATGTGGTAATTTGTGGGTACTTGTTTTTTTCCAAAGGGGATGACTATACATTTTTTTGGCATTTAGTTTAAGGCCATGACTCTGGCACCAGTCTGTTTCTGTGAGGCCCTTCTGGAGGATGCATGTGTCAGCTGGTGTGTCGACTATGGCGCTTAGTTTGCAGTCATCTGCGAACTTTGTCAGCCACAACCCCCCTATGTTTGCCTGCACATCTGAGAAATAAATGCCGAACAAGAGGGGTCCCAAGACAGAGCCCTGTGGGACTCCACTTGTGACTGGCTTAGAGTCTGACATAGCTCCAGCTATTCTGACTTTGTGGGTTCTGTCCTTTAGCCAGTTTGCAACCCATCTTGTGACAAATGGGTTTACATTTAAGCTGTTGAGCTTGTCTATGATGCCTGAGTGGGGTATTGTGTCAAAGGCTTTTGCCAGATCTAGGTAGGCTGTATGAACTGCTTTGCCTTCATCGATGGCTCTAGTGACTGTTTCAAAAAAGTCCACCAGGTTTAAAAGACAGGATCTGCCTTTTACAAAACCAAACTGGGTAAGGTCAATTGTCTGTAGGTCCCCGATGTCTTTGTTTGAGTTCCATAATGATCCTTTCCTTAGTTTTGCAGACCAGGCTGGGCGGTAGTTTCCAGGGTCTGTAGAGGTGCCACCTTTGTGGAGTGGGACCACTATAGCTGTAGCAAGGCTAAGATTAAACAGTGTTCTTATGTGCGGGTTTAGCTCCTCTAGGAGTTCATGTAGCACGCAACCCAGGACACCGTCGGGTCCCATGGATGCTGTATTTTTAGCTTGGCTGAGGGCAGCTCTCACCTGGACATCTGAGATTTCAGTGCAGTTGCATTCAGTTGAGATATTTATTTCGTCTTTTGGGGGAGAGGGAGGGGAGAAATTTGCACTGAACCTGTCTGTCAGTATGTTGGCAATATCTGTGGGTTCAGTGTATTTTTTGCTGTTATGAACTAACTCTGTGCATATCTGAGGGTTTCCGCCCAAGTTTCTAACATAACTGAAGAAGGCCTTGTGATTATCTTTAGTGTCCTTAGTGATTTTTCTCTAGAAGTTGACCTTTGATTTTATTAGCGAACGTAGTTTTTTGCTAGTGCTGATCAGGGATGCCTTCCCTTTATGGGATTTTGCTCTGTCTTGCAGTAGCTTCCTTCTCTTGTTATAAAGTTTGTTTATGGCTGGGGTCCACCAGATAGGATGCCTGCCTTTGGTGGAAAGGGTCTTGGTTTTATTTGGGATTGCATGATCCATGCATTCTTGGATTTGCCCGTAGAAAGCATTTGTGAAGGATTCAGCAGTGTGGGATGTGGTTTCCACTGGCCCAGGGTGCTTGAAGGATACCATTTCAGTCTTAAGGAGTGTAAAGTTGGCTTTTGAGAAGTTTCTCAAAGTGGTCTTTTGTGCTGGGGGTGGAGGTGGGATATGAATATCTAGGGTTATTAGTTTATGGTCTGATCTCACTAGTGAGGGGTATACTTCCAGTGTTGAGCATTTTGTCCCCATGTTTGTGATGATCAGGTCAAGTATATTATTTACCCTTGTGGGGGAGGTGACTAGTTGTTCCATCGTATTTGAGTTGATGAATTCCAGGAACCTTTGGGCTAGGGTGTTGGGGCTTGAGTAATGCACCCAGTCTATGTTTGGGTAGTTGAAGTCTCCCAATATGATGGTATTTGATGAGACATTCATATCCTCCAGTGTCTTCAGGAAGGCTGAATGGAGTTCCTGAGATTGCGAGGGTGGTCTGTAGCATGCTACAAGTTGTATAGCAGTTTTGCCTACGGTTAGTTGCACATGGATGGTTTCCGATGCTTCGTGCGTTGCCACTAACCTGGAGGTGTGGGTATCTTTAATGAATATGGACACTCCCCCTCCTTTTGTGGTTCGGCCCAGGTTTTGGGGCCGAAATGCATGATACGAGGTATAACCTGGTAGGGCTGGGGTGCTTTCAGGAGCCTTTAACCAGGTTTCAGTTACTGCACAGACATTGATGCTCTCCATAATGAGCAGTGCTTCGAGAGCCTGCATCTTGAGATTTAGACTTCTGGCGTTGAGCAGCATTACCCTTAGTTTTTTTCCTTTATTGTTTTCTAAGGTGGTGGGTTTATCTTTTGTGCCTTGCCTAAAAAAGGCACTATGGGGTTGGCAAGAGCCTTAGCCAATATCCGGAAGCCCAGTTGTGACAGGTGCAAGTCGTCCCTTGCGAAGCAGCGTGGCTTGTCCAGCATGTCATCCCAAGCAGTCAGACATTGGATCCCCCTAGAATGACACCAGTAATTGAGCCAAATATTAAAGCTGATAATCTTGTCTTTGTATTGTGGCATCATTCTTGGTGAGGGCAAGATGCTGGTCAGGGTCATACTGGCCTGGGCTACATAATCAGAGATCTCCTCTGTCTCTCCATGTAGTCCAAGGAGGTACGTCTCGGGTCATTCACGCCGGCATGGACAATGATGGAGTCATATTTGTACTTGCTTTGGCTTGACCTGAGTGCTTGTGTTGTGGCGAATCCTAGCTCCCGACAGGCAGCTCACAGTTACCCTCTCTTTGTTCTGCCTGGTAAGCAGGACGTCAGTGTGTCTGACTATAGAGTCACCTATTACTAGTGTATCAGGCATGGTGTTTCGCCTTAAGAGCTGTGATTGTTTGGCACACTGACTTTGTGTACTGTGTGTTGCTTGTGCAGAGTTTTGAGGTGGTGTTTTCTTGGATGTCTGCTTTGGGAGCCTCTGTTGTTTCAGTAAGTTTTTTATTAGAGCCTCCGAGTATGTCTTTGTGTTACTATGTGTTTGGTTTGCAGTTGTGGTTGGTTTATAGGTTCATATGTTCATAGGTTAGTACTAGGCTAACTGCTCTTGCGAGCCATTTTAAGCCTAGCCAGTTATCCCCTGTGAGATTCAAACCATGTACCTTGTGTTTGTAAGGCAAACACCTTAACCATTAGGCCACCCTCCCAATGTGAGACTGGGTTTGTTGTGTGTGTGGTTACCTTCTCCTCCTGTCTGGTCTTGCTAGTCCTGTGTTGAGAGAGTTCAGCCTCCAGTTTGGCTATATAGTTGCATCTCTCACATGTGTTTGTGTTTGTTGGGAGGAGGAGAGGGTTGTCTGTGTTTGTTGGGAGGAGGAGAGGGTTGTCTGTGTACATGAGACAATTGTAACATTGTCTCAGGATTCCCAGATTAACCAGCTGAACTGGAGAGGATGTCAGTAATATACCACTCGACATGCCAGAATAGTATAAGGGAGTGATGTGTAACTGGGTCAGAGAGAGGACTTTGAAGGGAAGTGGGTATTAGCGCGGGTTGTAGGTGGATGTAGTGCTTACGTTAGTATAAGGGTGCTTCACTTAAAAGAAAGGTTTTAGGAGGAAGTGCTAGGCTTATGATAAAGCGAATAGACTGATTTTGTTGAAAGTAGAGCTTTCTTAAGGGAAAAGTTGAAGTGCAGACTTGGCAGAGCCAGGAATAGTTTAAGCTTGTTTAACCGGCGCTGCGCTATGTGCACAATCGCGCAAAGCCACGCAAATGCGGATTTTAAACAGGGAACTTCAAAAGAGCTGGAAATGGTCCAAAACGACCAATTACTACAAGCTCTTGTGCTGAGGTCACTCCTTCAGGGACAGATAGGCTGCTCAAGGCTCCCCACTCCCACTGGTGAGCAAAGAAACTTCCTTCTATCCAAGTAAGGCAATGGACAACACAGGAACTACACCACAGTGCAGAATACAGCAAAAGCCTGTATACTGGTCTAAACTAGTTGAGAAAGGCGGGAAAACAAGGATATATATATATATATATATATATTTTTTTTTAAGTTAAAAAGTACACAGAAATGCAGGAAAAACAGTAATAAATCACTTACACAAGCTAGCTCACTTTAGTGGGTAGCCTCAACAGTTAAATTTAACAACAAACTTTCGACCAAATGTAACTTTAAGTGCAGATAATGTACAATGCAAAAAACAGGTAATAAAGCAGTATAAACTTGTTCAAAGTAAGAAAAGGAAGGTCTCCCAGGTAAAAACAGCAAAAAAATACTTAGATCAGGATCACAAGGAAAGGCTATTTCAAAGCAGACTATTTCAAAATTGATAGGACACTGCATTCATTTCTGCTATGCACAGCATGGCAAATTAGTGCCCAAGGGCATTAGGCCACATCCGAACAGGCAGCAGCCACATCAGCAGCCTTTCTCAGAGGAGTACCAACCAAGGAAGTTTTGGAGGCTGCAACTTGGAGTTCTGTGCACACTTTTACCAAGCACTACTATTTACCTCTTTACTCTAAATCCAGAGCAGGCTTTGCCACTGCATTTCTGCAGGGCCTCATAGCCACTCCTAATTCTGTTTAGACCCATCCGCCCAACCTCAGCTTTGGGATTCAACCCAAGTGTAATGACTGCAACAGTGAAACACAATGAACATAGTACAGTTACCTACCATAAATGTAGATGTTCGAGTGTATTCACTGTTGCAGTCCAGGTTACCCACCCACCATCCCCCTTTTTTTGCTGAGACTTATCTGTACTTCTCTATTCTATACAACTTATGTGGTGTATTTGCTTGTTGATTAAGGTATTGTTTATTTTTAGTGCATGCTTTTTATAAGTAATGTTTTTAGCCTACCCTTTTGGGGGCACCTGACATCTGGGGCAAGAAAAACTGAAGAAAATGGCATCGGCTGCATCTTGTATACCCCTGGCGCACTGACGTCCGGTAAGAGGCAACGGCAACAGATGCTGGACCAGGACTTTGGAATTCAGGCCGACTGCGGGTAGCCTGCCAGCAGGATAACCCAAGTGTAATGACTGCAACAGTGAATACACTCAAACATCTACATTTATGCTAGGTACACAACTGTACTTTACTACAGGTGGATACTCCTAAACCGTTAGCAGTTCCTCCTGTGTTACTACAGGTGGATACTCCTAAACCTTCAGCAGTTCCTCCTGTGTTACTACAGGTGGATACTCCTAAACCATCTGCAGTTCCTCCTGTATTACTACAGGTGGATACTCCTAAACCATCGGCAGTTCCTCCTGTTCGCTGCCTTGTTAGACACTTATTGCTGCTTCCAGGTCTCCAGATTCTCTATCTCCTGCTCCTAACAAACCTGAGAGGTTCTATAAGGTTCCTGAGGATTGTGTTTTCAAATGCCCTTCTGTTGATCTTGCTCTGGTGTCAGTTTCTTCTGACAAATATTGTAAACTTTTTTGCCTTCTGATAAGGATAGCAGGGCAGTTCAGAGGATTGGAAAGAAAGTTTTCACTGCTTCTACTTTGGCCATTTGGGCTATTAATTACAAGTCCCACATGACCAAGTATGCTCTGGCTTTGATTACTCAGGCTTGTCAGGTGATTTATGACCTCCCTGATTCTGATGGCAAATCCTCTACCTTAATTTATTTTAGGTTCTGCTTCTCAAGTGTCCCGTAACTATTAAATGTAACTGTGATGCTGCTGATACCTCTTCTAGGGCCACAACTTTTCAATCTGTCATGAGGCATTATTCTTGGCTTTGTCTCCCATCTCTTCCTGAGGGCATTAAGGCCAAGTTGTTGGATGTTTGTTTGGGTAATACTCCTCTTTTTGGGACTACTGCTGCTGACTTGTTTTAAGTCTCTTCAACAGAAAGGTAAAGCCTTGCAAGACATTAAACATGTTTTTGTCTCTCCTATTCTTAAGTTCCAGAGGAATCATCCTAGATGTGCTTTTGTTTGCAGTAGCCCCACCAGGCGTCTAAGGGCAGGAGGAGTGGGAGGCTGCTAAGGCTTCTCAGATTTCGGTGGCCCACTTCTCTCTGACAATTAGTCCTACTTGCCTTTAAACCAGGTTCCTTTGTCCCTTTGGCTCTCCCTTTGTCTTCCAAATTGGTGTCTCATCACTACAGACTCTGGATTTCTTTCAGTCC
This sequence comes from Protopterus annectens, assembly GCF_019279795.1. Taxonomy (NCBI): domain Eukaryota; kingdom Metazoa; phylum Chordata; order Ceratodontiformes; family Protopteridae; genus Protopterus; species Protopterus annectens. Next base: position 35,919,374 of record NC_056732.1, read on the forward strand.
TCTGTCACATTTACTTTGTGGTATGGAAATCTCTCCTCCATTTTCTGGGATTCCTCAACAACCTGTAGAGCAACTTCCTCATTTCCTGGAGGTTCTAGGGTCCTTGTTGAACCAAGGAACCATTTGACCTGTCCCTCCTTTTCAAGTGGGATGGGAATTTTACTCCAGGATGTTCCTGGTTCCTCAAAAGGAGGGCACTTGGAGACCTATTTTAGATCGGTCTCTGCTCAGTACCTTTTTTGAGATCCCTTCTTTTCAGATGTTTGATCTTTAAAATTTGTTTTCTCTTTTATTAGCCCAGGCTTTTCTAGTGTCCTTGGATCTGAAAGATGCTTACCTTCATACCCCTATTCACCCTCTCTATAGGAAGTTTTTATGTTTCTCTGTGTCTTCCTCTCATTTTTAATTCTCTGCTTTGCCCTTTGGCCTCTCTACTGCCCCAAGGGTATTCGTAAAATGCCTAACTCTTGTGACTGCCTTCTTCAGGCTCCAAGGCATTCATATTTTTCCTTATCTAGATGACCTGTTGCTTCAGCTGTCTTCTCACAATCTCTCTTCTGCAGGATTCAGATTGTCCCGGTTTTCGCCTGTCTTAGCCTCCAAAGGTATTGCTGTTGACAGCCTTCTTTCAGTCTCCTCTTCCCCTGACTGCCATGCCAACCAGGGAGGTTCTTTGGGCCCTGGGATTCCTAGCCTCTTCTATTTGGATGCTTCCTCATGTCAGACTGCATATATGAAAACTTCAATGGTACCTCAAGTTGGTTTGGCTGCAGCATTCTCACCTTCTGACTTTCAGTGTACTTCTCCTTCCCTGTCCCAAGAAGGAATTTGAGTGGTGGATTCAACAGTTCTCTCTCAACCCAGGCTGGCCCTTTCAGCCTCCAGTCCCTTCTCAAGAGCTGTTCACCAATGCCTTGGACATGGGGTGAAGGGGTATCTCTTGCTCACCTGAAATTTCAGGGTCTTTGGTCTCCCCATAAGAAATCGGACCATGTCAACATCAAAGAGATGAGGGCTCTGATTCTGGCCCTTCAGGCTTTTCACCCCATGTTCTCTCCAGGCCCCTTGAAGGTGTACAGAGACAACAGTACAGTGAAGTGGTATGTCAACAAGTAGAGCGGCATGAAATCTTGCCTCTTTTGCAAGATGGCACTTCAGGCTTGGGAGGTGGTCATCGGTTAACTCTTCAGGCAGTATATACATCCCTTCGGAGCACAGTCTTGTGGCAGACTCTCTGAGCAGGTCCAAAGCACAGGCTCATGAATGGATGCTTCACAGAGATGTGTTTTTGGACATTGTCCATACTTTGGGGTATTCCTCAGGTAGATCTTTTTGTCTCCCCACTGAGTAGGCATCTTCCTCTCTACTGTTCCAGAGTACCATGCCTTCTGACCTGAAAAACGGGCGCCCTTTCCTTTCCTTGGATGGGGAAGTTTCTTTATGGTTTTCCTCTTGTTTCTCTACTTCCAAGAGTCCTGCAGAAGATTCAGCTATACTCCCCAGAAATCTTGCTAGTGGATCCCTTTTGGCCGAGACAGCACTCGTTCTCAGTCTTCTCCATCTTAAGACATCTGGCCAGGGGCAGTCATCGCAAGTTACCTCACCGGTTGGATCTCCTTACACAGGACAAGGAGTCCATCATCCATCCCAGCTTGTCCACTCTGCATCTGACATTGTGAGTGATAGGGTTTTGATTTTAGGCACCTCCTTTTCTGAGGATGTGCTCAGGGTTTTAAAGGAGGCAAGGAAACCCTCCAGCTAGAAAATCTTTGTATGTCTAAATGGAAAAGATTTTTGGTCTGGTGCCATTCTTGTAACCAGGACCCTTTTTCAGTGGGGGTCTCTCTGGTCCTTTCTTATTTTTGAGTTACTCTAGTGTAGCTTGGCATATTCTTCTGTGAAGGCCCATTTGTCAGCCATTTCTGCTAGTCTGCTCATGACTCCTTGTTTTGAGGTCAGTTTCTTAACGGTGTCCTGTATATTAGACCTCTAAGAAAAACTATTCCTCCTCCTTGGGACCTTAATTTTGTTTTGGAAAAATTGACTTGGGCTCCTTTTGGGCCTGCAGCTTTTGCTTCTTTGCAACATTGTACCTGGAAGACTGTTTTCTTATTTTTACTCTTACTTCTGCTTGGAGGGTTTCTGAGCTCCAGGCCCTTATGGCCATTTCTCCTTTTATTGTTTTTCAAAGGGTGTTCCTTCATACGAATTCTCTTTTTATGCCCAGGGTGGTAAATGAGTTGTTCTTAAATCAGTAGGTACAGCTCCCTCCTTTATCCCTTTTCCCAAGTCAGCTACTGAGAGGGTCCTGCATACCTTGGATTTGTACAGACAGCTCAGGTACTATTTAGATGAAAGTAGGACTGTTCGTAAGTCTAATCAGCTTTTTGTTTCCTTTCATCCCAGGTCTTTGGGTTTGGCTGTTTCTAAGCAAACCACGTCCTCCTGGATATCGAAGGCCGTTTCTTTTTACTATTCTTTCCATTACCTCCGGGATATCGAAGGCAGTTTCTTTTTATTATTCTTTCCATTACCTCCGGGATATCGAAGGCAGTTTCTTTTTATTATTCTTTCCATTACCCCCTGGATATCGACGGCCGTTTAAGGTTGTGTCTTTTCATTACCTCCTGGATATCGAAGGTCGTTTCTTATTATTATTATTATTTCCATTTATCTCCGGGATGTCGAAGGCCATGTCTTTCCATTACCTCCGGGATGTCGAAGGCCATGTCTTTCCATTACCTCCGGGATGTCGAAGGCCATGTCTTTCCATTACCTCCGGGATGTCGAAGGCCATGTCTTTTCATTACCTCCGGGATGTCGAAGGCCGTTTCTTCTTATTATTATTATTCTTTCCATTTATCTCCGGGATATCGAAGGCCATATCTTTCCATTACCTCCGGGATGTCGAAGGCCGTTTCTTATTATTATTCTTTTCATTACCTCCGGGATATCGAGGGCCATGCCTTTCCATTACCTCCGGGATATCGAAGGCCTTTTCTTTTTATTATTCTTTCCATTACCTCCGGGATATCGAAGGCAGTTTCTTTTTATTCTTTTCATTACCTCCGGGATATCGAAGGCCGTTTCTTTTTATTATTCTTTTCATTACCTCCTGGATATCGAAGGCCTTGTGTTTTCATTACCTCCGGGATATCGAAGGCAGTTTCTTTTTATTATTCTTTCCATTACCTCCGGGATATCGAAGGCAGTTACTTTTTATTCTTTTCATTACCTCCTGGATATCGAAGGCCTTGTGTTTTCATTACCTCCGGGATATCGAAGGCAGTTTCTTTTTATTATTCTTTCCATTACCTCCGGGATATCGAAGGCCGTTTCTTTTTATTATTCTTTCCATTACCTCCGGGATATCGAAGGCCGTTTCTTTTTATTCTTTTCATTACCTCCTGGATATCGAAGGCCTTGTGTTTTCATTACCTCCGGGATATCGAAGGCAGTTTCTTTTTATTATTCTTTCCATTACCTCAGGGATATCGAAGCAGTTTCTTTTTATTCTTTCCATTACCTCCGGGATGTCGAAGGCCATGTCTTTCCATTACCTCCGGGATGTCGAAGGCCATGTCTTTCCATTACCTCCGGGATGTCCTCCGGGATGTCGAAGCATGTCTTTCCATTACCTCCGGGATGTGCCATGTCTTTCCATTACCTCCGGGATGTCGAAGGCCATGTCTTTCCATTACCTCCGGGATGTCGAAGGCCATGTCTTTCCATTACCTCCGGGATGTCGAAGGCCATGTCTTTCCATTACCTCCGGGATATCGAAGGCCGTTTCTTTTTATTATTCTTTTCATTACAAGGCTTTGCCTGCTTCTGTTACAACTCATTCTACTAGGGCTGTTGCCTCTTCTAGTGCCCTCTTCAAGGGGTTGGACACCAATTCCATCCTTGAAGCTGCTACTTGGCCTTCACTGAATAACTTTGCTAAACAATAAGTTGGATATGTTTTCTAGGGCCAGAGCAGGTTTCGCTGAAACCATTTTATGGAGGTTTGTTGAGGGCTTTTCTCAGGCTTCCTCCTCCCGTTCTGTTTCTTGAGCTTTTTTTTACTCTCCCTTCTGTCAGGAATACTGCAGCAGTGATATAGAAGGACATAGTACAGTTGTGTAAAATCTTAGCATAACAGTAGATGCCCATCTCTTCACTGTTGCAGTCTTTGTTCCCTTCCTCCATCCCTGTCCTCTTTATTGTGCATTTTTTCCTTCTGGGTGTGCATGGACTCCTTTGATTGTCTTCTAGGGCAATTCAGATCTGAGTAGTTGCATCCACACATCTCTCATATGCCCTAGGTTCTGTGTGGGGAGCATAAATGTGACGTACAGTGCAAACGCTATCCTTTTCAAGCAGTGGGCTACCCGGGACATCCCTTTCAGGAATACTGCAATAGTGAAGAGAAGGGCATCTACTGTTATGGTGAGATTTTACACATCCGTACTTTCAGTTGGTACCTGAAGTCCCTTTCTAACCAAAGTCCCTGTCTAAGTAAACTAAGCAGAGGCATTCTATTTTGCAATCTTCTGTAGCCTTTAGAACCCTTTCTAAATATTGCATGACTTGCCATCTTTCTAAATATTGCATGATATGCCATCTGAATTTCAGCTATACCTCTTTGGGATAATATCCATTTTTTTATTAGGAAAAACGCTGCAAGAAAGATTCAGCAAAGCAAAAGTCTTCAATGTGTAATACCTTAAATCTCCTTTAATGGATGTTCTTGGAATATATGCAAATGGTCCCATAAGGATGTATCAGCATTTCAGCCACATGGCTTCTGAATACTCATGCATTTTTACATTTTACTTTTCAAGTCTTTGAGTTCATTTTGGGCCATTAAAGCCAAAACCCTCTAGTTGTAGACATGCCATGTTTCAGATCTAGCTTTGGACAGATTGGTCATTCAGTGGTTCTCAGATTTATTTAATTTATTTACTGCATGTGAAGGGCAGTGAATCCTTTAACCTTTTGAGGACTTCCAAAGAGTTTGGACTCTGCCTATAATGTCCTCTTTTGGAAATATTTAAGGCTGCCTTACATGATTAGTATGTCTTTTCTTCCCATATCTCACATTCTACTGAAAATTTGCCATCCCTAATTTGCGCCTAAGTTTCATTCTCGGATATTCTGTGTGAGTAAATACAAAACCTCAAATGTACATTGTACTGTAACCTCTACTCTTAAAGCAGGTGGTATAGCATCAGTTCACTCTTGACTTGACTATCCACTTTAGGAGTCTGTAATTCTAAAGATTGGGCCAAAACTGTTTTAGAGGCTATCAGGTTATGTAGAATTGGCCCCTATATCTTTTGAAATGCAATTTTTTTTTTCATGTGCCATGATTATTGGGACCTGTCTACCAGTTTTGCTAAAGATCGCCTATGGGGGGGGGGCACATTAGTAGTGAGGCAGCTAAGGATTTATGGGGGGGGGTTGTACTTTTCTTATTGATGGCCACTGTCCATAAGGAACATATGGGCTAGACTGGGGTAAATTTACAATTTCCCATCCAGTTGTCAAGGTTTCATTTGAATATGGTCAGAGGTGAATTCTATTTTAAACGGATGGAGACCCTATTCCGTAGTGCATGGATCCTTTTTATATACACACACCTCTCTCTTCAGAATGTTCTGTCAGCAGCAAAGTTCAGATCCCTGGATCTAATGTTTCTGGTGCTGTTTGTTTTGTGCATGTGAAATCTATCTGTCAGGGCTGAGTCTGAGGAAGCCCAGTCATCCAGACAAAGATCCCCTCTCAGCAGACTGAATACAGAGACAGAGCCTTCAGGCGATCAGTGTAGAACAGAGTATTCATATCCTGTCAGCAGCAAAGTTCAGATCCCTGGATCTAATATTTCTGGTGCTGTTTGTTTTGTGCATGTGAAATATATCTGTCAGGGCTGAGTCTGAGGAAGCCCCGTCATCCAGACGAAGATCCCCTCTCAGCAGCCTGTAGCAGACTGAATACAGAGACAGAGCCTTCAGGCGATCAGTGTAGAACAGAGTATTCATATCCTGAATTTTCCTGGTGAGAAAGCCTTGTGGGCATTCCAGCTGTTGGAAATGCCTGGTTAGATGCATGCCAAGGGGGGCATTGTGTATTCACTGATATGTCTGATAAGGGCTGAATAGAGCAGTACTATAACTTTCTTGAACCTGGATGACATATCCCTACGTGTAAGTTGGGCAACGTAAAATGACTGTTATTATCTTGGCTACATGCTGGTGAAAGTCCAAATTGCTGTCTATATGTGTTTCCCTTACTAATGAGTCAACCCTTACGGGCATTTTATTGATGGAGTAATTAGCTTGGATTGACAGTTTCCCAGAGGGCATTATAATGTATTTTTGGCACTGAGTTTTAGGCCATGGTTTTGGCTCCAGTCATTTATGTGTGTTAAACCCACTTGCAAGATGTTGGTATCTTGGAGGTATCTCTAATAGCACCCAATTTAGTCTGCAAACTTGGTGAGCTAGAGGCCTTGAACGTTAGCCTTGACTTCCAAGAAGTAGATGCCATAAGCTAATCACCCTTGACATCCACATCCCACCCTCACCCCCCCAGTAAGGAAACCTCCGTAAAAAAACTTTTCCAAAGCCAACTTCATGCTACTCAAGTTAAGTGACAAACTTCGTGACACCCATGCAGACGGGAGCTGAAAGTTCGACTGCTGAATCCTACACTAAGGCACTGTACACGAGCACATCCCCTCGTGCATGAATCGTGCCATCTCAAATAGAACCAAGACGCTCTTCTCCAAAAAAAGGAAGCCAATCTGGTGGTCCCCTGCCATAAACAAAACTATACAACAGAAGGAAGAAACTGTTACATAAGAGGAAAATCCCAGGATGCAAAAAAAACTCCCTTACCAGCCTCAGTAAGAAGCTGAGATCCCTCATAAAATCCTCCAAAGCTAGTTACGAAAATAAAATTGCCAAAGATTCCAAAGACAACCACAAGGCATTCTATAGTTACATCAAGAATCTAAATGGCAATACTCAGATCTGCTCTGAGCTACAAAAGAATGGCATTAAATATACTGATCCCAAGGATATTACCAATATCCTGGCAGATCGATTTAGTGCCAACTTCACCCCCCCTCTCACCCCCTAAAGGGCCCATCTGAATACCAAGATTGCTAAATTCTGGTAATCACGGCCACACAGGTAGAAACTACACTCTCCAAAGCTAAGAATACAGCATCCATGGGACCAGATGACATCCCGGGCTGTGTACTACATGAACTACAAAATGAACTGGCACCTCACCTAAGTGTCATGTTTAATCATAGCCTCACGTCAGCCTTCATGCCCACTGAGTGGCACACAGCTACTGTTATTCCACTCCACAAGTTCCCGGGAACTACCATCCCATCAGTCTAACGAGCCTTATCTGCAAGGGCATCTAACGCATTATCATGGAACTTGTAAACAAAGACATTGGCAACCTTCAAACACTGGACCCCACACAGTTTGGGTTTGTGAAGGGCCGATCTTGTCTCCTGAACCTGATTGACTTTGAATCAGTCTCCAGAGCTGTGGATGACAGTAAGGTGGTCCACACAGCCTATCTGGACCTCGCCAAGGACTTCAACATCATCCCCCACTCTGGAATCATTGATAAACTTACTAAGCTAGGCATAAATCCCTACGTCACTCGATGGGTTGCCAACTAGCTTACTGACAGAACCCAGACTGTAAAAGTAGCCGACTCCAAAACCAGCTTCAGACAAGTGGAGTACCTCAGGGATCAGTCCTGGGTCCGCTCTTGTTTGGCATCTACTTCTCTGAAGTACAGGCCAACACTGAGGGACTCTTGCTAACAAAGTTCGCAGATGACTGCAAACTGGGAGCCATTATTGAATCCCCAAATGATGTGGATATTCTACAAAAGGGCCTTCTAGAAACAGATGCTTGGTGCCAGAGCCATGGACTCGAGCTTAATGCCAAGAAATGTATAGTTATCTCCTTTGGTAAAAACCATGTACCCATGAATTACCACATAGGTGGCAGTACACTAAACATTGAACGTGTGATGAGAGACTTAGGGACTCAGGTGGACAGTGGTCTCACCTTCAATAAGCACATTGCCACAACAGTCAGGAAATCCTTCTATGTGGCACACCTCATCACCAAGGGCTTTTCATCCATAAAAAAGGAGGTCATTGTCCCACTGTACTCATCCCTCATTAGACCCATTATAGAGTACAAGGCCCCGTTTGGTATGTACCTCAGAAGATATCTGCAACAGCTGGACAGGCCGCAGAAATACCTCACTAAGCATCACAGGCCTAAAGCAGATGCCCTGTGCTAACCCTCTAAAAAAAAAACTCCAGCTATACTCTGTGGCATATAGTCTACTCAGAGGCGATCTATGCTCAACATAGAAGGCCATGTCAAACCCTGAGCTGTTGGACATGCTCCACTTAAAGAAATCCCAATCCCCCTCAGTGCTACACGCTCCAGGGATCTAAACCTTGCCATCACAATGAGCAAAACATGCTGGAGAGAGAGGTTCCTGACCCAGAGACTCCCTGTACTCTGGAATAGACTGCCTATACATGTCAAGCAGAGAGCCTCCTTGGCCCTCTTCAAAAGGAACCTTGACGATTGGATGGGAGATGGGAAATTCACCCCGGGGATCATGTCAGTTGCCCTGATAGACAGGGGTCCAGGGAAGTAAATAGTGTGGGAAGAAATAGCTCTGCTGTATTCTGCTGGTGACAGGTCTCACCAGTCCTGACTTCACAGATGCTGTCATTGAGTCAGACGGCAATCCAGAGAGTTATGCAAGGATTTAATTCTAGCTCAAACAGCTTGTCAACAATTCCTGAGTGGGGTATTGCATAGAATGTCAAGTCAGGTCAAGATGCGCAGTATGCACTGTTTTGCCCTCATCCACTGCCTTGGCAACTCTGTCAGATAAGTCTACCAAGTTAAGTAGGCATGATCTTCCCTTAAAGCCGAATTGGGTTGGGTCCAGGTGTCTGTAGGTTGCCAGTCTCCTTTATTATTCCCATGATAATTTGTTCCATGGCTTTGCATACAGTTCCCCTGGGTCAGCTGATGATCTGCCCTTGTGGAAGGAATGACTATTGCCATCCTCCATTCACTTGAACATAAGACGTTTTCAAGCCTGTGGTTGAAGAGTGCCTCAAGTGGTCCTGATAGGTCATGTTTTAGGCTGTTCAGGAGGCACCAGGGATGTTATTTGGACCAGTGGAGGCATTATTCTTGACTTTAGCAAGTGCTGTCAGCTCCTGGTCAGTGTTCATAGCTGGGGGAAGTATGTTGGAGGGGATTTCACGTGGTGTAGCTGAAGGGGGGGATTGGAGTGTTAAAGTTTGAGCTGAATCTGCCAGCTAATAGATTTGCTATGTCATCCTGATTGATGGAGGTGGTACAGCTCACCACCAGTTCAGCACACTGCTGTATTACCTCTAAGGTTCTGAACATGACCGAAGAAGGCCTTGTAATTGTCCTGGGACTGCGAGGCTGTCCTGATCTCGTAGTTCACCTGTTGGACGTAGACTGATTGATGGAGGTGGTACAGCTCACCACCAGTTCAGCACACTGCTGTATTACCTCCAAGGTTCTGAACATGACCGAAGAAGGCCTTGTAATTGTCCTGGGACTGCGAGGCTGTCCTGATCTCGTAGTTCACCTGTTGGACGTAGACTGATTGATGGAGGTGGTACACCTCACCACCAGTTCAGCACACTGCTGTATTACCTCTAAGGTTCTGAACATGACCGAAGAAGGCCTTGTAATTGTCCTGGGACTGCGAGGCTGTCCTGATCTCGTAGTTCACCTTGTTGGACGTAGACTGATTGATGAAGGTGGTACACCTCACCACCAGTTCAGCACACTGCTGTATTACCTCTAAGGTTCTGAACATGACCGAAGAAGGCCTTGTAATTGTCCTGGGACTGCGAGGCTGTCCTGATCTCGTAGTTCACCTGTTGGACGTAGACTGATTGATGGAGGTGGTACAGCTCACCACCAGTTCAGCACACTGCTGTATTACCTCTAAGGTTCTGAACATGACCGAAGAAGGCCTTGTAATTGTCCTGGGACTGCGAGGCTGTCCTGATCTCGTAGTTCACCTTGTTGGACGTAGACTGATTGATGGAGGTGGTACAGCTCACCACCAGTTCAGCACACTGCTGTATTACCTCCAAGATTCTGAACATGACCGAAGAAGGCCTTGTAATTGTCCTGGGACTGCGAGGCTGTCCTGATCTCGTAGTTCACCTGTTGGACGTAGACTGATTGATGGAGGTGGTACAGCTCACCACCAGTTCAGCACACTGCTGTATTACCTCCAAGGTTCTGAACATGACCGAAGAAGGCCTTGTAATTGTCCTGGGACTGCGAGGCTGTCCTGATCTCGTAGTTCACCTGTTGGACGAGACTGATTGATGGAGGTGGTACAGCTCACCACCAGTTCAGCACACTGCTGTATTACCTCTAAGGTTCTGAACATGACCGAAGAAGGCCTTGTAATTGTCCTGGGACTGCGAGGCTGTCCTGATCTCGTAGTTCACCTGTTGGACGTAGACTGATTGATGGAGGTGGTACAGCTCACCACCAGTTCAGCACACTGCTGTATTACCTCCAAGGTTCTGAACATGACCGAAGAAGGCCTTGTAATTGTCCTGGGACTGCGAGGCTGTCCTGATCTCGTAGTTCACCTTGTTGGACGTAGACTGATTGATTATTTTTTTGTTTAGTTGTATAAGAGTGCACTTGTCTTTAAGGGAGTTGCTCTTCCTGATTTTGGCCATGAGTTTTCTTCTTGCGTTATGTACGTTGTGTAGGTAAGGATTCCACCAGTGGGATTTGCTTTTTTTTTTTTTTACTATTTAGCCATTCATATGTTTGTATAGAGACATTCTGCATAGGTAGCTACTAATAGGATGTAGTTTGGCTTTGAATAGGTCCTAACTGTTACTAGTTTAGCTGGATTTCCCAGGTTGAATTTTACTTCAAATGAGACTGCTTTGTGATCTGACCTCATTAATAAGGTCATGTCACACGGGAGTGTAATACTGTCCCATGTGGTTGAGTACTGGATCCAGTATGTTTGATCCCCTGGTTTGAGCATGCACGGTCAGTTCTAGGATGGAGTTTTGTGCCTGTAAGTTTGAGACACTACATTTCCCATTCTGTAGAGGGGTAGTCAGTCACCCATGAATAGGGTGTTGGGTTGGATGGTGAGCACCTCTAGTAGGATTAAGTAAGCGTCTTCAGACACTAGGGGCGTAGATGGTGGTCTGTAGCTAGGCACAGTATGGTGAGAGACCTTATGACTTGTACATGGATGAGAACTATGGTTATCATCCTGTTTTATCATCCTGGAAGCATAATTGTTGCTGGTGTAGACAGGCACCGCCACCTTTGGCCCCAGTCTGTGCTGCTGTTGGTCTAAATGTGTAGAAGGCACTGTAGCCTTGCACTCCCGGAAGACATTCTATGGCTTTAAACTAAGTTTGTGTCACAGCACAGATGTCTGGGCTTGAAGAGTGTTAAGTTTTTTGTTTAGGCTGCTAGCATTGAGCAGTAACACCTTAAGGTTGCTTGTAGACTTTTTCACTGCATTGGTTGTTTTGTCTTTTTTGGCATCATCCAAAAAGGCTTTAAGGGGGGTGAATAACGTTTTAGGCTTTATCTGAAAGTCTAGGGGGAACAGGTGCAGCCCATCCTTGGCAAAGCAGTGTTGTCTTTTGACCATGTCCTCCTAGAGTGACACCAAAACCTAAGCCAGTTATTAAAATCAGTCATTTCATGTTCTTACTCTGGAGTCATCCTTGGTGAAGGTACAATGCTGTCAGTGCAAGGCTCATACCTACCTGTGACACACATTCTGAAAGATGCATTGCATTTCTTTTAATATAGTCCAGTCAGGTACGTCTCCGGTCATTCACACACACATGGATTTTGATAGAATTGTATTGGTACCTGGGGTGCATGTGTGGGTAATGTTGCCAATCCTGGCTCCAGATAGGCAACTAACCGTTGTCATCTTGTTGTCTAATCGGGTGAGTGGGGCATCCATGTGTAGTACAATGGAGTCCCCAATGACTGGTGATGTATATATTTGCCTTATTGGCTTTGCTCTTGGGAGACCTATTAGTGTAGGCGTATGTGAGTTGTTTGGTGTAGCTTTTGGTGTTTGTGATTGCTGAGAAGCAGTGTTCCCATTACATGATTTCGGAGGTCTTTGAAATTTGGGAAGGTTTCTTTTAAAGAAACACACTGTGTTTGAGGGATGCAGTGTGGATATGCCTGACGGCCTCGTATTGTGAGGTTTTTGCTTCCAGGGAGGTAGTGTATGTACGTCTCTCACTTATTGTGGTTTCTTTAATGATTAACCGATTGTCTGAGAATGAGACTATTGCTACATTGCTTCAGGATGCCCAAATTTACCAAGCTAGCTACAGAGATTTGGAAATTGCATATCCATGTTGTCTGGTCCTGCAAAGGGTGGGCTATTTAAGATTAAGGATTGGTTTTAACATGGGGTCTCCTAGGGCCGTTTCTGAAGTTAGGGGCAAGATGTTACATAATGCTAGGGTATGATAGTGCTATTTGATGTGTGGGCTAGCTGCTCTAAGGTTATTTCCACACTATAACACAGTGTTTAATGTGTTTTGGACCAAATTCTAACTTTATAGAGAAATTTTACTGTCTAGGCATTTGCTGTTGTACAGGGCACTGGTAACTGCTGGGGCCCAGTGGGCAGTTCCATGTAAACTTGCCTGATTTTATAGCAGACAAAAAAGCTTAAAGATGGACTCTCTCTTGTACTTCTGGCCAATAAACACCCACACTTTCAGCTTCCTGGAGTGCTTCCCTACTCAGATAGACCAGGTAAACACCTTCTGCCTCAAGATGGATGATCCTGGAATTTCTTAATGTAAAAGAACAGCAAAAGCAGCTCTTGAGTGCAGATTAAACAACAAGCAACTAAGTTCTTGGCTAATTTGTCCTTTTGCAAGGCATTTTAGGGCTAGAAAAGTCAACAAACGGAGAAATTCCTATTTTTGCCACAAATTAAATAAATGCTGTAAACAAAAAAAAAAAAAACAATGCTCGGACAGTAAAAGCAAGTACAAGTGCAGTTAATCAGGAAAGCATTCTTTTATCTAGAAGTACCATCATTCAAACCTGCTGGAATGCTTGTATTAATCAGGAAAGTATTCTTTTATCTAGAAGTACCATCATTCAAACCTGCTGGAATGCTTGTATTAATCAGGAAAGTATTCTTTTATCTAGAAGTACCATCATTCAAACCTGCTGGAATGCTTGTATTAATCAGGAAAGTATTCTTTTATCTAGAAGTACCATCATTCAAACCTGCTGGAATGTTTGTATTGAGCAGAACTTGCCAGTAATATTCCCTCTGCTGAACTAGCAATTCCCAATGGCCACCCCTGGCAGGGATGGGTACTTTTCCAAGAACAATAAAAGTTAACTGGTTGTAACTGCTGGGCATGTGTGTGGGTATGAGTCTCCTAATATGTTTGCGAAACTCTATCTTTCTACTTCTGCAACTCTTACTACCTATATGTATGAAATTTACTATGTATTTGTGTACATTATATCAAACATATACATTATATGAGTACTTAAAAGTACGTTTTTAACTGCAGTTTCAAATCCTGTAGCAATGCAGACATCTGTGTGGTCAGTGAGACATGACTTAAAATGTGAAGAGCGCATCGGTAGTGCAAAGCTGTAATACTTTCCACACATTTAGACCAGGTACTACACAGACAAGGACAAAGGTGGAGGTGTCTCATTTTACATAAAAAAATAAATATACCTCAACTTTGGTCAAACAGGACAATGTGCTTGAGCTTCTCTATATTCAAATCCCCACAGGCAAAATCCTATATCCCTTCCTTGCAAGCTATAGGTCCCCTTCTTTGACACAGGAAACCCATAATATGTAATGTTCTGTAGTCCTATCTCGCCTTCATTCTTACATATGGGATTGAAGCCGATCTTCGGCTCCAAATCGGCCTACTTACAAGCTGGAAGTCTTCTAGCTGACTCATGGCTAGGTAGGTAACCCATGGTGCACCAGTACAATCCCCAGATCTCGTTTGCCGTGTTGACGAGTTCGGTTGTGCTTCTCTGTGGCTCTGGTTAAGTTTTCAATTTATTCAAGTTTATACAAAATTTTTGGACTTCTCAACTTAAAACTGTTGTTATATCTTTGTTTAGTCATAGTTGGTGTAGTTTGCAAGTTATAATAGTTAGCTTTTGTGTACAATTTCTTTAGTACATTGGCCCTTTGGCTTCATAGTATTTGTATCCTGTGTGCTGTTTTTCGTGTTTAATAATTAGAGTTTAGTAGTTGTAGGTGCCTCTTGCGCTCAGTTAGGCTTTGTGTTGTTTAATAGTCATAAGTCTAAGTTTTGTGCAGATTTCCGCTTGCCAAATTGGTCAGTGTTGTTAACAGAACGAGGTTCTGTTTTCCTTGTTGAGTAAATTTGAAATTTACACTTTATTCCTGTGAGTGTGTGACGATTCTTCTTATTGTTCCTTTCCCTAGGTTCGTTTTAGTTAGAAGACCTAGTTTTTCCATTTCCTTTCTGCCCGGGCTAGGCCCGTTTAAGTTAGAGGACCTAGTCCTCGTGGTGTCTTTCTCTTTCCTGTAGGGCTAGGCCCATTTAAATTAGAGGACCTAGTCCTCTCCCTTTTCTTTCTGTGTGTGTGTGTGTGTGAGCTCATTTCTATGAGAATGTCTAAAGAAAGCAAGGAGCACAAGCCATCTGGCTTTAAGAAATGCATTAAATGCTCACAGAAGATGTCCATAACGGATGGCCACAGTAACTGCTTTTACTGTTTGGGGGCCATCCATTTACAGGAAACTTGCTTATTTTGCCACTCTTTCAGCACTAGGGTGTTGAAAGAAAAAAAAAATAAGCTCATCCTCAAAGGTCTTCTAAAACCTTCCTTTGAGGAAGATCTGGCTAGCTCTTCCTCCTCTTCTAGATCTCGGGGATCTAAAAAGGAAAAGTCTAAGTCCTCTAAGAGGCCCTCCCCGGCACCGGCTGGTGTCTCGGAGCCACCTCTTAAAATTAGTAAATCTAATAAGTCCACTGTCTCATTGGCTCCACAGAGTTCGGTGCCGATTTGAGAGTAGTACGGTGATTACAGGGTCAGCCCCAAGTAGCTCAGAGCCGACCTCTGAGAGTATATTACGGAGCCGTTCTATGGATCTTCTACTGCTCTCCCCTACATTGAAGTCACCGATACTGCAGAGATCCCGTTCTCCTACTCTGTCTTCCAGGAGTTTATCGGAAGAAGATGTGGAGATGGTAGTGCTGAGACTCTTGAAGTCATCTGCCTTACCGAAATGGCTTGAGTTCGTTAAGCCCCCTTCGGTCTTTCCTTCTCTGAGCCATGCTGACCTTTCGGAGCCAGAGTGTTTAGTACCACTGGTGGAACCCTCTGCTCTCACTCCCCCTGTGGCTGTTTCGGAGCAGAGTTCCGCTCCGACACTCTCGGTGCCGTCTGTGGTGTCTAGGAGCCGAAGCTCCCCAGTCGGCCCCGACAGGGATGCCTTGAACCGAACCTCTTCGGTTCCAAGTCTCCCTCTTGGCAGGTAGGCAAGGGTGAGTTCGGATCCTACTTCTATCTCGGAGCCGATGGTTCTGGAGCCAATGGCATCCTTGGTCTCCTCTGAGCCGGAGAGGTCGGCATTCGAGATGATGAACGTGCTGTCCCGATCTTCAGCTCCTACCAAAGGTACCGACACTCTTCCCCCTAAGGCACCTACTTCTGTCTCAGCTCCTACTCTCTCCGTGGACAGCAGACCTCCTCAGCCTCAGGAGCCACCGGCTGGTGGCCCCCACTCTTCCGAGACCTCCCCGGAATATCCTTCAGAGGAGCCCTCACAGAAGAGAACATGTAAGAGGAAGCATGTAGACTCCCAGAATGAGTCTCTGACCTCTGACACTGACCTCGAGGAGTCAGAAGGGTCCCCCAAGTCGTCCTCTGATGTCTCTTTTGTAGACATCCTGGAAATCCTTACAGAGGTGTGGCTGGCCCACTGTCACGCTTTCTGATGAGGAGTCAGTGTACCTGAAGGCTTTCGGGTCTCGACCTTCAGCCTCTTGGGTGTCTCCACCCTTCAAACTGATGGAACTAGCTCGTCGAAAGGCGTGGGATACTCCTGATGCAGTGGAGCCAGTGCCCAGGAGACGGAATAAGTTTCTTTCTGCACCCCCAGGAAAGCATTTTTTGTCTAAAGGTGTTCCTGTAAATGCCATGGGTGGTGGTGGCGGCCACTAAGAAGGAGCTAGCAGAGACTACTTCTGTTCATCTGCCGAATAAGGAGTCTCGAACGATGGATAGATACGGGAAGTGTATCTTCTCTTCAGCAGCATTTACCCTTAGATCGCTGAACTACCTTACACACTTCACGAGGCTTCAGAGAGATCTCCTTAAGGAATTAGGAGATTCTCTACAAGGTACATGTACTGCAGGAGTCCTTGACAAGGTGTCTGCCCAGTTCTCCACCTTGAACTCTCATCAACTCGTCCATGTGGCTTATTTCATATGCAGCCGATGGAGCGAGTAGAGCAGCAGGTTCAGGAATTTCCCTAAGGAGTCATTCCTGAATGCGTTTGTGTAACTTTGCGGAACCGTTCGTCTACTTTTACCAATGCCCCCTTTGACAGTTCCTCATTGTTTGGACCCAAGGTAAAGGACACTCTCTCACCCGGTCCGAGCAAGAAGGGAAAACACACTCTGCCATGGGAGTATGTTTTACTGTACCCTCTAGACCATATTCTAAGGGTCAGAGGGGCAGTAAGATGTGGTTCAAGAAGTCCCAGAAGTTTTTCCAGGATGCACAGGGTGACTCTTCCTTCAGAGGAAGAGGAGGAGGAAGAAATGGTAGACGTCGTCCTAGAGGCAGGGGCGGTCTGAAAAACCAAGGAGGTCGTGATTCCTTTTGGGGCTGGCCTTACCAGTGCTCCTGATGCGGGGCCCGACTGTGCTTCTCTGGGGCCGGTTGGGGTCGCATTTCTTTGTATCCAGAAGCCTGGCTGGGTATCACTCGACAAGTGGTTACAAAGCATTATTACCAGAGGTTATGTCATACCCTTTTCTCTTCCACCTTTTGTTCCCGAGAGGATCCCGGATGTTTCACCCAATCACAGGGATCAGGCAACTGTGGAGGTCAACAAGTTGCTGTCAAAAAGAGTCATCCAAACCATCCCAGCAGACCAAATAGGATCCGGAACTTACTCCAGATTCTTTTTAGTACCAAAACGTACAGGGGACTGGAGGCCCATCTTGGACCTAAGCAGATTGAACGAATCGGTGAAGAAGGACAAGTTCCGGATAGTGACACTGCAGTCTATACTCCCGTTATTAGGGAAAGACAATTGGATGTGCTCAATAGATCTCCAAGATGCTTACTACCACATAAAAATGGACAGGGCGTCGAGGAGTCATCTACGCTTCTGGCTAGGAGCCAGTAATTACCAGTTTCATGCTTTGCCCTTTGGTCTCACCACAGCCCCCAGGGTGTTCACCAAGTGTATGGTGGTAGTGACAGCTCACCTGAGATGTCAAGGATTCTAGATGTTTCCGTATCTGGACGACTGGCTCTTGACCGCCCCCATCAGGAATCTACTTCTTCAGACCAGGGACACTACCATTCAGCTGTGTGCTCAGTTGGGAATTTCTATAAATTGGGGAAAAAATCTGCCTTATTGCCCTCTGTCTGTGATTTTTATAGGCACAGAGATGGACACAGTAGACATGTTGGCTCAACTTCCTGTAGAAAGGGCACAGAATCTGGTTCTTCAAATTCAACGTCTTCTTCCCTTACAAAAGGTCAAAGCCAAGACTATTCTATAGCTTTTAGGGACCATGGCCTCCACCATATTGCTAGTGCCACTAGCCAGACTACACATGAGGATTCTTCAGTGGCTCCTGTCGTCCCAGTGGTCCTTGCAGCACTTGCCATTATTTCATCACATTCTGCTGACAGACTCTTGCAAGAAGGACCTTGTTTGGACTCTACCCAATCAGTTAACCAGGGGTACTTCATTTGTTCCTCACCAACCCGTTGCCACTGTGACCACTGATGCCTAGTGGGGGGGGGCATTAGGCAGGACTGTCCAAGACACATGGCAAGATCATGAGGCTCACGTGCATATCAGTGTTCTAGAGATGAGGGCGGTGCTCCTGGCGTTGCAAGCACTTCACGACCTTCTGCCTCTGGGGACTATTGCAATACAATCAGACAACATGTTGGTAGTATGGTGTATCCGCAAACAAGGTGAAACCAGATCTTACCCATTCTGTCAAGAGGCCATTCGAGTTTGGAAATGGGAGATATATTCCCAGCGTTTTCTGGTGGCAATGACATTCCAGGGACAACCAACATGATAGCCGCAAGCTCAGCCGGGCAATCCTTTTGCCTCACGAGTGGTCTCCTGAAACACGAAACAGCGGAACAGATTTTCCGCAGATGGAGACAGCCTTGCTGCGATCTCTTTGCCAGTCCAATCAATGCCAAATGCAGCAGCTACTTCTCCTTCATCCCCCCTCTGGGGGAGTCCCCAAGAGACACACTTGTTCATGATTGGCCCCTGGGTCTCCTTTATGCTTTTCCTTCCTTCCCAAGGTTATTCAGAAAGTGAAACAGCTGGGAAGCAAACTGATCCTCATTGCTCCTTACTGGCCTCGTCAGGTTTGATTCCCCTTTCTCGGGCCTCTTCTCCTACAAGATCTTTGGATTCTGGACCCAGTTCCAGACCTGTGGAGTCACATGCCAGGTTCGCTTCACCTCTCCTTACACACCCTCATTTTGACAGCGTGGCTGCTCCAGTTCCATCCCTAGCCAGGCTTCACGACTTCATCCTCCGTGACTCGTATCCTTATGTCTTCTCATAAACCTTCTACTAGGAGACTATATTCCAGTAAACGGAGAAGATTCTCTTTCTGGGTGGAGAAAATGAATGTTGATCCTTACACTGCGTCCATTCCAGTGGTTTTGGAATTCCTGTCTGAGCTTTTTCACCTGGGATCTGTGACTGCCACTGTCAGAGTTCATTTGGCAGCGATTTCAAATTTTCATCTAGGTTTTCAAGATTCTAATCTGATGTCACATAGGCTGTGCAAAACTTTCCTTAAAGGTGCCACTTTAAGACCCCCCTTGCAAGAACCTGTGGCCTCATGGGATTTTAATTTTGTGTTATCCAAATTAACTTCTCTGCCCTTTGAGCCTTCTCTTTCATCCCCTTTGAAATTCCTGATTTGGAAGACTTTGTTTTTGGTGGCTATCACGTCGGCCGGGCGGGTGTCAGAGTTGCAAGCATTGTCTGTAAAACCCCCTTATCTGATTTTTCACAAGTACAGGGTGTCCCTTCGTACTAATCTTTTTTCTCCCAAAGGTCTGTTCCCATGCCACCTTGAATCAATCCATAGAGCTTCCGGTGTTCTTTCCAAATCACTCCAATGCAGCTGAATACTGGTTTCACCAGCTGGATGTCCATAGACAATTACGTTTTTATTTGCACCTGACTAAGGAAACCGGAAGTCAGATCAATTATTTATTTGGTCAGGCTTACCATTTTCCAAAGTAACACATTCACACTGGATTTCTAGCTGTATAGCTTACGTTTACAACTTTGAGGGTAGACTTTTACCCTTAGGCTCATTCTACCAGATCTGTCAACCTCTGCAGCCTTTCAAGCCAGGGTCCCACGTGATAATAATTGTGCAGCAGCAACGTGGGCTACCCCTCACGCTTTTATTACTCCTTACAGATTGGATTTAACCTCCAGGGGTAGAGCATCATTTGGTTCCACAGTACTCAGGAGTATTTTTCCTTGAGCCACCCAAGAATAAGGCGCTACGGATGCTAGCCCATATGTAAGAATGATGGCGAGATAGGACTACAGAACATAAAGAAGTTATGTACTCACCATAACGTTCCATGTTTGTAGTCCATCTCGCCCTTCATTCTTACGAACCCACCCTCCTACCCCCATCCTGGAAGTACCTGGAGACAGAAAAATACTGTTACCTTTTTTATGGAGACCTTTTAGCATTGGCTTTCTTCTGTATATTTGTTATAATCTCTTCTAGTTAGCAGCAAACAAGATCTGGGGATTGTACTGGTGCACCATGGGATACCTACCTAGCTGCAAGTCAATTAGAAGACTTCCAGCTTGTAAATAGGCCGAGTCGGAGCCGATGATCTGCTCTGATCCCATATGTAAAGGATGAAGGGTGAGATGGACTACAAACATGGAATGTTATGGTGAGTACATAACTTATTTTTTAAATTTATTAGAAACACTCACTATCTAACATAATACCACATTCATGGGTGACTGTAATTACCCCACTATTAACTGGGAATCCTGTATGATACCAGATGTACAGGCACAGAGATTCCTGGCTTTTATAAACACACACTCCCTGGACCAGATTGTCAGCACACCAACCAGGTGTGCAAACGTAGTAGATTTGGTCATCTGATCATCTGAAATTTGGGAGATGCTTTTTCTGGTAAGGTCAGACCACAGAATGGTCTCCTTTGAAGTAAATATAAAACCTGGAACCTCAGCTAACCATGGAATATTCTGGTACTAGTCTAAGGCTACTTTCCTACTATTAAGTGATAACTTAGCAAAATGTCATGCCCTCATGAACCCTTGAAACACTGCTGCTTCCACAGAACTGTTTACAGAAACCCTTTACAAGCATGTTAATATGTGCAAAGATGCAGCTGTCCCCACCAGGAAGAAGTGCAGAACTTACTGAAAAAAGCCACCCTGATGGAATCCCATCGTCTATAGGCTGTATAACAGAAAGAAGAAAATCATGGCAAAAATTATGAGGTGTAGCACCCAGCATGATAAAAGCACCCTTTACCAAACTAAACAAATAACTCGGAGGACAGATAAAATCTATCAAAGTCAAATTTGAGGTAAATTTGGCATCCCAAATCAAGGGCAACCACAAGGCATTCTTGTGTATTGCCTTTGAGGTTGCAGGTATAGCCAAATTGTGTGCAGAGCTCATTGTTAATGGAGCCACCTATACTGAGCCATAAGGTACAACATACCTACTGGCAGACAGTTCAGGTCTAATTTTACTCCTCTCTCCCCCTTGACCTTCTCTCAGGAAATACCATCAAGTATAACTGCCCCTACTGTCAGTAGGGAACTGGTCCTTAATGCTCTCCCTATGGCCAAGATCACAGACTGCATCAATGTGCCCAGACAGTATACCGGGATGCCTTCTAAGTGGTACGAAACATGACCTGTTCGGCCTTCTGGAATTGCTGTTTAACTGTAACGACAGCAACAGTCATCCCTTTGCACAAAGGTGGCCTGACTGCAGACCCATAAGTCTTAGTAGTCTCATGCAAAGCCATGGAAAACACTTACTTATTTATTATTTTATTTTATATTGACCGGGCTAGTCTAACTGGTATATGTCCATTTTCAGTAGAGGCCCGGGGAGATAAGCTCCAAGACATACTGGTGCATAAAAATTACAAACAAATATAAAAAATGAAATTACAGTAATATATACACTGACAAATCAGGTTAATAAGAAATAATTTGAAGAGGAAACATAAATACAGTGTAAACTGGAGTTTCAAAATAACATGGAGGTACATTCCTTAATGCAAAAAGGAGGCATACAGGCTAGTTCAATGTGCAGGTAAAGTGCATCACTTAATGGCAATTTATTTATTTATTTTACAAATAAGTGAGAGAGAGAAGGAAAATAATGAGATACAGAGCACAGACGTCATATATTGTTAAAAGGATGACAGAAAATTAATAAAAAGAAAAGGGAAGACTCAGCACAATTTGGGGAGAGTAGATAGTTAGGCAGCTTTAGTACAGGGGCATGACCAGTATGTTTTGATGAAAAGTTTGTCTTTTTTTGAAGAGTGATAAAGAGTAAATTGAGGAAAGGTCACAGGATAGGAGATTCCAGAATTTTCCCACAGTATTGGAGAAGAGAGAATCCCCAGCCCTGTTAGATTTAGATGTTTTAACTAGAAGTTTCTGAGATGAACGTAAGGACTTCAGATTATAATAGGGGGTGATGATGGTTATAATAGGGGGTGATGATGGTGGAGAGACTAGGTGTATTGGAAGGTTGGTAAAGAGTTTTATGTGCAATGATTAGCTGGTGGTACGTGATCAGATTCTGTAGTTCCAACCATTCAAGGTGCTTTAAATTAAAGCAGTGGTAGTTTTAAATGGGTTGCCAGTAGCAAATCTGGCTATATTATTGTAGGAGCTTTCCAACTTACTGAGGTTGTTCTTAGATTGGTGAAAATGAAAGTGGTGTTGAGGAGTGTAGAGATTAGATGAGTATGTGCAATAGTAGTTCTAGCTGTAGGTGATAGGAAGGGCTTTATTCTGTACAGAGCCAAGTTTTTTGTTGACAGTTTTAATAGTGTTGTTGATGTGTATGTCAAAGGAAAGATTGTTGTCAATGGTGACACCAAGTAGCTTGTAGTTAGGTTGGGTGATATAATGATGCCATTAGTGGAAGAAACAAAAATCTATGGGGGAGGACTTAAGATTTGGATTGAAAAGGACAAGTTTAGTTTTTTGGGGGTTTGAGTAGGCAATGATGAGTGAACCATTGTTCTACAGTGTTAAACACTTTTGGGTAAGGGAGTGAAGGTCAGAGGTGGTTTTAATGGAGCGTACAAGTGTTGAATCATCAGCATGTTGTATGCAAGTAGCTTGGGGAATTGCTTGATGAAGATCGTTGCTGAATATGGAGAAAAGGAGAGGTCCTCATATGGACCCCTGAGGTACACCGAGGTTAACTGGTAGGTGGGTAGATAGTGTTATGCCAAAGTACAGGCTGTTGTCGTTTATTTAAGTAGGATTGGAACCATTTGATAGAGAGTGCATGTAAGGACAGGGATTTGAGGATATCTATCAAAATTTGATGATTTACCATATCGAATGCTTTGGACAGATCGATAAATAGTGCTGTGGAGAGCAAATTGTAGTTACGTTTTTTGTTAACACAATCTGTAAAGGAAAGGAGGGCGCAGTGGTAGTGCTATGGGAAGGTCTGAAACCATGTTGACAGCTAGAGAGCAAGTTATTGTGGATTAGGTGGTCTAGCAATTGCCTATGTATGCATTTCTCCATGATCTTTGCCAAAGGAGAAAGAAGAGCTATAGGACGATAATTGGAGAATTCGGTTGAGTTGCCACCTTTGTGAAGGGGGATAATATGGGAGACTTTCCATATACTAGGGATGTGGCCTTCACTAATAGTTCTATTGATAAGAATGGAGATGGGGTAAGCAATCGATTTGGCAGATTTCTGTAGGTATTCAGTAGGTATTTGGTCTGCTGAAGGAGAGCATGGTTTCAATTTTTGGAGTAGGGCAAGAATATGGGTTGTTGGGACTGGCTGGAGAAGAAATGGTGGGGGTGGAGTTTTGTTGTATGTAGGTGAAGTAAAATTACTAGATGATAACGGACTGGCTACGGTTTGGATAGCATCAGTAAAAAAGGAATTGAAGGCATTGGCAGTATACATGGGATTTTCATGGTCAGTATTTTGTAGGTTTGGTGTACTGGATTAACCTGGATGTAGTAATTGGTTGATGCTCGCCCAGAACTTTTGTGGGTTATTATGGTTAGCCTTCTGAAATTGAAGGTAGTAGTCTCTTTTATCTGATAGTATAGCTTTCTCTGAAATCTGAAATTTTGTTGGTAAACAGGATTTTTGGTCATTCTCCATTTAGCCCAGTATTTATTTCTGAGATGCATTTTATGTTTGGTTTCTTTAGAAAGCCAAGGGGCAGATTTGGTCTTGAATCTGATTGCACGGGTTGGGGCATGATGATCGAGGATGGCTAAGAAGTTTGAATTAAAGTATTGTACCGCTTCTCCTAGAGGGAGGTAATTTAAGGGAGACCAATTGCGTGCTCTGTGGTCCTTTTGGAAGAGATCAGGGTTGAAGTTCTTTTTGGATCTGATATTCCTAGTGGTAGGAATGGGAGAATAGGATTTATGCTTGATGATATAGGTAAGTGAGTGGTCACTTATAGGTTCATAGGTAGATACTAGGCTATCTGCCCTAGGGCATTTATAAGCCTAGCCAGAGTGTATTTGGCTTCCGCCTCCCTATTAGATTAGTCTACTGTGCCTCTGTAAAGTAGGTCACAGAAGGTACCCTTTTCAGATTAGTTTACTGTGCCTCTGTCTAGCAGGGACACAGGAGAGATCCCAGGGGTGAATTTGCGATTTCCCATCCACGCGTCCAAATTTCGCTTGGAGAGTCAGCGAGGGGCTATGTCTAACATGAATTGGGATTCTATTCCAGAGTGAGGGGAGCCTCTGGGAAATGAATCTGTCCCTCCAGCATGTCCTATTTATTTTTGTGCTGAGGTTTAGGTCCCTGGAGCTTGTAGCTCTAAGGGACTTAGATTTTTTGAGGTGGAGCATGTCTATTAATTCTGGGTTTGACATGGCTTTGTACGTCAGGCATAGATCGCCTCTGAGTAGGCGGTAAGCAATTGAGTAGAGCTGGAGTTTCTTTAGTCGAGCTGCATAGGACATCTGTTAGTAGCCCATGATCCACTTGGTGAGGTACTTTTGAGGTCTCTCCAGTTGCTGCAGGTGTCTGGTAAGGTACATCCCAAAAGGGGCATTGTATTCAATTATGGGCCTGATGAGTGACAAGTAGAGGGGCACAATGACCTCTCTTGCTCCTAGATACGAACCTTTTCGTGCTAAGGTGGGCTATATAGAAGGTCTTTCTAACCACTTTGGCAACGTGATTATCAAAGGAGAGATTACTATCTACATCGGTCCCCAAATCTCTAATTACTTCTTCTGTACTTAATGGATTACCACCTATGTGGTAATTTGTGGGCACCTTGTTTTTCCCAAAGGGGATGACTATGCACTTTTTAGCATTTAGCTTGAGGCCGTGGCTCTGGCACCAAGCATCCGTCTCTGTGAGACCCTTTTGGAGGATGCTTGTGTCAGCTGGAGATTCGATTATGGCCCCCAGTTTGCAGTCATCTTCGAACTTTGTCAGCCATAATCCCCCCGTGTTAGCCTGAACCTCAGAGAAGTATATACTGAACAAGAGAGGTCCCAGAACTGAGCCCTGTGGGACACCACTTGTAACTGGTTTGGATTCGGACATGGCACTTGCGATTCTGACCATGTGGGTTCTATCTCTGAGCCAGTTTGCAACCATCTTGTGATATAGGGGTTGATATTTAAGCTGGTAAGCTTATTTATGATGCCCGAGTGGGGTATTGTCGAAGGCTTTCGCGAGGTCCAGGTAGGCTGTGTGGACTACCTTGCCGTCGTCTATGGCTTTGGTAACTGTTTCAAAGAAATCAAATAGGTTTAAGAGGCAAGATCTGCCCTTAACAAAGCCAAATTGGGTAGGGTCCAGTGTCTGGAGGCTCCCAATGTCTTTGTTTATGAGTTCCATGACAATACGCTCCATAGCTTTACAGACCAGACTAGTCAGGCTTATGGGGCGATAGTTTCCGGGGTCCGTTGTGGCACCACCTTTGTGGAGTGGGACCACTGTAGCTGTACACCATTCTTTGGGTACATATCCTGTAGTAAGGCCAAGTTTGAACAGTGACTTAATGTGAGGGTTCAGTTCTTCTTGGAGCTCATGTAAGACACAGCCTGGGACACCGTCCGGTCCCATAGATGCTGTGTTTTTTGCTTTGGAGAGGGCAGCTTTCACCTGTGCATCTGTGATGTCAGGGAGGTTACATTCAGTTGGGATAGGCGTTTGCTCCTTTGGGGGGAAAGGGGGGGGAGAAGTTTGCGCTGAATCTGTCTGCCAGGATGTTGGCATTGTCTGTAGGTTCGGTATATTTTGTACCGTTATGCAACAATTCAGAGCATATCTGGGAGTTTCCGCCCATGTTTCTGACATAACTCAAGAAGGCCTTGTGATTATCTTTAGTGTCTAGGGCAATTTTTCTTTCGAAACTGGCCTTTGATGATTTTATGAGGGATCGAAGTTTCTTGCTAATACTGATCAGAGATGCCTTCCCTTTGGGATTTTGCTCTGTCATGTAGTAGCTTCCTCCTTCTGTTGTATAGCTTATTTATGGCCGGTGTCCACCATGTTGGCATGGTTAAAGAGGATGGGTAGATGGAGCTGGTTTGTTTATTGGGATGGTGAAAGTATGGAAGTAATGGAGTTTCCATTATCATGGAAATGATCAATAATGACACAGGAAACCTCCAGACACCGGATCCGTACTAAGTTTCATTATGGGCAAATCATGCCTACTCGATCTGGTGAACTACTTTGAAAAGGTCACCAAAGGAATGGATGGTTTACACTGCCTACTTAGACATGGTGAAGGCATTGTTGACCAACTCAAGAAGTTAGTTACAAAGCCTTATATTACCCAGTAGATAGCCAGCTAGCTCACTGACAGGACCCAGGAAGTTGGAACTGGGTAGTCCACCTCCACAAAGAGGCTAGTCACAATCCAGAGTCCCTCAGGCGTCGGTCCTGGGACCACTCCGTTTTGACATTTAGTTCTCTGAAGTCAAGGCCGGTGTCAGTGGTCTCTGACTAAATTTGCAGATAATTGCAAATTAGGGGCAGTCATAGAATCCCTTGACACAAATATTTCCCAGGAAGGGCTGACAGACAAATAACTGGTGTCAGAGCCATGGACTAAAACTCAATGCTAAGAAATGCATAATAGTATTCTTTGGGAAGTCCTCCACTCCTGAGAACTAGTATATTGACAACAGTTCCCTAATAGTTGACTCGGCAGTCATGGACTTGGGGGGGGCATGCATATACAGTAATCTAGCCTTTGATCATCACATGTCTACAGTAGTGAGGAAATCATTCGATGTTGTACAACTTGCAAATAAAGGTATGGCATCTAGGTCTAAGAAGGTCATTGTTCCACTGTATTCAGCATTCATCAGACCAGTCATTGAGTACAACGCCCCCTTTGGTGTGTACCTAACTAGGCACATCTAACAATTGGAACATCCACAGAGATTCATCACTAAAAGAATACAGGGCATAAGTAACGCACCCTATGCAGACCGCCTCAAGGCCCTATGCTTGTATTTTGAATTCTACAGGCTGTTGAAGGGAAATCTATGCCTGGCATAAAAGGCATTGTAAGACCCCACCCTGATGGACTTCTTGCTTACCCGCAAAACAAACAGCATCAGGATTATTCATTCTGAAGACTTAAACCTTGCATGTGATGTAAATAGGACCTCCAGGAGAGACGGGTGTGTATTCCAGAGACAATCCCTTCTCTGGAACAGGCTTCTCATCCATGTGAAGCAGAGTTCCTCCCTAACCCAATTCAAATGTAATTTGGACAATTTGATATGGAACAGGAAGTTCATCCCTGGTTTGGCAACTACGTTTCTAATGGATACAGGCAGCCTGTAAATTGTTCACCTCCCAGGCCCTTGATTACACTTGTCAAGGGTACCAGAACTTGTCAGAGATTTGGGGTGCATGGCTAGACTTAAAAGGGCTCCAATGGTTTAGCCTAGTACACACCTATGAAACATAGGCGGGGAAGTATTTTACAACAAAATATGTAAACATATACACGTATACTCCTAACAGTAAAACGAATAGCCCATTTTCTAAGTGCAGTAATGCCTAACAGGGTGGAAATAACTAATCTTCCAGGGCTGAAGGGCCCAGTGCTAGCCTGTCAGGCATCATGGCTTGCTTGTACTCCACTTCAGTTGCACTGTAGTTCCCTTTTGCTCTATAAAGGAATGTTTGGTATACAGGATTACAATAATCCTATTCCTGGCTAAATTATAACCTTGTTTAGATCTTTGCTGCTTAGTAGGACTTCCTCGAAATAGGAGGTGGTATTTATAAAGCTGGTTTACAGCTGAGCAGCTCAGCAATGCTCTGCTGCAATGCGATTCAGAGACATTCGTAATTAACATGCCTGTGGATCCTTTTAATGCACACTTACTGATTTCTATGAATTGCGTATCATGCAGTTTTAACTACTGTTAGATAATGTTCCACAGAGTAGACTGTAGATATTTGGCTTTGGACCAGATCCAATACGGTGCAACTAGAAGCTGTTTTCGTTATTTGAACGAATGGGTGCAGCCCAACTAACATTGTGTGCACCCTTCTTGGAAGATTCTTAGTACCGTACCGGTCAACCTGCAGATGTCAATCTGTACAAAGGATGTCTAAAATAAGGGCAGCTAATTAGCATAAAATTGAGGTAACTAATACATAACACTTCCTGCTTTCCAGTAGGATTATAGCAACAACCCACGCCTGGGTGTGGGTAATGCTGGATTTACCCACGGTTGGTGTGGTTTGGTCACGAGGGCGAAGCCCGAGTGGCCAAACAAAGCCAACCGTGGGTAAACCCAGCATTACCCACACCCAGAAGTGGGTTATTGCTATTATACAATGACATTATTTAAGAAAAAAAATAATTACTTTTCTTAAATAATGGCATTGTATAATGCCTTCTTGCTGCCCTTCCGCAGCTGTCTGGTATTCTGCGGCAGTTCTGATGTACTGTGCATGCGTATGCCTAAGCAGTACATCAGAGCTGTGGGGAAAAGCAACGGAGAAAGTAATCTCATAGCGAGACAGTGTGAAGCAACGGAGATCTTGCATTCTCCGTTGCTGTTAAAAAAGAGAGTTATAGTAATGGAAAAAGTCCGGGCGACCAGACCTTTTTCCATTACTATAACTCTGATTTACAATGTGCACGCTGACCAATCAGCGTGTACGTTTTTGAATATTAATGGGGGGTCGTTGTATAATGTGGGATAACTTCCATTTAGAAACACAGAATTCAAAAAGGGACTTTACAGTTTATAATAGGTTGTGCATAAAGGACAAGCTGGAAGAAACAAAATCACACTAAAAGTGTTACTCTAGTAAGTGGAGATTACGTTTATGAATTATTATTCTTTTGATGTTTTCATATCTGAGATGGTACATGTGAAAGTCAATAAAGCAAATATTTAATCTTTGAAATCCAGGTTCCACTAGAAGCCAATAAAGACAAAGCTGAAATTTAGTACTTGAAAAATGGGAGAAGGGAGTTTATCTAGCTGGTGTGCAAGTTACAAGTACATATCAACGTGTATGAGATTGCATATACCGCAGTGGTTCATTGTAATCTACTCAGGAAAAAGAAAAAAAATAGTAGCCATATGTAATGCTTTTCAGCTGAGAATACTGTATTTAACAGCAAGCATCCTTCAATTGTCATGAGTTGCCGCAAGCATCCTTCAGTTGTCATGAGTTGCCGCTAATGATGGTGAGGATTGTTTGAGCTGTGGCACAGCACTGTAATACAGGAATACCATAATCGCATAGCACGTGTGCTGATGAAGTACATTTATCGTAAATAGCTAACAACCCTGTCTGGTTTTCAAGATGCAAGTCAAAATGCACATGAAAGACTCCCACCAAAAGCAGACTAAAGTTTGTTGTACAGTATATCAGTTAGAGGTTGGGAGGGTGGCCCAATGGTTAAATTGTTTGCCTTACAAGCACAAGGTGCAGGGTTTGAGTCTCACAAGGGATAATTGGATAGGCTTAAAATGGCTCGCAGGGGCAATTAGCTTAGTACTAATCTATGAACCTATGAACTCGTGTTCATGTATTTTGATTTATGCATCACTTTCCAAGTGACAAACAAGGCATAATTTTTTTATTGGCTGCCTTTACCTTAAATGGCCCTCATCTGACTCTTGTCCTTTTGTCAGATTTCAAAGCTGATGCTTTCAACTTTTCCTGATCAAACACCTGGTATCCTGAACAGTAGAAGGTGGGCTGCATTGGCTGATCTTTATTCCTCGCAGCATTAAAACTACATCTTAAAATCTACCTTTTAACCATGGGTTTAAGAGATGCAAAATGCTATGAATGCTGTCATTTTTCTGTCTGATTTTAATTTCTGAAATTATGCAGAACCCTAGGAAGTGGATATTGGCATTAAAGTGTTAATGCACTTGTGGGAAAACGCCATGAAAGCAGACCCCTAACCCGGGGAATGAAACTGACCTGAACCTTTCTGGGCATTACGGCCTCTCACCACTAGTTCAAACACACTGAAATTGCTACGATAATTCCTCCACCCATCATGCGTCGTAGTTGAGGAAAGCCAAGTATTTGAATATAATCCGCTCACCCCCTCCACAGAACTAATGAATTGTCCCAGAGTGAAACAAAGTATATATGCATACACATTGGCTTGACAACATCATTATAAAGTGTAGTACATAGCTCAGAGCTTTTCCCCATCTATTCACCTAAGATCTTTCTGAGAGGGGTGTTATTTACATTAAACCAAAGCTGTAGCTGCTCTTCAGTCCATTATGTTAAGTGGTCTATCTCGCCTTCATTCTTGCTGGATGGGTTCGGAGCCGACCTCTGCTCCGACTCGGCCACTCTAAAAGCTCGAGAGTTGGTTCCACCGGCTCGAGGCTCCCCTTATATCCCACAATGCTAGGCGTGAGTTACCTCGGATCTCGTTTGCCGCTACAGCGATCGAGGTGTTGGTTTTTCTACCGGCTTGTTGGTAAGTGTATTTCTGTAAAATTAGAATACTTAAACCCCTATAATTTTAAGTTTAACTACTTTTCCCTTAGTTTAGTGGATTTCTACCCCTGTTTTTCGGAAAATCCCGTTTTTTTCCCACAAGAACTTTAAAGTTCTCTCTCGGGCCTTCTGGCCTTTCCCCATTCCCCAGTGGTGTGTGTGTGTTGCTCTTAATTAAAACTTTTAGTTAATTGTTTTATTTTTGAGTTTTAAAATAAGATTAGTGTAATCAGTGTGTCTGACTGAGTGTGTGTGATTACACTTTCTTGTCTAGGATGTCTAAAGACACAAAGGTCTCAGGCTTCAAGAAGTGTGATGCCTGCTGTCAGAAAATGTCTCTGACAGACGGTCACACTTCTTGTGTCTACTGCCTGGGGCCTTTGCACCTGCAGGACTCCTGTGCTGTATGCCACGGCTTCAGCCCTAGGGTCCTGCAGGAAAGAAAGAACAAGTTGATCCTAAGGGGTCTACTTAAGCCTGAGGATTCCTTTTCTGTCTCTGGGAAGCCCTCCAAGGCTTCTAGGTCCTCGGCTCCAGCTACTGAGCCGAGACCTAAACCTACAAAACCTATGTCTGCATCGGCTCCGGCTGGAGCCGATGAGTCTACAGCTTCTGTGGTTCCTCGGCTCGGCTGGAGCCGAGGTAGTAGAATTCCCTGTCGGCGCCGACCAGACCTTCGGAGCCGACATCTAGGAAGAGATCTAGGTCACCATCCCTTGGCTCCGTTCATTCGGCTCCAGCATCTCCTCTGCTGTCTGAACGGAGCCATAAATCTCACTCCTCTAGGTCATCGAGGCTGTCGGATCATGACCTTCAGAGGGTAGTGAGTCAACTTCTTAAGTCCGAGGCACTGGCCCAAATGCTTCAGAGCCCGACTCATCAGTCGATGCCTGCCCCTGTCCATCAATATGTTCCTCCTCCGACTCCGTTGAGCTCGGAGCCGGGCGTTGAACCGAGACTGTGGTAGCGTCGGAGCCGATACAGATGTCTTCGGCCCCGTCGTCGGCTCCGATTTCTTCTTCGAAGAATCTCGGCGCCAACTTCCTCGCCGGCTCCGAGGGGTGAGTGGCATCAGACCCTTGTCCGACCCGCTCTTCCTCTCAGAGCTGCGGCGCTGGTGAGTTCGGCTCCGACATTGGCCGCGGAGCCATCACTGTCTGTGCCGAGGGAGGTTCTCAGCTTCTCGGAGCGGGAACCTCTGGCTTTGCCTGACAGGGGTGCGTTCGAGGTCATGCGGAGTGTGTTAGAGCCTGGCTCTACTCCACAGTCGGCTCCGTCCGCCCCTCCCTCTACGGTGCCTCAGGTCAAGTCGACTCACTCCCTCATCCCGGACCGCAGAGAGCCAGCTCCTCAGGAACCCCCTGTGGGGATTTCATCCTCTTCCGAGGCCTCTCCTGATTTGGCAGAAGAGCCCCCTCGGAAGAGGAAGTGTAAGAGGAAACACATTGACTCACCTGAGTCCATCACATCTGACACAGATTTAGATGATTCCAAGGGTTCCCCCCGTTCCCCTTCTGAAGATGTCTCTTTTGCAGACATTCTCGAAATCCTCAAACAGAGGGGAAATTGGCCAGCCCTCAACCCTTCGGAGGATGAATGTGTACCTTGAGGCGTTTGGCTCTCGTCCTTCCACCTCCTGGGTGTCTCCCCCCTTTGACCCCCTCATGCAGGTGGTAGCTAAAGGCATGGACGGCTCCTGATTCAGTGGACCCCACTCCCAGGAGACCCTCAAAATTTATAACGGCACCAGCAGACAAACAGTTCTTGACAAAAGGAGTCTCTGTGGATGCTATGGTGGTAGCTGCTGCCACTAAGAAGGAACTAGCTGATCCTTCAGTACCTGTCCATCCACCTAACAAGGAATCTAGGTCCATGGACAGGTACGGAAGCGGATGTTCTCGTCAGCGACATTTGCTATGCGTTCAAGAGAACTACCTGTGCCATTTTACTCGTCTTCAAAGGGACTTGATTAAAGAAGCGAGTGACATGTTGAAGGACCCTACAGCTGCGGGTTTTCAAGATAAGATGAACACTCAGCTGGCTACCCTTAACTCCATAGCCAACTCCTCCATGCCTCCTTTCTTATGCGGCTGATGGAGCGAGTAGGAACGCAGGGACGGGTGTGGCCTTACGTAGGCATGCCTGGATGCGGCTATGCAATTTTGCGGACCCCTTCAAGACGTCTTTCACTAATTCCCGCTTGATGGATCATCTCTTTGGTCCTCAAGTGAAAGAAACCTTGACTAGGTGCGAGTCTGATGGCAAGACTCTTTCTGCCGTCGGAGTCCATTTTTCTACTCCTTCTAGGCCTTACCCCAAAGGCCAGAAAAGATGGGAAAATGTGGTTCCGTAAACAATCTCAAGGGACTTCGCCTGACGCACAAAGTCGCTTCGCCAGAGGCAGAGGCGGGAATAACAATGGTAGACGCCGCCCTCGAGGCAGGGGGGCTCCGCAGAACCAGGGCAATCGAGAAGCCTTCTCTGATAAGCCCTTTCAGCATCCCTGAGGTGTTGCCCGACTGCTCACCTTCGGAGGCAGTCGGGGGAAGATTGTCACTGTACCCAGAAGCCTGGCTATCCCTGACTCAAGACAAATGGGTACAGTCCGTCATTTCAGCTATTCTATCCCTTTCTTCGCATTCCGAACTAATCAAAAAATCCCTTCCAGATGTTCCACCGCTCAAAGGGATCTAGCGGTTTTGGAAATTTCAAAGCTGCTTGCAAAAGAGCAATTCAACCAGTTCCAGCAGACCAGCAAGGATCCGAATCTACTCAAGGTTCTTTTAGTTCCAAAGAAAACAGGGGACTGGAGACCAATTTTGGATCTCAGTATCTTGAACAGATCAGTCAAGAAAACAAGATTTCGGATGGTCACGCTGCAGTCCATCCTTCCCCTATTGGGAAAAGGAAACTGGATGTGCTCTATAGACCTTCAGGATGCGTGCTATCACATAAAAATGAACAGACGCTCCAGAAGATTCCTCCGCTTCAGGCTGGGAACCAGTCATTTTCAATTCAGGGCCCTGCCCTTTGGTCTCACCACTGCCCCCCGGGTGTTTACCAAATGCATGGCAGTGGTAGCTTCTCACCTGAGACGACAAGGATTCCAGGTGTTTCCATATTTGGACGACTGGCTCCTCACAGCTCCCACCAAGCATCTCCTTCTGATGGCCAGGGATTACACCTTTCGCATTTGTCAAAAGTTAGGCATTTCAATAAATT
The DNA here is from genome assembly GCF_019279795.1 of Protopterus annectens. Lineage (NCBI taxonomy): Eukaryota > Metazoa > Chordata > Ceratodontiformes > Protopteridae > Protopterus > Protopterus annectens. The sequence goes on from NC_056732.1 coordinate 35,953,227, forward strand.
GCGAAAAGTCTGTTTTGTCGCCTTGTCGTACTATTACCTTCATAGGCGCAAATCTAGACACAGTAGACATGTCTGCGATACTAACAGATCAGAGAATAACAGACATACACAAACTGGCCTCACTCCTTTTCAACAACAACAGAATCAAAGCCAGGTTAGTGCTGAAAGTGTTGGGAATTATGGCGGCGGCCATACCTCTGCTTCCATTAGCCAGATTCCACATGCGAATCCTTCAATGGATGCTCTTTACACAGTGGTCATACCAGCAACTTCCAATGTCCCACACCATTATGATCACGCAGGCGTGCAGAAATCATCTCGTGTGGTGGAGGTCTTCCCCTCAGCTCTTGTTGGGAAGACCCTTTGTTCCACCCCCTCCAGTTGCTACTCTGACAACGGACGCCTCCCTGATCAGGTGGGGGGGGCATTATCAGGGCAGGACGGTCCAGGGCACATGGCAACCAAACGAATGCCACTTGCACATAAATGTTCTGGAGATGAGAGCAGTGCTTTTAGCGTTGCAAGCCCTTCAAGACTCTCTTCCCTTGGGAACGATTGCAATCCAGACAGACAATATGTCTGTAGTGTGGTACATCAACAAACAAGGCGGAACCAGGTCCTACCCCTGTGTCGAGAAGCACTCGGATTGTGGCAATGGGCGATTTCTTCTCAGCGGTTTCTGATAGCAACGCACATCCCCGGAAGTCCAATCAAATCGCGGACAAGTTGAGCAGAGCTATCCTCATGCCTCACGAGTGGTCTCTGAAAGACTCTGTTGTGAGAGAAATTTTCCTCAAGTGGGGTCAGCCTTGCTGCGATCTTTTTGCTACTCCCCAAAACAGCAAGTGCAGAGATTATTTCACTCTATTCCCTTTACCAGGCCAATCCAGCAGAGACGCTCTAGTCCAAGTTTGGCCCGGGGACTTCTGTATGCATTTCCTCCCTTCCCACTAATCTCTCAAGTGATACAGAAAGCTATCGCTCAGAAGGCCTCATTGATCCTCATGCTCCTTACTGGCCTCGACAGGTGTGGTTCCCCTTTCTACATCAATTTCTATTGGAGCGACCTTGGCATCTGGACCTAGTTCCAGATCTTTTGATCCATCAGTCGGGTCAGTTACATCGCTCCCTCCCTCTCTGAACCTCACTGCTTGGTTCCTCCAGTTCCAACCTTAGCCAGGCTTCCTCAATTATCTCACTCCGTTCGAGATATTTTGATAGCTTCCCATAAATCTTCCACTCGGAAGATTTATTTGAGTAAGTGGAAACGCTTCACATATTGGGCTCAAGGAAGGGACATAGATCCTTTCACTGCTTCCATCCAAATAGTCCTTGATTTTCTAGCTGAACTCTTCCATGCAGGTTCATCTCCCTCTACTCTTAAAGTTCAATTGGCAGCTATTTCTAACTTTCATGTGGGTATTTCTGAGTCTGCCTTAATGTCCCACAAGCTTTGCAAAGCCTTTTTGAAAGGAGTTTTTCTTCTCAGATCTCCTATAAGAAATCCTCCTTCTCCTTGGGACCTAAATTTAGTTCTTACTTTTTTGATTCTTCCCCCTTTCGAACCTGCAGCCTCCTGTTCTTTAAAATTGCTATCATGGAAGACTCTCTTTCTGGTAGCTATTACTTCAGCTGGAAGAGTTTCAGAACTTCAAGCACTCAGCTGTCGACCTCCTTATCTATTGTTTCATAAGGACAGGGTATCCTTACGAACGAACCCGTCCTTTTTGCCTAAGGTAGTCTCAACGTCAAATCTAAATCAAAGCATTGACCTCCCTGTCTTTTTTCCAGAATATTCCAATAGGTCTGAACAAAAATTACACTGGCTAGATGTTCATCGTCAGTTGAGGTACTATTTGGATAGAACAAAACAATTCAGAAAATCTGACCAGCTGTTTGTCTCCTATGCAGAAGGCAGAAAGGGACTTTCAGTTTCAAAGGTATCATTATCTAGATGGCTAACATCTCTGATTTCCCTTGTATATGAAATTAGACACCAAAAGCTGCCTAATAAACCTAAGGCCCATTCCACCAGAGCTTTGGCTACTTCTTTAGCCTTCCAAGACAGACTGCCTATTGACACCATTTGTGCAGCGGCTACTTGGGCTACTCCTCACACTTTCATTTCTCATTATAAGTTGGATTTAGCTTCTAGGCATAGAGCTAACTTTAGTTCCACTGTTCTCAGGAGTCTGTTCCGTTAGGCCACCCGGGACAAGGTGCTAGGGACGCGGTTCCATCCAGCAAGAATGAAGGCGAGATAGACAACTTAACATATCGAAGTTATGTTCTTACCATAACGTTCCATGTTAGTTGTCTTCTTCTCGCCTTCTTAAGTCCACCCTCCTGCCCCTGGCCTGGACAGACCTAGAGGAGTTGTGATTGTGACCTCTCTTTCTACCACCTCTTTTATTAGGCATATGCTGTTGTGCATATTTCCTGGATGAGGATATAGGTCACCCTTCTTTCTCCCTGGTTAGAGGTGGACTTTGTTTATAGTTATTCTCATACTATTATAAGCTGGGGTTAGCTTACAAACGAGATCTGAGGTAACTCACGCCTAGCATTGTGGGATATAAGGGGAGCCTCGAGCCGGTGGAACCAACTCTCGAGCTTTTAGAGTGGCCGAGTCGGAGCCGAGGTCGGCTCCGAACCCATCCAGCAAGAAGAAGGCGAGAAGAAGACAACTAACATGGAACGTTATGGTAAGAACATAACTTCTATTTATGTCACATCAGTGCTTTAAGACCCAACATCAGAATAACAACAGTGTGCCTGAGCAGTGTTATGAAAGTCCAGGGAAACCCATCCCAGCAAGAGTTGTACCATCCCAGCAAGAGTTGTACCCCTCCAGCGAAATGCCAACATGTTTTGTGTCTTGTTTCCATTTCATTTGCAACTGTCATACAAGTAGTGCACTCATGGCTCTTGTGATGTTTCCTCTTGTTAATGGCAGTGGGCGGGCTGATGCAGCAGTTGGAAGGGCAACAGAGGTACAAGTTTAATTTGGAAAAAAAATTTAATTTAAAGGGGCCACTTGGAATTTCTTGTGCTCCTGTCATTTCAGTTTAAAAATCTGTATTTTCTGTAAAATACCAGCCAGTTAAACATACTTCTCACAGCATAATTATGTCTGCATGACGTTGAGTTGGCATACTATACAACATTCCTTTTTCGAGGTGGTAATTTATCAAAACCTGATTTACTTAGGCTGTGCCTACGAAGTTGCTGCTCTCCAACACTGCTGTGTAGTTGAACAGCAAGGATTTACGTAGTGTTGTGTAGGGCAGCCTTGTATAGTGCATAAACATTTATGAGTACCATTTTGTGGATTTATTATTCCCTGTTATCACAGAGCTGTTTCGTAAAGAGAGCTTCTTTTCAGTGTTTGTAGTTTTTCTGCAGATTAAGGAAAAGTGCTCTTTAATAGAGTAAGCTTATGGCTGTTGATGTGTTTTTATTTATTTATTTTTTTATTTTATACTGTAGCTTATCTGACTTGTATAGCTGCCCCCATTAAGATGTATAGTTTTTGGGGTAAGTGGTTACAAAAACTCAGTTTTATCATGATGTAATTGCATGAAGTCAAGATATCATCATCATCATCATCCCCCCCCCCTTTCCCCATTTACATGGGGTCGGGGTATCGTATTAACTGTCGCCAACTCTCTCGATTCAGTGCCTCTCTCCTGCCTTCTTCAACACTCAAGCCTGACTATCGCAGATCTTCTTTCAAACAATCCATCCACCTCTTTGCTGGACGCCCTCGCTTCCTCTTACCTTCTTCCTGTCTCTCCCAAATCTCTCTCACCAGATTGTCTTCTGCTTTTCTACTCATGTGCCCATACCATCGTAATCTGTTCTGTTTGATCTTTTCTGCAATTGGAGCTACTTTGGCTTCTGCTCTTATGTCCTCATTTCTTCGGCTGTCCCGCAGTGTGCATCCTACCACCTTTCTCAGGCACTTCATTTCCATCACCTCTAGCTTCTTCAACTGTTCTGCCTTTACTGCCCAGGTTTCTGTACCATACAGTAGTACTGGTCGCACCACTGTCTTGTACACCTTACTTTTCAGCTTCTTTGGCATTCTTCTGTCATAGACTACACCTGATGCTCTATGCCAGTTGGCTGCCGCCCCTCTGATTCTAGCTTTGACCTCTTCATTCAGACTACACTTCTCCTCAACCACCACTCACAGATACTTGAAGCTGTTTACCTGTTCCACTATCTTCCCATCTATCTCTGTTCTCAACTTCTTCTGATTTCCCCAATCTGCTGCCATTACCACTGTCTTATCTGTGCTTAGTTTCATCCCATGTGCCTTCAGATTTGCATTCCATTCTCCTATCCTTTGCTGAAGTTTTAGCTCAGAGTCTGCCTGTACTGCCACATCGTCTGCATACAGCAGCTTTGTTGCTCTGACCCCTCCAACCTGTTTGCTGATGTAGTCCATTACCAGTATGAACAGCAGTGGGCTCAGAACTGAACCCTGGTGTACACCCACTCCCACTGGGAACCCCTCAGTGAGGCCAAACACTGTTCGTACTTGAGTCACTGAGTCCTTGTACATAGCCTGTACTAATTCTACCAATGTTTCTGGGACTTCAAACCACCGCAGTACTGCCCAGATCAGCTTTCTTGGGACCTTGTCATATGCTTTCTCCAAGTCTAGGAAAGCCCAGTTTGACTCTCTCCTCTTCATGAAGTCAAGACAATTACAATAGAATGTTCTCTGAGGCAATTTGCTTAATAGATTTTAGAAGCCAGTAGAAAGAGTAGTCAAGGAAGATTAGAGAGAGCTAATGAGAAGAGCAAGTTAAGGGCAGAAAGTGGATTAAGGTACGAGAAGTAGGGGACATTAAGGAGGGAGAGTGCAGTGGCAGGAACAGTGACTTTGAAAGTGCTCTTTGGTGGCTGTCTTAAATTGTTTAGGATTTGTAAGGGTCCTGATTTCTAGTGGGAACCTATTCCAGGCAATAGTTGGGTGATAGCTGTACATGTTGCGTCCAAATTTAGACTTGGATTTGTAGGTTTGTAGAAGGCCTTGGTTAGAGCTTCGGAGAGGTCTGGAGGGAGAATAATGGGAGATGAGAGGGGATAGTGCTGGGCAGTAGGAAGGCTGGTATAGGATAGAATGGATGATCTGGAGCTGAGAGAGAAGTAGCTGGTGGGGTAATTCAAGCCAGTTTAGGTGTTTCTAAGAGACAGTGATGGGATTTGTAGGTTTGTTGGGCAGCAAATCTAGCTACCTTGTTGGAGGTATATTCCAGTTTGGTCAGGAGTGCTGAATTAAGATTTGTGAGAATTTGAGAACTGTATATTAAACTGGGTAGAAGGTAGGTAAGAGAGAGAGTAATCTTGGCTTCAGAGGTAAGGTATGTCTTGTTACATTAAAGGAGCCTTAGTTTTGAATGAGTCTTTTTTGGTACAGTTAACATGCAAGTCAAATTTAAGCTAATCGTCTATGGTTACACCTAATAGTTTAGTACTGGATTCGTCCTGAATGGGAGTGTTAAGGGACTGTATGGAGAAGGAGGGTTTAATATTGTTAACTTTTTAGGTAGGAAGAGTAACAGCTTTGTTTTTAGGGTTAAAGATGAGCTGGTTGTTGGGGAGCTATGTTTCAACCAAGTTAAAAGATGCCTGCGTACCTGAGAAGAGCTTAGATGGAGAGTTGGCTGCGGTGATGACTGTAGAGTCATCTGCGTATTGCACTAAAGATGACTGAGGACAGGAGGTATGGAGCTGATTAGTAAAGATATTAAAAAGTGAAGGCCCTAGGATAGACCCTTGAGGTACACCCATTTTGATAGGGAGAGGAGGGGAGAGTGCAGAGTGCCATCTCACTAATTGAGATCGGTCAGTGAGGTAGCTGGAGAACCATGCAACAGTATCAGAGGAGAAGTTGAGGTTATGCAGATGTCCTTCAAGGATGCATCTGCAGTCATCACATATGGGTTGTCCTGCCTCAGGCAGCCCTTCGGTTGGCCGGATTCCAAAGACTGGGTCTGGCCTCGGCTGATGTCGCACTTTCCCCGACGTCAAAGCGTCTGGGGTATAAAAGCATCAGCCGATGCCATCATCCTCAGTCTTTCTTGCCGCGTGGTGCCCGAAGCAGAAGCAGTTCGCAAGTGCCGGTCGGTCAGCTCCTGTGATTCAGCTACCGAAGACTTCGAAAAGCTACCCGTTGGGGACTCTTTCTTGCCTCAGCCGATGTCATATAAAGTTAATAATTGTTTAACCCGTGGGAAACAAATACCTCATAAGGATTTCCACTCTTACTGCCTCCCCTGCCTAGGCCCAGACCACGACGTCTCGGCCTGTTCAGCCTGTGCTTCCTTCAACCGACTAACTCTTAGACGTCGGTCGGAGTTTGCAGAGGAGTTTTTTGGGGCTAGTTTTGTTTATAAAATGCCGTTGGAGACTCCGACTTCGCATTTAGTCAAAAAACGGAAGGACAAGGACCGACGCACGCGGGCCGCGGTTTCGGCTGAAACCTCGGTCAGGCCTACCGCGAGTGTCTCATTCTCGGCTGAAACAGAGTCCTTGGTACTTCCTACTACCGAAACCACACAACCGACTACCTCGGCCCTGGAGGCCCCGGCTGAGTCTGTCATTGAATTACCTTCTGAAACCGGTGTCCAGGAACCTTCCGACACCATTACTTTAGATAAGTCTACTCATGCACGTGGTGCAGCCAGACCCCCTACTTCCATGTCCATTAAGGCTTTCTCTAGGGCTAAGGCTGCTAAACTTTCTAAGGCTTTGCCTGCCAAAATTTCCTCTGAGACCTTCTTCTAGCTCTCATATTCTTACCCTAGCAGAGGATCTGATTTCATTAATTAGAGGCTCCCAACCTCATCCGGACAGGGGCTCTCAACCACCTCCAGACAAAAGGCCCAGGGTTGAGCCCTCTGATCCACAGTCCTCAGATGAGTCCACGGATGGCTCTGCTCTGTCAGACCACCAGGAGGAGACTTATTCGCCTCAGGATTCTGATGCTGAAGAATCTATTCCTCGCCTCCCTCCTGAAGAGTTATCATTTGGAGAAACATTACACACTGAGAGAACATTTTCAATGGCAGGGTCAGGAATTCTCTGATTCCAGAAAGAGTTTAAGGACCTTTTTACATTTACCTCAGCACAGGCCCTTAGCTATACCTCCTGTTTTGAATGTAATTGATGATGTCTATTCAGATGCTTGTACTGCCCCTGACTCTCTCCCTCCGGCTCCTGCCAAACCTGATAGGTACTACAGGGTCCCGGACTCACATTTTCACCTGTACAAGGCCCACTCTGCTGATCCAGAAACTATTTCCCAGGGGCCTAAAAGGGTTGCAGCTGTCACTGCTAAAAATCCTCTACCCTCTGAAACGGAGTCCAGAGCATTAGAGAGATGGGGGTAAGAAAGTGTATACTTCTGCAACTCTTTCCATGAGGGCATTAAACTGTCAATTCCATATGATACAGTATCAAGAGTATTTACTAGATGAATTGCATAAGAAACTGTCCTCTTCTGAACCCCTTGATCGTAAATCCCTTCAGGATCTGGTGCATAACTCCCAGCAGGTTAGTAACCATTTCTTGCAGTGTGGTTATGATGCATTGGAAGCTTCATGTAGATCTGCTATGACAGGTGCAGTTATCGTAGGCATGCCTGGCTGAAGGAACAATCTCTGCCAGACCATGTTAAAGCTAAGCTTTTGGATGCTCCTATGGAAAAGCAAAAATTGTTTGGTTCCACGGCTCAAGAGGTTTTAAAGAAATTTGAAGAAAAGGCAAAATCTGTGCAAACAGTTAAAGACTTTCTGCAAGTCCAACCACCGAGATTCAGCAGAAATTGGCCTACTAAGAATTGGTCCTTTCCGGACTCAGACAGATCTCAAAGAGGCAGGAATAGATGTGCCAGAGGTAGAGGGCAAGCTAGAGGCTCCTACAGAGGCCGTCAGTGGCAGCCTCATAACCAGAGAGGTAATGCAGGAACTACATCTGCTACACCAGGACAGACTCTATGACTTTATTTTGACTCCGCCGACCAGGGCTCAATTAGAAGCACCTTTGGGCGGAAAGCTTTCTTTATTCTCAAAAAATTGGCACAGCATTACAGGGGACACATGGACACTGCAAATAATAGACAAAGGATACAGGTTCCATTTCCACTCATTGCCAAAAAGAAAAGGCATGCCAAACCTGCCACCAAATCAGAGGGCAGAGGCTTTGAAGCAAATTACCAACTTAATGCAAATGAAAGCCATAGAAAAGGTACCTCTTTCAGAACAAGGCCAGGGATTTTACTCCAGATTATTCCTTGTTCCAAGAAAAGAAAATCAATGGAGGCCTATTCTCGACTTGTCCGCACTGAACACGTACCTCATTGTGCCAAAATTCAAAATGCTGACTCTACAGCAACTCCTTCCCATGCTGGGCAAGGGGTCTTGGCTGGTGACTCTAGACCTCAAGGAGGCATACCTGCATGTCCCTATTCGACAAAGCTGCAGAAGACACCTCAGATTTCTTGCAGGGTCAGAGCATTATCAATTCTCAGCATTGCCCTTTGGCTTATCTGCTGCACCCAGAATATTCACGAAATGCCTGGCATCAGTAATTGCACACTGCAGACTTCAGGGGATTCAAATCTACCCTTATCTCGACAACTGCCTAATACAAGCGGACAGCAAGCAAACTTTGTTAAAGGACTTGGACTATGCCATCCACCTGTTACAGGCCTTGGGATATACAGTCAACATCCACAAATCAAGACTGGTTCCATCCCAAAGAATAACTTTTCTGGGTGCGGATCTAGACACAACCACCCAGATGGCTTTTCTCACAGAAGAAAAACAAGAACAGCTACCAGTTTACTTTCATAGGTTCATAGGTTCATAGATTAGTACTAGACTAACTGCTCTTGTGAGCCATTTTAAGCCTAGCCAATTATCCCCTGTGAGATTCAAACACTACACCTTGTGTTTGTAAGGCAAACACCTTGACTACTTTCAGAATCTCACAAGACAAACTCAGATGACTGCAAGGAAAATCCTGCAGGCCCTGGGTTACATGGCATCTTGCATTCTTCTGATTCCACAAGCAAGGCTTCATATGAGGAAATTACAATGGTACCTAAGACGTTTATGGACTCAGCACAGTCACAGCTTAGAAGCTCTGATCCCACTCATTCCTTGCCTTCAAAAGGAATTCCTGTGGTGGGCTCAAGCCTGCCGGTCGAACAGCGGGCTGCCCTTCAGCAAGCCAAGAGCCAACCAAACCATCACCACGGATGCTTCAGACCAAGGTTGGGGAGCACATGGAGGACAGATGTATACAAGGGCTATGGTCACAAAGAGAGCTGCACATGCACATAAACCAAAAGGAATTGCTGGCAGTGATACACAATCGAGGCCTTCAAACCTTTCCTTCAGCAAGGCCACCTGCTCATAAGGACAGACAACACCACAGTTATGTGGTACATAAACAAGCAAGGAGGCACCCATTCCTACCCTCTTTGCAGACTGACAATGAACCTATGGGAACTGGCATTGAAACTCAACATACAGCTACAGTCCCAATTGTGCCAGGGAAAACAATCCACTGGCAGACAGCTTAAGCAGAACTACCATGGATGCACACGAATGGATGCTGCACCCAGACATCTTCTTACAAATCACACAATCATGGGGAAGGCCGGAAATAGATCTGTTCGCTTCCCCCCTAAATCATCAACTGAAGAAATTCTGCTCAAGGACATACCACCCACAAGCATGGAAAGTGGACTCTCTTCAGCTGGAAAGCTCTAACAGTGTATGCTTTCCTACCTCTTCCACTAATGACCAAGGTCCTACTGAAGATCAGGACAGAGCAGCCCAGAGTAATCCTGATAGCCCCAAACTGGCCAAGACAGCACTGGTACCCACTGTTAAAGAGCTTGTCACAGACTAAACCATGGCCTCTCCCCCTATGACCACTCCTACTGACGCAGCACAATTTCAGGACTCTACACTCCAACCTGAAAACCTTGCCGCTAACTGCCTGGAGAATACCATGACTCCTCCTCAGGATAACCTATCCCAGAGAGTGAAGGACATTATTATGGAAGCTCGCCAACCTTCCACAAGGAAGGCATATACAGCAAAATGGAAAAGATTTCACACCTGGAACACAGCAAAGGGCCTAGATGTGACTGTGATGAATATGGCATATATACTGGAATATTTGGCAGAATTGTCCCGCAGTGGCCTCTTTTACTCTTCCATCAAGATACATGCCTCAGCAATCTCAGCAGAATATAATCTAAATCCACCTGTCTTCTCTCACCCTCTACTAAGACCGTTTCTAAGAGGAATCAAAAACATTAATCCTCCAAGGAAACCACCTCTACCTACTTGGGACCTGAATTTCGTGTTGGAAAAACTAACACTTCCTCCCTTTGAACCAGCAGCATCGGCAGATGTACAGTTTTTGTCTTGGAAAACTGCCTTCTTTCTGGCCATAACCTCAGCAAGAAGAGTATCTGAGCTACAAGCTTTAATGGCGGTGCAGCCATTCCTTATCTTTCATCAGGACAGAGTTTCTTTGAGGACCAATCCTACATTCATGCCAAAGGTGGTATCCAGGGTATCTTTGAACCAAGCTATTCACTTGCCTACATTCTTCCCAGAGCCACAGAATAAAGGGGAGAGACTTCTGCACACCCTGGACATACACAGACAACTACGCTACTACTTGGACAGAACTAAAAGTTACAGAAAGACTGATCAGTTGTTTGTAGCATATGCTGCTGGGGTACAAGGAAAAGGAATTTCCAAACAGACAATTTCGAAATGGATAGGAAATTGCATTCATTTTTGTTACTCCTTTCATGGAAAGACTGTGCCAGCTAACATTAGACCTCATTCCACGAGAGCCACAGCCACCACCACAGCCTTCCTAAGAGGGGTGGCTACCAAAGACATTTTAGAAGCTGCTACATGGAGCTCCGTGCATACATTTGCCAAGCATTACAATTTGCTTTTATACTCCAGATCCAGAGCAGGTTTTGCTACGGCAGTCCTGCAGGGTATCTTAACTACACCATCCTTCACTTAGTACCTCCACCCCCAGTTTGGCTATGGTATTCTACCCATATGTGATGACTGCAGATGCATCCTTGAAGGACATAGTACAGATGTTCTTCGTCTTCCATTGCTGCAGTCCTTACTATTGGGTATAGTCCGCATCCAGTCGGCCCGAATACCAGAGTATAAGGCTGACGTCGGTCAGGGCGCATTAGACTGACGTCAGTACGTCAGGGTACTAATGCGCATGACCGGCGCCATATCCTCAGTCTTTTTTGCCGCGTGATCCGATGCAGAAGCAGTTTTGCGAGTGCAGGTTGGCGTTCTGAAATATTTCCGAAACCGGAGTTTCAGACCGAATCAGAGTTGGCTAAGTACCCGCTAGAATATTTTGGTTTTTCTTGCCTCAGTTTTTAACCGGATGTCAGAAAAGTGAATAACTGTATTTCTTGTGGGAAACAAATACCTCATAGGGATTACCATACATTATGTATACCTTGTTTAGGGCCTGAGCACGACGTTGTTGGTTGCCGCCTTGTGCTAAGTTTAACAAACGCACTATTAAGAGGAGGTTAGACTGTGCCAGATTAGTGTTTGGGAAGCGTTGTAATTATAAAATGCCGCCGGATGCTCCGGCCCGCCATCCAAGAAGCGCAAGGACAAAACAGCGAAGCCTAGGGTTGATGAACCGCAGTCCCAGACGACGGTACTTTAGATGGCGCTTTGGAGCCAGAGATTATGCCAGGAGTTTCTATAGAGTCTCAGGCAGTAACTTTACTGTTACAGGATGTACCCTCTCAGGAGGCAGGCCAGGCTGAGGGGCTTCTCAGGTAACTATTCTTCCCTCTCTTCCCAAAGTAGTTAGAGCCTCCTTCTGTTGCCAAAACTTCTTTTAGAGGTAGGCCAACTTCAGCTTCAGTAGGGGCTTCTCCTAGCCTTCGGGTTCTGTACCTAAGAAACATATGCTTAAAATGGCAGAAGATTTGATTACTATGATTAGAGGTTCTATGGGCCCTCCTGATAAGAGGCCTAGAGTGGAACCAGAGTTTGACAGTTTTGAACAGGGTTCAGGGCTTCTGAATCTTCTGAAGATTTGCAGGAGTATCCTCATTATTCTGATTCTGATGTGGATGATGCCACTCCTTGCTTCTCCTCCTGAGGATTTTTCATTTTCAGAGACTCTGCATTCCATGAGGGAGCACTTTAAATGGGAAGGCCAGGATTACTCTGATTCCAGGAAGAGGCTTAGGGAATTCTTGTTTTTACCCCAGCATAGGCCCTTAGCTATACCTCCTGTGTTGAATGTGGTGGAAGATGTTTTTGCAGAGGCTTCCCTGAACCCTGATTCTTTGCCTCCTGCTCCTGTTAAACCTGATAGGTACTATAGGGTGCCCAAGCTCATAAGTATTTATTTAAGAGTCCTAGGGCGACCCAGAAACTGTTTCTCAGGGGCCTAAAGGTGTTAAGGCCTCTGTGGTTAAAAATCCTGTTCCCACTGACAGAGGCAAGGGCGTTAGATAGGTGGGGTAAGAAAGTGTATACTTCTTCCACTCTAGCCATGAGAGCGTTGAATTGTCAGTTTCACATGCTGAAATATCAAAATTATCTCCTTTCACAATTGAAATCTAAGGTGGATGCTTTGGCGGAAGGTATTGATTGTAAAGACTTGCTGGATTTAGTTTATGTGTCTGAACAAGTGGGCAAGCATTCTTTGCAATGTGGTTTTGATGCTGTGCAGGCCTCCTCGAGGGTGGCTGCCACTAGTTCTGTTCTTCTAGGCATGCCTGGTTGAGGGATCAAAATTTGGCTGAGCATGTTAAGACAAGGATTTTGGATGCTCCTTTACAGTCTGATGTGTTGTTTGGTTCACCTGTGGAAGCAGTTTTAAAGAAAATGGAGGACAAAGCTAAGTCTATGCAAACTGTTAAAGATTTTTGCAGGTACAGCCACCAAGTTTAGTAGAAATTGGCCTGCTAAGGGGTGGACATGTCCTGCTTATGATTCCCAGTCTAGGGCTAGGTCTAGACCTGGTAGGGCAGGGCTCAAGGTTCTTTAGGCCCAGAACAGGAGTTCACCTGCTCAGTCTTCTGGTGAGGGCAGGCGTCAGTCCTTTCGTAAACAGACCCAATGACCTGCCTTTTCAACTGCCAGTAGATTCTCGTCTGGCAGCTCCTTTGGAAGGACAACTGTCACTTATCAAAGGAAATAGGGATATAATTACCAAGACAGATGGGTGTTGGACATCATTCTACCAGTCCCTGTGTCAGAAAGGGGCCTAGGATTTTATTCTCGCATGTTCCTAGTACCAGAGAAGGGGAACACGTGGAGACTGCTTTTGGATTTATCTCTCCTCAACACTTATCTGGACATTCCCAAGTTCAAGATGTTGACGCTACAACAGCTTTTACCCTGCTGGGCAAAGATCACTGGATGGTAACTTTAGATCTCAAGGAAGCTTACCTTCATGTGCATATCAGGCTAAGTTACAGGAAGTATCTGCGGTTTCAAGCTGGAGATTCTCATTATCAGCTCTCTGCATTGCCCTTTGGCTTATCTACTGCGCCCAGAGTATTCACAAAGGTTCTGGCTCCAGTGATAGCTTACTTCAGGCTACAAGGACTTCAAATCTATCCTTATTTAGACGACTGCCTGATTCTGGCTCAAGAAAAGGAAGACCTTCTACAGCATCTGGAATATCTTCTAGCAGTGCTAAGATGCCTAGGGTATTCTGTGAACGAAATAAAGTCCAGTCTAGTACCCTCTCAAGACATGTGCTTTCTGGGTGTGAGACTGAATACAGCAGCCCAGATGGCCTTTTAACCCCGGACAAACAAAAGAGTCTGTCACTTTACTTCCATCAACTATCTCATCAGTCCGTGCTGACTGCAGAGACAGTCCTTCAAGCATTAGGGTTCATGGCATCTTGTATTCTGGTGCTTCCCAATGCCAAACTGCATATGAGGAAGTTACAATGGTATCTCAAAATGTATGGACACAGCACTGCCAGGATTTAGACACTGTCATTCAAATAATACCTTGCCTTCAAAGAGTATTTTTGTGGTGGGCTCAGGAATGTCACCTAAACAAGGGACTCTCTGTGACCCGGCCAGAGGCGAGTCAGATTTTACCGACAGATGCCTCAGACATTGCTTGGGGAGCTCATCTAAATGTAAAGTGGATACAAGACAAGTGGCCTGCCAGACTACAGCATCTACATATCAACATAAAGGAGATGTTAGCAGTCCAGTTCGCATTGCTGGCTTTCAAGGAGTTACTTCTTCCAGGGCAGGTGTTGATTCTAACAGACAACACAACTGTCATGTGGTACTTCAACAAACAAGGGGAACACATTCTTATCCTCTATGCAGGCATGCAATGATTTTATGGGAGACTGCGCGACGCTTGCACCTAACTCTTCAGGCAAGGTTTCTGCCAGGAGCACAGAACTCCTTAGCAGATGTGTTAAGCAGACAAATCATGGATCCCCACAAGTGGAAACTGGATCTTCATGTATTTCAGAAATTGACAGTGTCATGGGGAACTCCAGACATAGATCTGTTCGCTTCTCCACTAAACCACCAGCTGCCACAGTTTTGCACAAAGGGGTTTCATCACACAGCTTGGAAAGTGGATGCTCTGTCTTTCAGTTGGACAAACCTTCATCTGTATGCCTTTCCACCTCTGCCTCTTCTTCCAAAGGTACTGTTAAAGGTCAGACAGGACAGGCCAAGGATGATTTTGATAGCTCCAGATTGGCCTCGGCAACACTGGTACCCTCTACTACGGAGTCTGGTAAAGAAGCCTCCATGGCCTTAACCTTTGATTCCGTGATCTGTTATCCCAGCAGGACGGTCATCTGCTCCATGTCAAGCTTCACTCTCTTCCTCTGACAGCCTGGCATATTCTGTGTTGAAACACAGCAGGTCTCAACTTCCTCAACAAGTTTTAAATGTGATTATGGAAGCTAGAAGACCTAGTACAAGGAAAGTGTACGCAGCAAAATGGAAGAGATTTTTATTTTGGAGTAAAGCAAAGAATTTGGAGATTTCTGAGCCTAATTTGAGTATGGCTCTTCAATATCTTACTGAGTTACTGGACAAGGGTCTGTCCTTCTCTTCCATCAAGATTCATGCTGCAGCGATCTCAGCTCACTATGATTGTGACCCACCATTGTTTTCGCATCCTTTGTTCAAGCAGTTTCTTAGAGGGGCTAAGAATATAAGACCCCCACGTAGAGCTCCTACTCCTGCTTGGGATCTCAATTTTGTGTTGGAAAAACTTACTCTACAACCTTTTGAGCCTGCGGCTACTGCTGAATTGAAATATTTGTCATGGAAGACTGCTTTTTTGTTGGCTATTACTTCTGCAAGAAGGGTGTCTGAGTTGCAGGCCCTTATGGCAGTCGAGCCCATTTTGATTTTCCATAAGGTTAGGGTATCATTACGTACTAATCCTTCCTTTATGCCTAAGGTGGTTTCTAGTGTGGCTTTAAACCAACCTATTCATTTGCCTACCTTTTATGCAGACCCCCAAAATAAAGGGGAAAAGATTTTGCATACTTTAGATGTACACAGGCAATTGCGTTATTACTTAAGCAGGACTAAGGATTTTAGGCAGTCTCAGCGGTTGTTTGTTTCCTTTTGCTTTGAGTTCAGGGCAAGCCTGTGTCAAAACAAACTATTTCTAGGTGGATTGGCTTTTGCATTGCATTTTGCTATTCCCATCATGGCAAGGAGGTTCCAGCTGGGATTAGGCCTCATTCCACTAGGGCTACTGCCACTTCAACAGCATTTCTACGGGGTGGCAACTAGGATATTTTGGAAGCAGCTACTTGGAGTTCAGTGCATACTTTCTCTAAGCATTATCACCTTCCTATCTACTCTAAGTCTAGGGCTGGTTTTGCCACAGCTGTTTTGCAAGGCATGTTGTCAGCTCCTGCTTCTTTATGATTTGCCAGCCTCCCTTACCTCTGCTTTGGGATTCTACCCAATAGTAAGGACTGCAGCAATGGAAGACGAAGAACATAGTACAGTTTTGTACCTACCATAAATGTAGATGTTCGAGGATTCCATTGCTGCAGTCCAATTTACCTCCCTCCTTCCCCTCTGTGTTTAGGGGTGGTTGTGTAGGTGATTTACCTGCTTATATTTTGTATATATTGTTCATGTTTTGGTGCAGGTATTTTGGGCCTTGTCTTTTTAGGGTCTTCTGACATCTGGGGCAAGAAAAGACTGAGGATATGACGCCGGTCATGCGCATTAGTACCCTGACGTACTGACGTCAGTCTAATGCGCCCTGACCGACGTCAGCCTTATACTCTGGTATTCGGGCCGACTGGATGCGGACTATACCCAATAGTAAGGACTGCAGCAATGGAATCCTCGAACATCTACATTTATGGTAGGTACAAAACTGTACTTTTTGTACCTACCATAAATGTAGATGTCTGATAGGTATGTATCTGCAGTCAGGTTTACCCTCCCTCCTACCCCTCTGTGGTATCCCTAGGGTGCTTACCCCTCTTTTAGCTAGTTGGGGGAATCTATTCTGGTGTATTTGTTTGTATATACATGTATATATATATTTTTGCAAATGTTTGGAATTTTATTGCATTTATCCAAATTTAGCCTTCCTTGAGGGCACCTGGCATCTGGGGCAAGAAAAACTGAGGAAGATGGCGTCGGCTGATGCTTTTATACCCCAGACGCTCTGACGTCGGGGAAAGTGCGACATCAGCCGAGGCCAGACCCAGACTTTGGAATCCGGCCGACCGAAGGGCTGCCTGAGGCAGGACAACCCATATGTGATGACTGCAGATGCATACCTATCGGACATCTACATTTATGGTAGGTACAAAACTGTACTTTTTGTGCAGCAGAAGAGATTATGAGACAGTGTCAAAACCTTTTGAGAGGTCCAAGAATAGGTAAAAAATAAGTTTATGGTCATCCATGGCTATAGAGAGAGTGTTGAGGAAGGATAATAGAGCTGTAGTGGTGCTATGTTTGGGTCTGAAGTCGTGTTGTTGAGTGGGTGTAATCAGATTTTCTTGTATTAGACACTGCATAACTTGTTTATGAATACATTTTTCTAGTACTTTAGAGAGAGGAGAGAGGATAGCAATAGGTCTAAAGTTGGAGATATCAGAGGAGTTGCCTCCTTTGTGTATAGGTAGAGTGTAGCATTGTTTCCAGATGGAAGGGACTTGGGCTGCAGTAGCACGCAGCCATCATCTCCTTGTTGCTGGGACATCTCTTTTCCTGCATGCATGCACACTGTTTCTATTTTCTCCATTTTGTTGCAACCATCATAGTCCCTCACTCAAAAAGAGCAGGAGAATTTCTTTAGTGGTATGTCCAAATTCCCCGTATTCCATATGAATACTACCTCTGATATCCCCTGAAAAATAAAACTATGCCTAAATAAATACATTCACCTCTTCTGCTTTTGGAATTGTATTGCCATCATCAACCCACTTATTTCCCCATTTTCTACATGGAGGGATCAGGGTGTCATGTCAAGTGTAGTCATCTCTTTTTAGTGCCACTCTCATGTCTGATTGTCGCAAGTCATCTCTCACACAATCCCACCACCTCTTTGCTTGACGCCATCGTTTCCTGTTGCCATCTTCCTGTCTGTCCCTAATTTTCAGTAAATTGTCTCTTGCTTTTCTGCACATGTGCCTCAGCTACTGTAATTTGTTCTCTTTGACCTTCTCTGTAATTGGGACTACTTTGGCTTCTTTATTTCTTCTGTCCCACAGTGTGCATCATACCCACTTGCCCCAAACACTTCATCTCCATGTCCTCTAGTTTCTTCAGCTGCTCTTCCTTTACTGCCCAGGTTTCTGTGCAGTACTGTCATACTGGTCATACCACCCTTTGGTACGCCTTATTTTTCAGTTTCTTTTCGCATTCTTCAGTTACACACTACCCCTGATGCTCTGTGCCATTTGGCTACAGCACCTCTTATGCTAGTTTGACCTCCTCATTCAGACTTCCCTTGTCAACCACCCTTCCCAGACACTTCAAGCTGTTAACCTGTAATGCTGGTTTCCCTACTCTCTGTATTCTCAGCTCTTCTGTTTTCCCCCATTTGTTGCTAGTGCAACTATCTTAATCTGTACTCTGTTTCACCCCATGTGCCTTTGGTTTTGCATTCTATTCCTGTATCCCTTGATGAAGTTCATAGGTTGGTACTAGGCTATCGGCCCTAGGGCCTATACAAGCCTAGCCATAACAATTCCCTGGCTATTTCTTCCCACACTGTTTACTTCCCTGGACCCCTGTCTAGCAGGGCGACTGACGTGATCCCTGGGGTGAATTGCCTATCTCCCATCCAATTGTCAAGGTTCCTTTTGAAAATGGCCAAGGAGGCGCTCTGCTTGACATGTATGGGCAGTCTATTCCAGAGTCTGGGGAGTCTCTGGGTCAGGAACCTACCCCTCCAGCATGTTTTGTTTATTGTGATGACCAGGTTTAGATCCCTAGAGCGTGTGGCTCTGAGGGATTGGGATTTTTTTTTAAGTGTAGCATGTCCCAACAGCTCTGGGTTTGACATGGCCTTGTATGTTAAGCAGAGATCCCCTCCGAGTAAACGATATGCAGCAGAGTATAGGTGGAGTTTTTTAAGGTGGTTAGGTTAGCGTAGGGCATCTGCTTTAGGCCTGTGATTCTTTTAGTGAGGTATTTCTGCAGCCTTTCCAGTTGTTGCAGACGTCTTGAGGGGTACATACCAAACGGAGTGTTGTGTTCTATAATGGGTCTAATGAGGGGTGAGTTCAGTGGACAATGACGACCTTTTTTTCTGGATGAAAAGCCCTTCGTGATGAGGTGTGCCACATAGAAGGATTACCTACTATCTTCTGATTCTTGATCTGACTGCCGATAATGCCTCATCATTTGCAGCTGATATGCCCCTAGCTTACACTTGTGAGTGACAGTTTGCTTGGTGCATTCCTTGCACTGAGTACCTATTACCTTTCATTCATTTTTTTCACTGACATTACCACTTTTACATATTTTTTTAATGTTTTCCCTTTACAGGCCTAGGTCTGCAGTTTGTAATAGACACAGCAAACCAAATTCATCTTCTTTTCTTAGTCTGACAGTCCTTTTTCCAAAGGATTTCTTTATTTCTAAACATTGTCGTTTGAGCAGCTGTTCTTCATCAATGTGGTCAAGGTTTTTACAAGTGTTCCTGTTGGAAGAACATCACTCCTTAAACACACCATATACACATGGGAGGGACGCGGTATTTCCATGCTACGTTTTCAGTGTTTCTGTTGGAAGAACATCACTCCTTAAACACGCCGTATACACTTGGGAGGGACGCGGTATTTCCATGCTACGTTTTCAGTGTTCCTCTTGGAAGAACATCACTCCTTAACAAACACGACATATACACATGGGAGGGATGCGGTATTTCTATGCTACATTTTCAGTGTTCCTGTTGGAAGAACATCACTCCTTAAATGCACCATATACACGTGGGAGGGACGCGGTATTTCCATGCTACGTTTTCAGTGTTCCTGTTGGAAGAGCATCACTTCTTAACAAACGCACCATATACACATGGGAGGGACGCGGTATTTCCATGCTACGTTTTCAGTGTTCCTGTTGGAAGAGCATCACTTCTTAACAGCTTTTGCCAAATGCATCATATACACATGGGAGGGACGCGGTATTTCCATGCTACGTTTTCAGTGTTCCTGTTGGAAGAACATCACTCCTTACCAAACACACCATATACACATGGGAGGGACGTGGTATTTCTATGCTACATTTTCAGTGTTCGTGTTGGAAGAACATCACTTCTTAACAAACGCACCATATACACATGGGAGGGATGCAGTATTTCCATGCTACGTTTTCAGCCATTTACCCATATGCAGCCCGATTATAGCTTCATTTATACATAGTTATCTGCAAAGTTGCAGTCTCCCAAACATAGTCTGACCCTCACTCCAGTAGTATTGAAGTCCTTTTGATTCTTCAGCCCTAGAGTCATTGGTGTTGCAGGCCTCTGCTTCTTTAACCATGATACTAGCCATTGCATTATTGGAAAAAACACAGACCATCTAAATGGCCTAGCCAATCTTTTTGTATAGCTGAGGTTAGTCAATATAGCATGGATCCTCCTCTTAAAATGAAGGGGGTTGGGAGGATGGCCTAATGGTTAAGGTGTTTGCCTTACAAACACAAGGTACAGCATTTGAATCTCACCGGGGATAATTGGCTAGGCTTAAAATGGCTCGCAAGGGCAGTTAGCCTAGTACTAATCTATGAATCTATGAATTGAAAAGGTTTGCACTATTATCGGCTTCGACTAATTCCCGAAATCTGACTAATCTACTGACTCTTGAATCCGACAGGGAAGAGTCAGTTATTTTAGACTTGAATTATTCAACACTGTAGTCTTTGATGTCATGGTAAGGCTCTATCTCTATTTTTTTATTTTTATTATGAGACACGTGCCCCTGCCTTGCAAAAAAAAAACTCTACCACCTTATATTGTCTTTCTAATAAAATATACCATTTTATTGTCCACTTCTCTTGGCATGAGCATCACTGCAGCCCCTTGGAAAAGGCAAATTAGCTTTTCATTCAGGGCAAAGTCATCCTGCTTTGCTTCATTCTCTTCAAACTTCTACAACATGACGCCCCCCCAAATACGAGACAAAATGCATGCAGCCCACACTATAACCCAAGAAGCCAATCCATTAATGGCCTTACTTTCATAACTCCAATTACAGACCACAGTTTCTCTGGTTTTGTCCTTAAACTGTGTCAGTCTTTGCCAGCTGATCTTACTGAAATAGTAGACTAGAAAATGTTCAGATGTCATATCGAACAATACCTAACTGAACAGTCTGTCACCTAACTCGCATAGTTGCACAGTTGTATTCTTAGAAAACCTTGGCTGCTTAATCTCCTAATCTCTCCCGTTTATAAACTCATACCCACTGCTTCCCCATCTGCCCTATCTATTCCAAAATGTATATCTAATACCCCATTCTCCTATTAGTTCTTCTATGTACTGCACCCATTAGTATTCTACAAATTCTACTCTCGTCACTGATGTAACATTTCAAATTTTCCTCCTTACTTTAATATACTGTGTCCATTTTTTTTGCTGGATCTCATTTACCTCTCCTATAAAACCTGTGTTCTACGTCATATAATCCTGATCCTACTTGCATTTAAATCTCCTTGTAAATGTGTGCATTGTATTATGGCACAGTATTGTAACATTTAGATATACCTTTAATATTACTTTACTGTTTCTGAATATGTAGCATGGGATGAGGATTGCAAATGGTCAGATTTGAGCAGCGGTCTACCCCAGTAAACAAACAAAACGACTTTCTTTCATGCATGGTGAAGCTTTGCAGTACTCCTCCTTTTTCTGCAGGGGACTCTGTTTCAATCTATTTTCTTTTCTCCCAAGCCCAGGACATCCCTTATTTCCTCTCCAGTCTTACAGTTTGATCTTGTTCCAAGGGTGCTGGCCATTCAACATTTTTAAGTTCATGTTACCACCTGCATTGACTGATGTCTGTTTCAGCATCAGAAGTCACAGTATCAGTGCTCTCAACTTTGACTCTGCATTTAGTGTTGAAACTGTTAAAACCTGAGGATGGTGTGAGTGGGAGATGTTCACATACCCCTGACACACATCTGGCATAGCCTGTCTGGTGTCCCTCTGTTCTGTCTTTATTCTAAGCCTTGGACACCTTTGTGCATCATATCACGACTGTTGAGGCTTTGCACTCTGATTATTGGGGGAGCTGGTGATGGTACTTACGTGGCGGTAACTTCTGCCAACATTAGTCCTGGAGAGTGACAGCGGGTGGACTTGCATTTATAAATGTATCAGTATGGTGAGTCCATTTGTTTTCTTATTAGGCAATTCTGTTTGTCTTTCTCTTGTTAATCAGCATAGTGAATTGCAATAAAAAACAGGTTTGCAATCATTGTTTAGTAGTCCTATAACTTGAAATTAAAATAACATTTCTTTACGTATGTCCTTCTGGAAAATGTACATAGCCTGACAAGGGGCAATACTACTGGCCTTTCATGCCCATAAATCGCACAGTATCATCTTAAAACCAACTAGATAGACTAAGTTTAGCTGTTAAATGTAGTAAGAATATCTAGCACCAAAATCCTGGGTAAATTTCAGTGTTTTTGTTAGAGGTTGTATGAGCCCTGCCTCCTGTAACCTGTACTTGGTGTTTTTTCTTTATTTTGTAGTTTTGAAATGCTGCTAATTTAAGTTTGAGGTTTGCACCCCAACATCATGCCTCAGTTCTCGTGGTCTGTGTTACTGAGATGCCTCCGTTCAGCTCTGAGAGTTTGTATGTATGTGCGAGTTGTACTGTTTATTTTAAGACGGTTTGTCAAACAATAGAGAAGTACTGTTCTATTTATTTTGTACTTGTTCATAGATAAAAGGAACTAGTGTGCCAGAAGATTCCAGCACTATTTTAATAGTTTCGTAACGTATCTGTACTGTTGAAATCATCCGTATTTTTTGTTGTTTGAGAACATTGCCCTCATGATCGCTTCCCTACCTCCCTTTTGTTCAGCAATACATGTTATGTAATGGTGCAAGTAATGTCACAGGTGAATGTGGCAGAATGCTTAGTACATTAGTGCAGATTGATATGGGTAATGGATTTTTAAAGTTTAACAGTTTTCTGTTGTATATATCAGATGACAGCCAACATTTTTTTTTTACTTTTAAATGCATTTATCTTGATAATCTGCAGAGCCTTTTGCCTTCATCTATTCTATAGAAACATCTTCTGCAGAGCCTTTTGCCTTCATATATTCTATAGAAACATCTTCTGTGAGGTTTCTCAGGAAAATACAGTGCACATGCACCTTGCCTCTTTGGTGCCAGATTTTTTCATCTTTTGAGGCAGGTACAATTCTGGCAGGATTCTTATAGACATGTTCCTTCTGTAGCAGCCTTTTCTGGTATCTTTGGGGATAAAGGGTGCAGAACAAGAACTTTGAGCAGCTGATTGGATTGGTGGTTGTGTCTTTCATTGTGTCTTGGTGTTGAGAAAGTGTTACATGAGTGTAAGATGGTGTTAATATGGCTGTTACACATATTTTAGCAGGTTATAACTGGATCACTGTTCTGTTTAATTCTGTAAATTAACATAGTTTTTACAGTTTCAGCATGCTGCGTTAAGGTTTTCTTTTGTGTAAGCTGTCACTTTTTTTCTTGGTTATTAGTAACTGCTGTCTTCTGCTGCCAGTCGTATATACTACATATACTAATCTTTCTGGTACATTTAAACTAGTGTTACAGTTGGCAAGCAGTACATTATATACATCAACCATTGCTCTTTTTCTAACTTATTTCATTGCTTAATCTGTCGGCACAGTGTTTGAAGCACTGTATGTGAAGTTGTTCAATCTCGCCATTCATTCTTACACATGGGTTCGGAGCCGATCCATCACCTCCGAGTCTGCTGCTTTACTAACTGAAGATCTCAGAGTAGCTCGAGGCCAGGTCCCTATCCCATGATGCTCTCTGTCCTACCTCAGATCTAGTTTGCCACTGCAACAGATCGGAGGTCGTTGGAGAGTTCGGGTCAGTTTGTTGCAATTTGTTTCTAGTTTTTTCTAACTATTCTGATGTAGATACTTTACCTTTTATGTAGTTTTAAAATTTATTGGGCTAGATTAGCCTTTGTTTAATCTGAGTTTTGATGAGATTTCTTCCTTTCAGAGCAGCTGCTCTTAGGCCTTTGGCCTTCCTTAGTTATTATACCCTATCCTGTTTAACACATTCTCCTATTAATAGTGTGGTGTGTTAGTTACTATTTAAATTTAGAGAATTTATATATATATTATACAAAAGATATAGATAGGTTTCATTGTTTATTAGTTGTTCAGGGATCTGACAACTCAATTGTTGTATTAGCTAGAGTTTTCTTTGTGTGCTTTGTTTTACAGTAATCATTTTGTCAAGCTTAGTGTTTACTGTGTTTTTGCTCCCATGGCTGATCAAAAGGAGAGGCAAAAGTCAGGGTTTAAAAAGTGCCCAAAATGTGGACAGATTATGTCCATTACGGACGCCCATGTGAACTGCGTCTGTTGCTTGGGGCCAGTTCGCCTCCAAGAGGGTTGCTCTATTTGCCATTCCTTCAGTAACAGGGTTTTGCTTGAGAGAAGAAGGAAGTTGGTAGATGGAGGTTTATTGAAGCCAGATTTTCAAGAGTCATTGGACAAAGCTGACCAGACCTCCAAGTTATTGAGGGGGTCGAAGTCGTTTAAAGCTTCCTCGGAGCCCAAGTCATCGGCTCCGAGTTTTAGCACCGAGCCAGTGTTTCGGAGCCGTTCCCCAGTCTTGGAACCAGTCTCTGAAACCTTGAGATAGCCTGTCCTTCAATTGGTGGCTTCTTCGGTTCCTTCGACTCGTTCTTTGTGGACCCGCTTTGATGCGATTGTGGACCGTGTGGTGCAGAGGCTTCTCGAGAACCCGGCACTGGCTAAATTGTCGGCCTCGACCCAACCGGTTTCGGGGCCTAAGACCATCCCACCTGCTGTGACTACTCCTCCGAGCCAGGCCTCCGTAGCCGGGGGAGGTAGATCTAATGAGTGTCGAGCCTTCGGAGCCGAGGCCTGTTCCAGTGCCATCGGCTCCATCAACCCTGACGTCTTCTGTACCATTGGAAGAGTCTGGGAGCCGACATTCTCTGGTCGGCTCTGGGGGGCCGAACCAATGCATCGGTTCCGACCCTTCCTCTCTGAGCGTCTGGATGAGCTCGGCTCTATCCTGTGGCTCCAGAGCCCACTGTCTCGGCGCTGGGGAGGTTGCCATCTTCTTCAGAACCGGTGGCTTCCTTGGGTCAGAGCAGTGGTGCCTTCAATGCTATGAGGAGGGTTATGTCGTCCAAAACACGCACATCATCAGGTCCCTCCTCCTCCTCCCCTAAAGTGCTGCTTTCTGCCTCTACATCACAGGTCCCTGTGAAGCGTCGAGACCCAGAGCCTCAGGTAACCCCATCGGGTGACCTTTGCTCTACTAAGACCTCACCAGAAGCTCCTATTGATGAGGTTCCCAGAAAGGGACTCTGTAAGAGGAGGCATTTAGATTCCCAGCAGGAGTCTTTGACATCAGACACTGACTCAGAGGAATCAGAAGGGTCCCCACAGTTCCCCTTGGAGAATATCTCCTTTGCAGATGTCCTGGAAGTCCTTAAGCAGAGGGGTGACTGACAGTCAGCCCTTCTGAGGATGAGTCTGTGCTCCTGAAGGCCTTTGGGTCTCAACCTTCCACCTCCTGGGTGACTCTGAGCAACCAATTCCATGAGTTTGGCGAAGGGTGTGGGAGTCTCCTAATACTATGAAACCGGTTCCTCGGAGGCATAGCAAGTTTATCACCTCCCCCAAGACTAGATGTTCCTCACTATGGGAGTCTCGGTTGATGCCATGGTGGTGGTGGCAGCGGCCACAAGGAAAGAGATGTCTGAAACCTCTTCTACTGTCCATCCTCCTAATAGGGATTCCTGGACTATGGACAGGTACGGGAAACGGATCTTTGGTTCTGCAACCTTTGCTATGCGATCGCTTAACTACTTGACTCATTTTACCCATATTCAAAGAGATCTCCTAAAAGAGCTCAGAGATGCTCTGCAGGGTAGTACAGATGGACCTGTCTCTGACAAGGTGACAGCCCAGCTTAATACCCTTAATTCCATAGTTAACTCATCCATGTGACTCATTTCCTATGCAGCCGATAGTTCAAGTCTGGCAGCAGGTTCAGCGATAGCTCTTTAGAGACTGTCCTGGATGCGCTTATACTCCTGTGCGGAAACCTTCAAGTCTTCATTTGTCAACACCCCATTCGATGGCTCTTCTCTTTTTGGGCCCAAAGTCAAGTAAAGTCTCACTAGGTATGAGCAAGAGGGAAAGACTATCTGCCATAGGAGTACGTTTTTCCACCCCTAACAGACCATACCTCAAAGGGCAGAAAGGTGGAAAAATGTGGTTCCGAAAGTCCCAAGGAGCTTTCCAGAACACATGTAGTGAACCCCCCTCCAGGGGCCGAGGAGGGGGTAATAATGGAAGACGCCACCCTAGCGGCAGAGGGGGTCCACAGAACCAGGGCGACGGGGATAAGTTCCTTGGTAAGCCCTATCAGCATGCCTGAAAAGAGGCTCGACTGTCCTACTCTGGAGGCAGTCTGGGATCGCTTGGCTTTGTATCCCGATGCCTGGCTAGGAATTACAACAGATACTTGGGTGCAAAGCATTGTTACCAGAGGTTACATCATTCCATTCTTAGAAAACCCACCTGTTGGGGAAATAAAGTCCCAGACGTTTCACCCAGTCTCAGGGATCAAGCAGCCATAGAAATCCAGAGGCTGCAGGAAAAAGTCAACCAGCCAGTCCCAGCAGACCAGATAGGATCCAGAACTTACTCCAGATTCTTTTTAGTTCCAAAGAAGACAGGAGGCTCATTTTGGATCACAGCAGACTCAACACATTTGTAAAGGAGGAGAAGTTCCGGATGGTCACGCCTCAGTTTATTCTTCCATTCCTTGGAATGGGTGATTGGATGTGCTCTATAGATCTCAAGGATGAGTACTACTTATATCAAAATGGCCAGGCCATCCAGAGATCATCTGCGTTTCTGGCTGGGAGCCAGTCACTACCAATTCCGAGTACTGCCCTTTGGACTCTCAGCAGCCCCCAGAGTGTTTGCCAAATGCATGGCAGTGGATGTTCATCATGTTTCACTGTTGCAGTCATTACTCTTGAGTTATCCTGCTGGCAGGCTACCCTCAGTCGGCCAGAATTCCAAAGTCTAGATCCGGCGTCGGTTGCTGTCGCCTCTTCCCAGACGTCAGAGTGCCAGTGGTATAAAAGATGCAGCCGACGCCATTTTCTTCAGTCTTTCTTGCCGCACGGTGCCCGAAGCTAAAGCAGTTCACAAGTGCCGGTCGGCCGGCTCCTGAGATATTCAAATCCGAATTTCAGAACCGAAGTCTTCATTAAAGCTAAGTACCCCGTTGGGTAAACTTTTTTCTTGCTCCAGACCGATGTCAGAAAAAGTTAACAATTGTATTTCTTGAGGGAAGCAAATACCTCATAAGGATTTTCACTCTTACTGTATTCCTTGCCTAGGCCCTGATCACAACGTTGCTAGCTGTCGGTTTTGTGCTAGATTTAACCAACGCACTATTAAGCGTCTGTTCTATTTTGCATTTCATTACTTTGGCCGAAGATTTAATTATGTAATGCCGTCGGACCAGCTGACAACCAGAGTTTACAAAAAACGCAAGGACAAGGAAAAGGATAGGCATCCGAGGTCCAAAACCGATGACGAGGCCTCTGCTAGGCCAGTCGCCGGTTCACCGGTTCTCAGTGAGGCTCTTTCGCAGCCCCTGGCGCCCGCTAACTCAGAGCCACAGGCCGCTTCCGACTCCCACTTCTGCTACCTTGGATGCAAGGGCTTTAAATTGTCAGTTTCATATGCTTAAATATCAACAATATTTAATGTCACTGCTTAAACAGAAATTGTTGACAAATACTGAATGTTCAGAGAACAAGGAATTGCAGGATTTATTGCATGCAGCTGAACAAGTGGGAAAGCATACTTTGCAATGTGGTTATGATTCACTGGAGGCCTCTTGAAGGGCTGCTGTTACAGGTTCTGTTATTAGAAGGCATGCTTGGTTAAAGGAACAGAATCTGCCTGACCATGTTAAAAGCAAAATTATTAGATGCACCATTACAACATGATACTTTGTTTGGTACTAAAGCAGAAGAGGTGTTGAAAAAAATGGAGGATAAAGCAAAATCCATGCAGACAGTCAAGGATTTCTTACAGGTATAGCCACCCAGGTTTAGCAGGAACTGGCCTTCTAAAAATTGGTCCTTTCCAGTGTCAGACAGGCCACAAAGAGGCAGATACAGGCGTCCCAGAGGCAGATCTCAGCCCGAAGGCTCATACAGGCCTAACCAATTGGGTGCTCCTACCTCCAAAAGTGGAGAAGACAAATCACAGCCTTACAGGAAACAGTCCCAATGACTTTCTTCTACCAGAGCCAAGCACTTTTCTTTTGGCATCCCCCTTAGGGGGAAAACTAGCACTTTTTTCATCAAATTGGCAAATGATTACCCAAGACAAATGGGTCCTGAACATAGTATCCCAAGGCTACAGGTTCCATTTTCACACACTACCAAGGTCAAAAGGTATGCCAGACGGCCACACAATCAATGGGCAGAGGCACAAAAACAAATTACAGCCCTCATGGACATGAGGGCCATTCGGCAAGTACCACAACAAGAGCAGGGGCAAGGATTTTACTCAAGACTTTTCCTAGTACCCAGAAAGGACAAAACCTGGAGACCAATACTGGACCTGTCTATACTAAATACGTTTCTGGAAGTTCTAAAATTCAAGATGTTGACTCTACAGTAGCTACTGCCTGTGCTGGGCAAGAAGGCTTGGCTCGTAACTTTGGACCTCAAAGAGGCATACCTGCATGTCCCAATCAGGCAATCTTGCAGAAGATACCTCAGATTCATAGCTGGCTCGATGCGTTACCAATTCTCTGCACTGCCCTTTGGCTTATCTACTGCGCCCAGGGTCTTCACAAAATGCCTGGCACCAGTAATTGCGTTTTGCAGACAAAAAGGAATTCAAATATATCCCTACTTGGACAACTGCCTAATTCAAGCAGAGAACAAAGACATTCTTCTAAAGCATCTGGCGTTTGTAAAAAGATTACTAATTGGCCTAGGGTACACAGTAAACAAAAATAAATCAAAACTAGTGCCCTCTCAAGAGATAATATTCCTGGGTGCAAGCTTAAATACAAATGCCCAGATGGCTTAGCTCACGCCAGACAAACAAAAGCATCTGACTACTTACTTCAAGAAATTGGCAACAAAAACCCACTTATCTGCAAGGAAAATCCTGCAGGCCTTGGGTTTCATGGCATCCTGCATTCTACTAATTCCATATGCCAGACTGCATATGAGGAAACTACAATGGTATCTAAAAAGTGTTTGGACTTAGCATTGCCACAGCCTGGAGACAGTAATTGCACTCATTCTCTGCCTAGCCTGGAGACAGTAATTGCACTCATTCCCTGCCTGCAACAGGAGTTTCGATGGTGGGCAGAAGCCTGTCATTGCAACAAGGGTCTGCCATTCAGTCTACCCACAGCCAGACCGATACTAACAATGGGTGCATGAGTATGCCGGGGGGTCCATATGGCAGGACAATGTATTCAGGGCACATGGCCTGCAAACCAGATGCATCTTCACATCAATCAAAAAGAGGTGCTAGCTGTTCAAAATGCCCTGACAGCTTTCAAGGACCTGCTTCATCCAGGACAGTTATTGATAAAGACTGACAACACTACGGTCATGTGGTACATAAACAAGCAGGGAGGTACACATTCCTACCCCCTCTGCAGACAAGCAATGACCTTATGGGACACAGCATTGGCTTTTCAAGTTCACCTGCAAGCACAATTCCTGCCAGGAAAAACAAATACTCTGGCAGACGAACTAAGCAGAAACCTCATGGATCCCCATGAATGGAAACTGGATCCACAAGTCTTCAGCATGATAATAAGGAAATGGGGATTCCCAGACATAGATCTATTTGCCTCCCCTCACAACTGCCAATTGCAGAGATTTTGCACAATGATTTATCACAAGCAAGCATGGAAAGTGGACGCCTTATCCTTCATTTGGAAAAATCTAACCGTATATCCTTTTCCTCCACTGCCTCTTCTTCCCAGGGTACTCCTAAAGGTCAGACAAGAGAAGCCAAAAATGATACTGATTGCACCAGACTGGCCAGGCCAGCACTGGTACCCAATCCTAAAGAGCTTGTCTCAAGGTCCAGCATGGATATTGCCTCAAACTTCTCACTTGCTGACCCAACAAAACAAACGGATCCTGCACAGCCAACTCAGGACCTTAAATCTGGCAGCATGGCGGATAATGTAGCCATTCAGAACACTCCTCTTTCAAAAGCTGTTATGGATGTTATCTTGGAGGCCAGGAAGCCCAGTACCAGAAAATCTTATGCAGAGAAATGGAAGAGATTCTGTGCTTGGAACAAGGCATTGACACGTGTACCAAATATCCCTCAGATTTTACAATACCTAACTGAGATGCTGAACAAAGGCCTTTCTTTCTCATCAATTAAGATTCATGCCTCTGCCATTTTAGCCCATTACAATGCGGAACCACCTATCTTTTCTCATCCTTTAATAAGGCAGTACCTCAGAGGGGCCAAAAACATTAGGCCTCCAAGGAGAGCTCCAATTCCGGCCTGGGACCTCAATCATGTTTTAGAAAAACTCACACTGCCTCCTTTCGAGCCAGCATCAACAGCAGATATAAAATTCTTATCCTGGAAAACAGCTCTGCTCCTAGCAATAACCTCTGCAAGGCGAGTCTCGGAGTTACAAGCACTCATGGCTGTGGAACCTTTCATCATTTTTCATCCAGACAGGGTTTCTCTAAGGACAAACCCTACATTTATGCCTAAGGTGGTGTCCAGTGTGGCCCTCAACCAAAACCATTCATTTGTCTACCTTTTATCCAAATCCACAGAACAAGGGTGAGAAAATTCTGCATTCTTTGGGCATACACAGGCAGCTACGCTTCTACTTGGACAGAACTAAAGCTTTCAGAAAGACTGAGCAACTTTTAGTGTCATATGCTGCAGGATCACAAGGAAAGGATATCTCAGAACAGACTATTTCTAAATGGATAGGCCATTGCATTCGTTTCTGCTATTCACAACATGGCAAATCAGTGCCTAAGGGCATTAGGCCTCATTCCACCAGAGCAGCAGCCACTTCAGCAGCCTTCCTCAGAGGAGTACCAACCAAAGATATCTTAGAGGCTGCAACCAGGAGTTCAGTGCACACCTTCACAGAGCACTACCACTTACCTCTTTACTATAAGTCCAGAGCAGGCTTTGCCACTGCAGTCCTGCAGGGCCTCATAGCCTCTTCTAATCCTATTTAGCCCAGCCACCCATACTCAGCTTTGGGATTCAACCCAAGAGTAATGACTGCAACAGTGAAACACGATGAACATAGTACAGTTGTGTACCTACCATAAATGTAGATGTTAGAGTGTATTCACTGTTGCAGTCCAGGTTACCCACCCACCATCCCCCTTTTCTTTGCTGGGTCTTATCTGCACTTCCCTATCCCATACAACCTATTTGGTGTATTTGCTTGAAGATAAAGGAAATGTTATTTTTGTGCATGCATTTTTATTAACATATTTTTCAGCCTTCCAATTTGGGGGCACCTGTCATCTGGGGCAAGAAAAACTGAAGAAAATGGTGTCGACTGCATCTTTTATACCCCTGGCGCACTGATGTCAGGGAAGAGGTGACAGCAACCGATGCCGGACCTAGACTTTGGAATTCTGGCCGACTGATGGTAGCCTGCCAGCAGGGTAACCCAAGAGTAATGACTGCAACAGTGAATACACTCTAACATCTACATTTATGGTAGGTACACAGCTGTACTTTACTGCTCACGTGAGGCGTCTTGGAGTCAGAGTGTTTCCGTATCTGGATGACTGGCTCCTCACCGCCGCCTTCAGGCATCAACTAATTCTGTCCAGGGATCACACACTCAATCTCTGCTCTCAATTAGGCATCACTATCAATTTCAAAAAGTCTGTGTTGTCGCCATCGCAGCGTATCTCCTTTATCGGAGCAGAACTAGACACCACCACCGCCACAGTAAAGTTGCCCCTGGACAGAATAACCACTCTCAGAAACCAGGTCTCAGACATTTTGCAGAGAAGAAAAATGTACTGGCCCATCAAGTACTGAAGCTACTAGGTACCATGGCAGCTACGCTTATAGCAGTTCCTCTGGGACGTATGCACATGAGGATTCTTCAATGGTTACGCATCACCCAGTGGTCTTACCAACAACTTCTGATGTCATTCTTGATCATGATTATGGACTCTTGTAAGTAGGATCTTTGCTGCTGGTTGACCAGCCAACAAGTTACAGTGGGTCGATCATTTGTTTCTCCACAGCAGTCAGCCATGGTAAACATGGACGCTTCTCTGATAGGGTGGGGGGGGGGGGTGTTCAGGGAAGCACAGCCTAAAGCACCTGGTCGGAGACAGTCACAGTTGCACATCAATAATCTGGAGCGGAGAGTGGTGCTTTTTGCGTTGAAGCACTTCCATGACTCTCTGCCTCTAGAGACGATTGTGATACAGATGGACAACACGTCTGTGGTCTGGTACATCAACAAGCAAGGGGGGAACCAAGTCTTACCCCCTGTGTCGAGAGGCCTTGAGAATTTGGCAGTGGGCAGTATCCACCAGGTGCTTTCTGATAGCAATGCATATCCCGGGGAAATTCAACGTGATAGCGGAGAAACTGAGAAGAGCCATTCTGTTACCGCACGATTGGTCTCTCAAGGACAAAGTTGCGGAGATGATTTTACGCAGATGGGTCCATCCTTGCTGCGACCTGTTTGCATCCCCTATGAATGCCAAATGCAGAAGCTACTTTGCCCTGAATCCTCCGGGGGACAGCCCAAGGGGCTCGCTCCTATACGATTGGCCCCCGGGACTCCTGTATGCCTTCCCAACTATACCCCTGATTCTGAAATTCTTGCAGAAAGCCAAAAGCCTGGGAAGGACTGTAATCTTAATGGCCCCTCTTTGGCCTTGTCAGATTTGGTTCCCCTTCCTCCAACTCGATCAACTAGAGGAACCTTGGATTCTGGACCCAGTTCCAGATCTGCTGACACATTCATCAGGAGTCCTCCATCCCTCCATTCGTTCCCTCAGACTGTCAGCTTGGCTGCTCCGATTCCCAACCTAGCCAGGTCACACGTTTTTTTTTCTGAGGTACAGCGCATTCTTTTATCTTCGCATAAGGCTTTCACCAGAAAGTTGTATACTAGTAAATGGAAACTATTTGCTTTTTGGGCCTCCCAAAATAACATTGATCCTTACGTTGTCCCGATTGCTAGTGTCCTGGAATTCCTATCTAAGCTTTTTCATGAAGGTGCTGCAGCTGCCACTATTAGAGTTCAATTGGCTGCAATTTCGAATTTTCACTTCGGAGTTGAAGGTTCTAATATGATGTCTCACAGACTATGTAGAGCCTTCCTGAAGGGTACCATTCATCTTAGGCCGCCTATTAGACAACCCTTTTCTCCCTGGAATCTAAATTTTGTGTTACGTATTATTGTTCCCGTTTGAGCCTGCATCATCCTGCAAGTTGAAGTTTCTTTCTTGGAAAACTGTTTGTTTTATTGGTGGCCATTACCTCAGCACGTAGGGTGTCTGAGCTTCAAGCCCTTTCTTTCAAACCCCCATATTTGGTGTTCCATTCAGACAGAGTTTCTCTGAGGACTAATCTTTCATTCCTGCCAAAGGTGAGTTCCGTGACTAACCTGAATCAAACTGTCGAACTTCCAACCTTTTTCAGCAATCATTCTAATAAGTTGGAGTACATGGTGCATAAACTTGATGTCCACCGACAATTGAGATTCTGTTTGGATAGGATAAAGGAATACAGAAAATCTGACCAACTATTTGTATCTCACGCTGACACTAAGAAAGGATTACCAGTCTCTAAAGTTACTCTTTCCAAATGCTTAACTGACTGCATTAAATTTAAATACTCTTTAGCAAACCAAACATTAGAGCATGGTGTGAAGGCGCATTCCACTAGAGCAGTTTCCATGTCTTCTGCTTGTATGGCTCGATTGCCTTTGGACACTATATGTGCAGCTGCCACTTGGTCTAAACCGCATACCTTTATCACTCATTACAAAGTGGACAGGGCCTCCAGGGACAGGGCTTCCTTTGGTTCCACTGTCCTCAGGAATATACTCCCTTGAGCCACCCAGGATTAGGGTGCTTGGGACACTACCCATGTGTAAGAATGAACGGCGAGATTGAACAACTTCTTATAAAGAAGTTATGTACTTACCATAACGTTCCGTGTGAGGAGTTCATCTCGCCTTCATTCTCACATTCCCACCCGCCTTTCCCCTCCAGGGTCTGGAAGAACGAGTAGACTTGGGGTCTGGTGGTCTTGTTCTGGGACTTCTTACTCCGGTTGGAGTATTTATTGGATTATACCTGTTTATGCTGGCTTCAGCAAGCTAGATCTGAGGTAGGACAGAGAGCATCATAGGATAGGGACCTGGCCTCGAGCTACTCCGAGATCTTCAGCTAGTAAAGCTGCCGAGTCAGAGCCAATGGATCGGCTCCAAACCCATGTGTAAGAATGAAGGCGAGATGAACAACTCGCATGGAACATTATAGTAAGTACGCAACTAATTTTATTTGTAGCTTTGCCTTAGTGATTTCTGTTTAGTTGCTGCCATAAAGTCTTGTTTTCTGGTCAGTTTTGCCAAGAGGTGTTGTCCTGTTAAATGGTGTCTGAGAACCAGCAAATGATATTGTACTGAATCACGGACCAGCAAGTGTAACCGCGACCTCACTGTGGCGAATGGCACCCTGTGCTCTGTCCGTGGTCGCATCTATTATTTTGATTTTGACCTTGTGTTGATGGTATAGCTTTATACTAGCCACATTTTACATTGCAGGTTATACCTTCTATGCGTGCTCAACTGTCTCCTAGCCTTGTTTTTTCTCCTTCTAATGCTCCTTCTTAGCAGCTTTCTTCCTGTATCCTTTTGTTACATCGTAGCCTAGCCTTTTGTTCTTTCTCCCTTCAATACTTACCTCTGTATGTCGTTCCACTATGCTTGTGTTAAACTGTATTCTAGCCTCTTCTCCTTCCAGTACTTACTTCTGACCATCTTTCCTGTGTGTTTTGTTAAACTGTATTTCTAGCCTTTTTTCCCCTCTGACCATTTCTTTCACCTCTGTACATCACTCATCTCGCACACTGCACCTCTCATCCGTTCTCACTATACACACTCTGCTGTCCCTCTGCCCAGAGTTATTTCTTCCATTGTAATCTCCCTGTAGTTCATTTCTACTTTTAGTCCTACTTCTTTCCCCTCCCTCTGTCCCTTACTTTTTATGTACTGCCTTTGTGTGTATGGGTTATTATCACCGCTCATCTTTTTTGTCTTTTTTTTTTTAGCTCGCTCTACACCTGACTGCTGCTTGTTTTTTCTCTCCTATCCCTTCACCTCCCACCACTTGGATTTACTGGAATGTGCCCTGTACATACTTGGGATACGTCAGAACAAGAAGCCTAACCCTACTATAAAGTTGATGCGTGCTTTACTGTATTAAAGAAATGTTGTTTCACTACTGTTGCATTTTTAACTTGGAGGTTTGCACACATCACCAGGACCCTCTTTGGGGATCTGTTCCCCCCCCTGCCTCCTATGTGTACTTTTATATAGACCCATTTTCCCCTTTTTCGCCACCAGATGGCAGCATTTCTTTAGGTCTCAGCTATTCACTGAGCCCTAGCAGTCCCCCGAGCCGACTTACCTGGCGTCTTTAGATAAACTGGTTAAAGGCAGTATTTTTAAAATACCTACATAGACACTGCGGGCACTAAAAGTGTTGCTTTTAGTCTTTTTTCCTAATGGTTGTGTCTACCAGAATTTAAAAGGTAGCATCATAAGACGAAGAGCAATCTACGTGCCTGTATAACCCCTTTTTACTCTCCCACTTTTGTTTCATGCTGCCACCACGGAACAGCTGTAACTTACTTGTCCACACCTTAAAGTAACTAATTGGTTTTCTGTTCTGCTGTACTTGCCTCTTCATTCACCCTCACTGCGCTTGGGCTCACTCCACTCCTCCACCCTACTCCCATTCCCACCCACCCCCACTTTCCTCTACTTTATACTTAACCAGGCCACACCATTTAAACCTCACCCCTCTCATCGGCCCAGTCCTTACCAGGAAGAACTGTCTTTCCTCCTGTTTGTCTGTTCCTATTACCTCTACACTTACATCATTTCTCTACACAACTAATTTCACACCCACACTTCCTACCTCTCTTTCTCTCCCACTCCATGAACTTGTCTCTCTCATAACCTGTCCTCTACCTTCCATATTTTCTCCTAATCCCAATCTACACCTCTCTATAACACCACAATATACAACTCCCCCCATGTTTGTTTTCCTTTCTTAGCATCCTTCTTTATTACACAAAATGTCTTGCCACCTCTATACTTTTCTGTCTCACTCCCCTACCTACTCTTACCTTCTTTTTTCACTACTAATGTTCTTCATTTGCATTCCTTTCACCATGACTCTAGTAAAACATCTCCTCTCCTTCTTATCATTAATATCTGTACTACTAGTAACTGTGCATACAACCTCCTACCACTCCCACTATCTTTTAATCTACCTCTCCCCTACACTGCCCATGACACTGAACCTCCATAACTTCAGTGACACAGTGCACATCTGCCCACACCTATTTAACATTTCTACCTCACTTCATTTTTCTTTCAAATACTTTCAGACCCATAGCTCTTTCCCTTGCCTACATGAACAGTTTAAACTTTTCTCCAAACTAAAGTCCCTTACACTCCACGGCCTCACTCGCATCGAACTCCAATCTGACATTCACCCAAACCCTGGCCCTGCACACCCCACCACCTCAAACCCTCTTCACCCACCAGATTTAATTACTGATATCTCCCTTTCACCACTCCACAGACACAACTCTGACCTACTTGTGATATACTTAATCTCCAGAAGGCTCTTTAATAAAGTTCACGAGTTCCATGTTGCCATTGTCCTCTACTCCCCAGACATAGCCATAATCGCTGAAACTTAGCTCAAGCCATAATTGCTGAAACTTGGCTCAAGTACCATATAAAAACTGAAGAATTACTTCTTGATTATTGTATCCTAAGAAAAGACAGATTATCCAAATATGGTTGTGGCGGCGGCATTGCTATAATGTTCAAAGACTACCTCAATTTAGTACAGCTCAACACCACTCTACCTCACCTCCCTTCAGCAGAAATCTTAATAACACATCTAGATATTAACACCTAAAAATCCATTATTTTTATAGCCATCTACCTCCTCCCTGCCAATAACCTCACACATATTGAAAGCATCCTGGAATGGGCCTTCACCTCTTTTTCTCAAGAAACTGTTATACTTGGTGACTTTAACCTAGACTGGCTTACCTGCTCCCCTACCTCTCCCTCCAGTTTTATTAACATATTTGCTTTTACCCAACGTATCACTCACCCCACACGTATAGACAAGGTCACCAAACAGCATTCTATACTTGACTGGATTCTAACAAACAAGTCGAACACCAGTTATGTTACTGGTTGTCTCCCAGATTCCCTAAGTGATCACCACCCATGCTATCTGGTCAGAAAACATACTCCTAGCACCAACAATGTTAAATTTCATTATGTACGTAATAAGAAGTTTCCCCCACTATATTTAACACACTTTTACAAGAATATGACTGGTCACCTCTAAAAAACCCTTCAATTCGATCTCGCAGTACAGTATTTCAGTAGATTTCCTGAAGGTACATAAAAACCTAGCACCAATCAGGAATGTTTGTGCTAAATCTAAACAATTACCATATTTATCCAAAAACACTATTCTTTTACTTAAGCAAAGAGACAAAGCCTGGACTCTATCACAAAAACAATTACACCTCATGTGAAATTGTTCGATCTCGCCGTTTGTTCTTACACACGGGTTCGGAGCCGATCCTTGGCTCCGAGTCGGCCGCTTCACAAGCTCTGCATCTAAGAGAAAGCTCGAGGCACAGTCAGTATCCCATGATCCTTCTCTACCATCCCTCAGATCTAGTTTGCCGCTGCAGCAGATCGCATCGAGGAGAGCTCTGGCCAGTTAAAACTTTTCTATTTTTTCTATATTAGAGCTGTTTAAACCCTTTTTCTAGTTATATACAGAACGTTAGTGTGTGTCTGTACTCTTTACTTAGGAATTTGTTTTCTATCTCTATATTGATAGATATAATCTTAGGGTGTAGGCCTATTTAGTTCTGTCAGGGCTCTGACAGCATTAGTAGTAGATTAGTTAGATATTTTTTTCTAGTATTTAGCAATTTAGTATTGTGTGCAGTGTTTTTTTATATATACTTCCTTGTTATATTTATATAACTATATATCTATATTTACTCTTTAGTATATTCATATTAGCTTAATTAAGGGACTGTTACTAACATTCTTAGCTGTTCATATTACTTAGTAACTTAGTGATGTTAAGTTGTCAATCTCGCCTTCATTCTTGCTGGATGGGTTCGGAGCCGATCCTCGGCTCCGACTCGGCACTTGCTAAGCTCAAAAGTCACTTCCACCAGCTCGAGGCAGCCCCATATCCCATGATGCAAGGAGGAGATTACCCAGATCTCGTTTGCCGCTTCGCTCATGAGGTAACTTTTTACCAGCTCCTGGTAAGTGAATTTTTCTAACTATATTTCTGAGACTAGTCCACCCCAGTACTTTATTTTTATATATATATTACTTTATTAACTTCCCGATTCACTTAGCCCTATTCCCGTTAGTATCCCGTTCCCTTTATTCTTTATTTTTGCTAGTCGGGCCTTAGGTCCTTACCCCTCCTATATTTTTCCTGTCAGGGTTTGTTTGGGTGTGTCTGTGTGTTTTTTTCCCTGTACTTGATTTTGTTAATTTAGTTTAATTTTTGGACTGACTGTGTAGTGTGTGTGTATTAGGGACTTAGTCATGTCCAAAGAAGCTAGGGTCTCAGGCTTCAAGAAGTGTGACTCGTGCTGTCAGAAGATGTCTCTGACAGACTGTCACACTTCTTGTATTTATTGCCTGGGACCTCTACACCTGCAGGACTCCTGTGCTATTTGTCACTCCTTCAGCCAGAGAGTCCTGCAGGAACGTAGAAATAAACTTATTCTCAGGGGCTTATCAAAGCCTGAGAGCTCCCCGGCTAAGTCTGGCTCGGGGAAGCCCTCAAAGTCTCCCAAGGCCCAGGCTTCAGTGTCCAAGCCTTCAGCCTTGGCTCCGACTCCCTCTGAGTCGAGATAGTCTCCGGCTGGAGCCGATCCTTCCTTCTCTGAAGGTTCGGTATTGGCGCCGATACTCTTGCTTCCATGCCTGTGTCTGCTCCGGCTGGAGCCGACACATCTCTGACCCAGCTCAGAGCCGACAAGTTGTCGGCTCCAACTGGAACCGAAGGTTCTTCGGCTCCGATGGCTCCGTCGAGAAAGAGATCCAGGTCTCCGTCGCTGGAGCCTATTCTTTTGGCTCTGGCCTCTCCCTTACTTTCGGAGCGGAGCCATTGGAGCCGATCCTTAAGGTCTTCCAGACTCTCAGACCATGACTTGGAGAGAGTGGTGAGTAGACTGCTGAAATCACAGGCACTGGCCCAGATGCTTCATAGCCCGTCTCAGCAGACGGACCGCTATTCCACACCCTCCAGAAATTCCTCCTTCGACTCTCCTTCAGAGCTCTGAGCCGGAGCTTATTGGAACTGTGACTGTTGGTGCTTTGGAGCCGATACCACTCCTTTCGGCTCCGTCGTCTTCGACTCCTATCTCCTCTTTGAGACCGTCCTTGGAGGGATCCGGTCGTCGGGCTTCCTTTGTCGGTTCCGAGGGGGCGAGTGGCATCGGACCCTTGTCCGACCCCGTTCTCCCCCTCGGAGCTTTGGTAAGCTCGGCACCGACATCTGCTTGAGCCTTCCCTTTCGGTGGGGCGGGATTCCTGTTTCCTCGGAGTGGGAGCTCTCGGTCCTCCCCGGGAGGGGAGCCTTCGAGGTGATGAGGAGTGTACTAGCCCCCGAGCTGAGTCAGCAGTCGGTCCCTTTAGCTTCTCCCTCTTCAGTGCCTGTAGATATCTCTTCCCACTCTCTTGCTCCCGGACCCAGAGATCCATCGCCCCAGGTTTCCCCATTGGGAATACCTTCCTCTTCCGAGGTTTCTCCTGATCCTTCAGGGGAACCCCCGCGTAAGAGGACTTGCAAGAGGAAGCATTTATACTCCCCTGAGTCTACAACATCAGATACCGACTGAGATGAGTCGGAGGGGTCCCCAAGATCCCCCTCTGAGGATGTCTCCTTTTCAGACATTCTTGAACTCCTGAAATAGAGGGGGAACTGGCCCTCCATTAACCCCTCCGAGGATGAGTCTGTATACCTGGAGGCTTTTGGATCTCGACCCTCCACCTCCTGGGTTTCTCCGCCTTTCGACCCCCTCATGGACGTGATAGCTCGAAAGGCGTGGGCATCTCCTGATTCCGTGGAACCAGTCCCCAGGAGGCCTTCTAAATTTATCATGGCTCCCACTGAAAAACAGTTTCTCACCAAAGGTGTCCCGGTTGATGCCATGGTGGTGGTGGCCGCCACCAAAAAGGAACTTGCAGATCCTTCGTGCGGTCCATCCTCCTAACAAGGAGTCTAGGACCATGGACAGGTATGGTAAGCGGATGTTTTCCTCAGCGACCTTTGGAACTTGCAGATCCTTCCGTACCGGTCCATCCTCCTAACAAGGAGTCTAGGACCATGGACGGGTATGATAAGCGGATGTTTTCCTCAGCGACCTTTGCTATGCATTCGCTGAATTATCTATGTCACTTCACCCGACTTCAAAGAGATATCCTCAAGGAATTGGGTGAGGTGGTACAGGATCCGTCAGCTGCTGGGGCTCAAGAGAAGATTGCCTCTCAGCTGGTAATCCTAAATTCCATAACTAACTCCTCCATGCAGCTCATTTCTTATGCAGCCGATGGAGCGAGTAGAGCTGCAGGCACAGGAGTGGCTCTCAGACGCCAGTCCTGGATGCGACTTTGCAATTTTGCAGACCCCTTTAAGGCGTCCTTCACAAACTCTCCCTTCAATGGAACAACTTTGTTTGGACCTCAGGTGAAGGACACTTTGACCAGGTGCGAGCAAGACGGCAAGATTATTTCTGCTGTAGGAGTCCGTTTCTCCACCCCTTCAAGGCCTTACCCCAAAGGTCAGAAGGGAGGGAAAATGTGGTTCCGAAAATCTCAAGGAGTCACGCCTGACGCACGTGGTCAGTTTACCCCCAGAGGCAGAGGGGGTAATAACAGGCCCGCCCTAGGGGCAGAGGGGTCCAGAACCAGGGCAGCAGAGAGCCTCTCTCTGACAAGCCCTTCCAGCATTCCTGAGGTGTTGCCCGACTGCCCACCCTTGGAGGCAGTTGGGGGGGAGATTGTCACTGTACCCAGAAGCCTGGCTTTCCCTTTCTCAAGACAAATGGGTACAGTCGATCATATCCGAGGGTTACAAAATACCTTTCGAGAAAAGCCCCTTCCCTCAAAATGGATCCCTTCCAGACGTTCCACCCGGTCTAAGGGAAATTGCAAAGCTAGAGGTTTCAAAACTTCTAGAGAAAAGGGCCATCCAACCAGTTCCAGCAGGCCATTTAGAATCCGGAATCTACTCTAGGTTCTTTTTGGTCCTCAAAAAGACTGGAGACTGGAGACCAATATTAGACCTCAGCAGACTAAACAAGTCTGTCAAAAAGACGAGTTTTCGGATGGTCACACTTCAATCGATTTTGCCCTTTCTGGGCAAAGACAACTGGATGTGCTCTATAGACCTCCAGGATGCGTACTATCACATAAAAATCCACAGACGCTCCAGAAGGTTTCTCCGCTTTCGGCTGGGGACCAGTCATTTTCAATTCAGAGCCCTGCCCTTTGGTCTCACCACAGCCCCCAGAGTGTTCACCAAATGCATGGCAGTGGTCACGGCTCACCTGAGACGTCAGGGATTCCAGGTGTTTCCATCTAGACGACTGGCTCCTCACAGCCACCACCAGGCATCAACTTCTCCAGGCCAGGGATTACACTCTAAGTCTCTGCAACCAGTTAGGGATTTCTGTCAACTTCGAAAAGTCTTCCTTATCGCCTTGCCAATCTATTACCTTTATAGGCGCAGATCTAGACACTACTCGGATGTCAGCAAATCTAACAAATCAAAGAATCCTGGATATCCAAAATCATGTTCGGATCATCCTATTCAGCAAAAGGTACAAGCCAGGTTGGTCCTGAAAGTGTTAGGCCTAATGGCAGCTGCCATCACACTTCTTCCTCTGGCCCGCTTACATGCGTCTCCTACAGTGGATGTTGTTTACCCAATGGTCCTTCCAGCAGTTGCCCATCGTCACAAGATCCTTGTCACACAGATCTGCAAGAGCCACCTATCCTGGTGGATTTCTTCCCCTAGTCCATCAGGGCAGACCATTTGTCCTCCGGCCCGATAGCCACTGTCACTGGATGCCTCCCTGA
Organism: Protopterus annectens; assembly: GCF_019279795.1. NCBI lineage: Eukaryota > Metazoa > Chordata > Ceratodontiformes > Protopteridae > Protopterus > Protopterus annectens. Next base: position 35,995,508 of record NC_056732.1, read on the forward strand.
TCGGGTGGGGGGCATTATCAGGGCAGGATGGTCCATGGCACGTGGCAACCATTCGAATACCACCTGCATATAAATGTACTAGAGATGAGAGCAGTGCTTTTAACGTTGCAAGCCCTCAACGACTTTCTTCCTTTAGGAACTATCGCAGTTCACACGGACAACATGTCCGTAGTATGGTATATCAACAAACAGGGCGGGACCAAGTCCTATCCTCTGTGTCGAGAAGCTCTCAGACTTTGGCAATGGGCGATCTCCTCTCAGCGGTTTCTGATAGCAACGCATATCCCCGGGAAAACCAACATCATGGCGGACAGGTTGAGCAGAGCTATACTCATGCCTCATGAGTGGTCTCTCAAACAATCTATAGTGGAAGAGATTTTTCAGAAGTGGGGCCATCCTTGCTGCGACCTTTTTGCTACACCCCAAAACAGCAAATGCCCAGACTTCTTCTCTCTCTTTCCACTTCCAGGCCATCCCCCCAGAGACGCTCTAACCCAGGATTGGCCCCGGGGACTTCTTTATGCTTTTTCCCCTTTTCCATTAATTCCTCAAGTACTTAAGAAAGCTACCGACTTGAGAGCCAAGCTGATTCTCATTGCTCCTTACTGGCCTCGACAAATTTGGTTCCCATTCCTTCATCGACATCTCGTAGTGCAGCCTTGGCATCTGGACCCAGTTCCAGATCTTCTGACCCACCAGTCGGGTCAACTGCACCGGTCCATTCGTTCCCTCAACCTCACTGCTTGGTTGCTCCACTTCCTTCCTTAGCCAGGCTTCCTATGATCTCTAATCCCGTTAGGGATATCATAGTAGCTTCTCTAAAGTCCTCTACCAGAAGGATTTACTCTAGCAAATGGCAACGTTTTTCCTTTTGGGCAAGGTCTAAGAACATAGATCCCTTTACTGCTCCTATTCAGTCAATTTTGGACTTCCTAGCTGAAATTTTTCACTCTGGTTCTTCTTCTTCCACAGTTAAAGTCCAGCTGGCAGCAATCTCGAATTTTCATGTCGGATTTGCAGACCAGAACATTATGTCTCACAAACTTTGCAAAGCCTTTCTCAGAGGGATCTTCCTACTTAAACCACCTGTTAGGGATCCTCCACCACAGTGGGATCTAAATTTAGGGCTGGCATCCTTAATACTCCCCCCCCCCCCCCCTTTGAACCGGCTGCTACATGCTCGTTAAAATTTCTCTCTTGGAAGACACTCTTTCTAGTCGCTATTATTTCGGCTAGAAGGGTGTCTGAACTTCATGCCCTCTGTGTTCGTCCCCCTTATTTGGTCTTCCACAAGGATAGAGTATCTTTGAGAACTAATCCATCCTTTTTGTCCAAGGTTGTTTCTAAGACAAATTTAAACCAATCTATTGATCTTCCAGTATTTTTTCCCAATTACTCTGACAGGGCGGAACAAAAATTGCATTGCCTAGATGTTCATCGCCAACTCAGATATTACTTGGACAGAACAAAGCAATCTAGAAAGTCTGATCAGCTTTTTCTTTCTTATGCTGAAAATAAGAAAGGTCTCCCCGTTTCTAAGGTGACCTTATCCAGATGGCTGTCTTCCACTATTTCTTATATTTATTAGCTTAGGGGCAAACAGCTGATCTCAATACCAAAGGCTCATTCTACTAGAGGCCTAGCCACATCTACAGCCTTTCAGGCTAGACTACCATTAGACACTATTTGTGCAGCAGCCACTTGGGCCACTCCTCATACCTTCGTCTCACATTACAAATTGGATTTGGCCTCCAGGGACAGGGCGAGTTTTGGTTCCACAGTTCTCAAGAGTCTGTTCCATTGAGCCACCCAGGATAGAGGTGCTAAGGACGCGGTCCCATCCAGCAAGAATGAAGGCGAGATTGACAACTTAACATTTAGAAGTTATGTACCTACCATAACGTTCCATGTTAGTTGTCTTCTCGCCTTCTTTCTTGCCCTCCCTCCTGTCCCCCTAGCCTGGACAGACCTTGTACTATCCTCTTCTCTGGGAGATTTCTCCCTTGGACACCAGTTAGCTCTGCACTTAGTTACCTGGGTTCCCCTTTCAGTTTTTTTCTCAGGTTCGTTGTTCTTCTTCCCTTGGGGGAAGATAGTAGGTATTTTTTCCTCTAACTACCAAACGAGATCTGGGTAATCTCCTCCTTGCATCATGGGATATGGGGCTGCCTCGAGCTGGTGGAAGTGACTTTTGAGCTTAGCAAGTGCCGAGTCGGAGCCGAGGATCGGCTCCGAACCCATCCAGCAAGAAAGAAGGCGAGAGAAGACAACTAACATGGAACGTTATGGTAGGTACATAACTTCTAATTATATTATAACTTAGTGTTATATTCTTCTTAAACTAGCTAATTTGCTTGGTAAAGTTTGTTCCCTGTCAGTTATGGCTGAAAAAGCTAAATCAGGGTTCAAAAGGTGTCAGTGTGGACAGATGTCCATTACTGACAATCATGCTTCCTGCGTCTACTGTCTTGGCCCTCTCCACCTGCAGGAGGACTGCTCTATTTGTCACTCTTTCAGTGGAAGGGTCATGATGGAAAGGCGTAGGAAGCTGATAGAAAGGGGCCTACGAAAGCCTGACTTTCAAGAAGCCTTGGAGAAGGCTGATCAGGCGTCTGTCTTCGAAGGGGTCGAAGACGTCGAAGGTATCGGAACCCAGGTCATCGGCTCCGAGCACCTCTTCTAAGGTTCGGTCGCTGGCTCCACAGACCTCGGGGCCGAGCACTGAGCGATTATCTCTCATCGAGCCTCATGTCTTGGAGCCAGTGTCGGAGGTGCCTCCACCCTCGATCCTTTGATCAGTGACATCTTAGGCCCCTTCGACACGTTCTTCCAGGCCGTTATCGGATACTGACGTGGATCGTGTGGTACAGAAGCTCATGGAGAATAAGGCTCTGTCCAAACTAATTCCGGTTTCGTCCCAGTTGGTTTAGAAACTGGAAGCCCTTCCTGTATCTCCAGCAGATCCTCCTTCGAGTCTTCGGAGCCGGGAGAAGAGGAACCGATGATTTTTGAACCCTCGACCGAATCCTACCTTTTGTGCGATCAGCGCCACTGACCTCGACTCCCTCAGAGCCCATCGAGGAGTCACGGAGCCGAGAGTCTAACCAAGCTTTCGGTTCCGACTCTTCCCCTCGGAGCCTCGGCACAGATTAGTTCGGCTCAGTCCTCGAGGTCGGAGGCCCGTGGCCCCGGTCTCGGGGAAACTACCGTGCTCTTCTGAACTGGTAGAGTCCTCTGCCCGGGGCTTCGGTGCCTTCGACGTCATGAGGAAGGTCTTGTCTGAAAAGACATTCACTTCATCGGAGTCGTCTTCTCCTTCCCCCAAAGGGCTGCGTTCTGTTTCTGTACCAGCGATCCCCCCCAAGCGTGGAGACCCAATGCGTCAGCCAACCCCAGAGGGTATTCCCTGCTCCTCAGAAGCTTCACCAGATGACCCCTCTGATGAAGTCTCAAGGAAGAGATTGTGCAAGAGGAGGCACATCGATTCTTCACAGGAATCACTGACATCGGACACTGATTTGGATGAGTCGGAGGGGTCCCCACGGTCCCCCTTGGAGGATGTCTCGTTTGCTGACATTCTGGAGATCTTGAAACAGAGGGGTGATTGGCAGACCCTTGCCCCCACTGAGGACGAATCGGTGTTGCCGAAGGCATTTGGGGCTCGACCTTCTACCCCCTGGGTGACCCCACCCTTCGATGAACTAATGGATCTGATAGCTCAAAGGGCGTGGGAAACTCCAGATACAGTGGAACCAGTCCCTAGGAAGCCGAACAAGTATATTACTGCCCCCCCGAGACGAGGCTCATCTTACAAAGTGAGTCCCAGTGGATGCTATGGTGGTAGCGGCAGCCACGAAGAAGTGCTATGGTGGTAGCGGCAGCCACGAAGAAGGAAATGTCCGAGTCATCTTCCTCTGTTCATCCTCCTAATAAGGATTCCAGGACTATGGACAGGTACGGGAAGCGTGTTTTCAGTTCAACTTTTTCCATGCGTTCGCTGAACTATCTCATGCATTTTATGCGACTTCAGAGAGATCTCCTTAAAGAGTTTGGAGATACTCTCCAGGGTAACACAGATGCTGCTGTCTCCGAAAAGGTAACAGCACAACTTAACACCCTAACTTCGATAGTAAACTCATCCATGAGGCTCATCTCGTATGCGGCCGAAGGTTCGAGTAGGGCTGCAGCTTCAGCGATCACTCTACGGAGGCAATCCTGGATGCGCCTTTGCTCCTTTGCGGAAGCCTTCAAGTCTTCCTTTACCAATGCCCCCTTTGATGGTGCCACTCTGTTCTGTCCCAAAGTGAAGGAGACTCTCACTCGGTGTGAGCAAGACGGTAAGACGCTGTCTGCCGTAGGGGTCTGTTTTTCCGCCCCGACCAGACCGTACCCCAAAGGGCAAAGAGGCAGAAAAATGTGGTTCCGAAAGACTCTGGGATCTTTCCAGCCCACACAGAGTGACTCCCCCTCTAGAGGCAGAGGAGGAGGCAGGAATGGAAGACGCCGCCCAGGCGGCAGAGGGGGTCCACAGAACCAGGGCGACAGGGATAGCGTCCCTGGGAAGCCCTTCCAGCACTCCTGAGGGGAGGCCCGACTGTCATACTCTGGAGGCAGTCGGGGGTCGCTTAGCTTTATACCCAAAGGCCTGGCTAAGTCTTACTACAGATTCTTGGATAAAAAGCGTAGTAACCAGAGGATACATCATCCCATTTATAACCATGCCCCTCCCCCAACAAAAGAGATTTCCAGATGTTCCACCCAGTCTGCGAGATCAAGCAGCCATAGAAATAAAAAAGCTGCTCGAAAAAGAGTCATCCAACCAGTCCCGGCGGACCAAATAGAATCCGGAACTTACTCAAGGTTCTTTTTAGTTCCAAAGAAAACGGGGGACTGGAGGCCGTTTTGGACCTCCGCAAACTCAACACCTTCGTAAGGAAGGAAAAATTCCGGATGGTCACGCTACAGTCGATCCTTCCTTTCCTACAGAAGGACGATTGGATGTGCTCTATAGATCTCAGGGATGCTTACTACCACATCAAAATGGCCAACTGAGATTTTTTCTAGACAGAACAAAAGATTACAGACAATCGGATCAGCTGTGTGTGTCATTCGCAGATAAGAAGGGCATGGCAGTAACCAAGCGGACATTATCCAAATGGCTTTCGGACTGCATACATTTTGTTTATTCTGCTTCAAAGCAACCACTTCCGTTCAAGCCTAAGGCTCATTCTACCAGGGCCGTTTCTACTTCTTCAGCCCATGCCGCTCTTCTTCCGTTGGATAATATTTGTGCGGCGGCGACGTGGGCAAAACCTCATACGTTTGTAACTTACTACAAAGTAGATGGGTCCTCCAAGGACAGAGCATCCTTTGGTTCCACTGTACTCAGGAACGTTCTTCCATGAGTCACCCAGGGTAACGGAGCTAGGGATGCTACCCATGTGAAAGAACAAACGGCGAGATCGAACAATTTCACATAAAGAAGTTATGTTCTTACCATAACGTTCCATGTGAATTGTTCATCTCGTCTTTGTTCTTACATCCCCTCCCTCCATCCCCCACCACATTCTGGAAGAACGGGTATGACTAGTGTCTGGTAGGTATTCTTGAGGTTGCCTTCCCTACCCAGTCTTCAGTAAGTTGACTATTGGCTATTTGCCTATCTGTGGTTGGTTCTAGTATTATTCAGCCTCAAGTGTGTGTGATTGCGTGAGAGTTAAACGCAGTGATTAGTAATGGTTCTGGTTCTTGCAAACTAGATCTGAGGGATAGTAGAGGAGGATCATGGGATATTGACTGTGCCTCGAGCTTTCTCTTAGATGCAGAGCTTGTGAAGTGGCCGACTCGGAGCCGAGGATTGGCTCCGAACCCATGTGCAAGAACAAAGGCGAGATGAACAATTCACATGGAACGTTATGGTAAGAACATAACTTCTTTTTATCAATAGCTCAGAAATTGAGTCAAGAAACTAATTAGACAGGACAAAAAAAATACTTTCAAACATGTCAGCTGAGATACCAAAATAACCCCCAAAGAGTAAGAGTCTGGCAAACAATTAACCTCTTCCTTAACCCCGGGAAATCTACCACTCCATCCCCAACAACAAATCACCTTATAGACCGTATAGCTACCCAATTCAATACCCACTTTATCACCTCAATAACCACATTACTTAACAATACCAGAAATTTACCACTCTCCATACCTCCCCCTTCTTGAATCGACACTCCTCCTTTCTCTATTAAACCAATCCAAACCAGTCATATACAAAGTCTACTTAGTAAAATAAAACCCTGCACTCTTTCTGCAGATTAGTTACCAGTTGAATTTCTAAAACTTGCTGCGTCACCCATCTCTTATCCTATATCTATACTAATTAACCGGTGCATCTCTGAACAGTATGTTCCCTTACTCTGGAAAATATCCCATGTCATACCACTTCACAAAGGAGGTTCATCTGCTGATCTTTCCAACTATAGATCCATAGCCATCCTTTCCCCATTTGCCAAAATCTTAAAATGTTTACGTAAACAAACATTAGACTGCCTCCATAAGAACAACCTTTTATCTGATACTCAGCATGGCTTTTGCCCCACACATAGTACTAATACTGCTCTAATAAGTTTCACCAATACCATAAATCTCTTCAAAAACAAACAATTTGTATCTGCCACCTTCCTAGATATGTCGAAAGATTTTGACATCATATCTCATCAATTACTTCTCAACAAACTTGCCACATTCAGTTTTAGCACTGAAACCTTAGACTGATTTCATAGCTAACTCTCTAACTGTAAACAAGTCACCTTTTGGGATAATAAACTCTCTCCCCTACTTCCCATTTCTGTTGGTGTCCCAAAAGGTTCTATTCTTGGCCTACTTATTATTTTTACTAACTATCTTTGTTGTTCAGCTAACACTCATTCCATATGCAGATGATTCTTTCCTTATCTGTTCCACCCCCACCTTGAATGAACTTCAAGAAAAAACTCAGAATGCCCTGCATAGTATTTAGAAATACTTATCAGACCATCAACTCATTTTAAATCCTTATGGTCTTTTCCAACTCCTCGATAAAAAAAAATATCAAGCTCCTCTTTCTGTCTGTTCCTGCAGTGGCACAATTGTTGAACCCATAGAACAAACAAAACTTACTGTAGACAACGGCCTAAAGTTTGATAGACACACAGCATTAACAATCAAGAAAGTCCATATAAAGCTTGGTGCTCTTTATAGGGCTAAACCATATCTGACCAGTCCTACCCGACTCACTGCAGCCAGGACTCCTCTTCTATCTACACTACTTAATTGTTCACAAATACTAACTTTCGTAAGTCTGAGTTAAATAACCTTGAATGTTGTAATAAAATTGCTAAATTTGCAGCAAACCTCCCACATAGATCAATTTGTTGTACTGCTCTACGACATTTCGCTGGATTGAACTCTCACTTATTCACTCTTAATCAGCTAATAGTTGCTCACTGTTCTCCATAAACCAGGCCACTGTCCTGCCCTGTCTGACCTTGTTCAACCCTATGCTAATCTGACCTCACTTAGGTCAGCTGATAAATTACTGCTCAAAGTTAGCAAATCTCATAACTTTCATGGTGATTCACTATTTAACCACTCTGTATCCAAAGCTTGGAATTCACTTCCACAGCATATTCTATCCTGTCCCGATACTCAGAACTTCAAAAAAACACCTACTAGAATATTTCTCAAAGCATTGGTTATGTTCATGCACTTCCTCTGGCTAAGTTATCTCCACCCTGCTCTTCTGTCTTTGTTATTTTTTTCCTTGCTCTTATACTCGGACTGATTATCCTATGAATGACATCTTGTGCCAGTCCTACATTTAAAAAAAAACATATTTCTTTCTTGTAATTTGAACCCTAATTACTCTATGTACACTTTTGACTTTTTATCGTGTCATATCTGTTACCATGTTTATTTTATCAACATTTGCAACTTTTATTTAATTGTTCAGTGTGTGTATTTTTATCATAATTTTTTGTAACTATTGCTTGGGAGCTTTTCTCCCCGGGTCGCCACTGAAAACGGGCTGCTAGCCCAGTCAGACACTACCCGGTAATCAAATGTAAATAAATAAATAAGCTTTTAAAGTGCATTGATTAAAGCTGTAATTGTCACGGTTTGCAGTACACTGTTGAAGTTGATGGGATCTGCCCCCCCCCCCCCCCCAAAAAAGAATAAAACTATCTGCGTTTGCTTGCATCTGCTGCTTGGATTCAAACTGTTGGAGTAGTTGGTGTGGAGAGATTTTGAGATGTAAAACCACACTTGTGTTGAACTGCAGCAATTCATCCTCGTTGAAACCTGTCTGCTGCCCGTTTCCTTTTTGTGTCTTCACTGAACTGCAGCATGGTTGTTCTCTTTCATTTATTTGCTGCTGTGATGTTGCTGTGTCATACTGTGGATTCACACTGATGGAACAGTGGATGTGGATGGACAGACACTCTGGGACTGCACTCCCTGTTGGTTTGTAGTCGGGCTGACGTTGATGTATACCTGTTGCCATTTCTCTGTTTCCACTGTGTATAGCATCAATTATCTGCTAGACTATTGCACAGTTTTTGTTGTTCCACTGTCCATCTCCGTTCCCAGGACTGACATTTGGTTGAACTGCTGTGGGTTTGTCTGCTGAAATTAAACAACCTGTGGAACAAGGTGAAGTTGTACAGACTCAAAACTGGCTTGTCACCTATTTTATGCCATTTTACATTTACTAGCTGTCATCCTTAAAGAGTTGTAGTGGAGTTTACTTGCCTCTATTAAGGAATTGCTGTCCCTAATTTTGGGAATGTGTGCTTTGTAGGAGGTGCTGTTCGTAACAGTGCTTCTGTCATGTGAGTAGAGGTTTTCTCTGATTCAGTGGTTTTGGCATCCACAGTGAACGTAGTGAGCTGATTTCAGCATTGCTGGTGTTGGTCTGTGCTTCACACAGACCAGTTTTCAGTGTTTAAATTTTAGTCTACTTTGTTCATTAATTATTTAATGTAATTACAAAAATCAGCAAGATTTTTACATTTATGCTTGACTATGTCTGGTATGTGCTCTTAAGAGTTCTTTTGAACCATAAAAAAGTCTTTCGGCTTTTCCCAGTTAGGGGTCGCCACATCGGAACTCCGGTCCACTCATGATTGGCAGTGGATTTTTAAGGTGCCGAGTTGCCAGCCCAGCGTCCAACCTTTAGAGAAGGCACGCCCATTCATGCTCGCACCTACCTGCATGTCTTTAGCGTTGCTCTACTGCGGGGAAGGACATGCAGACTCCACACAGAAAAGTGCCTTTTATCTGCCAGCTGGGTATGCCATAGAGGATTATGATGGGATCGCTGCCCAAAACCTGCTTATATGTTCAAGATATAGATGCCATGAAATTCACCTCGAACAAAGCTTGAGAAGTGAAGTTTAGCTTCGATGTTTAGAGTACATAATTTAAGGTTATGATTGGTGACACGATCGTAATTCTTTGTAGTGAATAGAGCTTTATCTGCTCCATGTAGTACTGGTTATAGAGAAAAAAATTAAGTGTTTTCCCAGCTTTCAAAGCTGTAAAGCACTGGGTGAGTGCTGTCAGAGAGGTAGTGTGATGTAGTCTGTTACATTTGTACTTAACTCCATAACTCTCAGCTGTCTAAATATTTGCAGGACATCCAGATTATTGCTTCATTTTTGGTATGTTCTTCATAAAATGTGGTTTTCAGACAAAACCACTGAGGATTGAAGTCACCAAATAATGACATACATTTGAGTTTCATGCTCGTATCCTTCAGGGCAGCAAGCAGAAATAAATCTTTAGATGTGAAGTTGTTCTATCTTGCCGTTCATTATTACTGATGGGTTCAGAGCCAATCCTCAGCTCCGATTCAGCCAACTGCAAAAGCTTGAGGTCTTCAACCAGCTCGAGCCCAACTCCCTATCCCATGATGCACCATAATCTTCCCTCAGATCTTGTTTGCAGCTGCAACTTGATCGGACGTTCACCAGCTCTGGTCAGTGAATATCTTTATATTTCTTATTAATAACTGTTGAATATAGCTTAGCCTGTTAGTTAGTAATTTAGACAGTTAGTTTAGAGCATAGATTATAGATACTAGTGGCCGTGTTTTTAGGCCTTCATTCTCTCTAGAATTATATAGTGTGTGTGTCTGTGTGTCTGTGTCTGTGTGTGTCTGTGTCTGTGTGTGTCTGTGTCTGTGTGTGTCTGTGTCTGTGTCTGTGTCTGTGTCTGTGTGTGTCTGTGTCTGTGTGTGTCTGTGTCTGTGTGTGTCTGTGTCTGTGTGTGTGTGTGTCTGTGTGTGTGTGTGTCTGTGTGTGTGTGTGTGTGTGTGTGTCTGTGTGTGTGTGTGTCTGTGTGTGTGTCTGTGTGTCTGTGTGTGTGTGTGTCTGTGTGTCTGTGTGTCTGTGTCTGTGTGTCTGTGTGTCTGTGTGTCTGTGTGTCTGTGTGTCTGTGTGTCTGTGTGTCTGTGTGTCTGTGTGTGTGTGTGTGTGTGTGTCTGTGTGTGTGTGTCTGTGTGTGTGTGTGTGTGTGTCTGTGTATCTATTAGATTACAGCTCTTCTTTTTCTCAGAGCACATAGTTTAACTTAGTAAATTTATACGTATATTAATAGGTAGATGTTAGTGGCTGTGTTTTTTTCTTCCTATCTATGCAGTTGTATTGTGTGTGTGTGTGTGTGTGTGTGTGTGTGTGTGTGTGTGTGTGTGTATCTATTAGATTACAGCCCTTCTTTTTCACAGAGCACATAGTTTAACTTAGTAAATTTATACTGATATTAATAGGTAGATATTAGTGGCTGTGTTTTTTTCTTCCTATCTATGCAGTTGTATTGTGTGTGTGTGTGTGTGTGTGTCTATTAGATTACAGCTCTTCTTTTTCACAGAGCACATAGTTTAACTTAGTAAATTTATACGTATATTAATAGGTAGATGTTAGTGGCTGTGTTTTTTTCTTCCTATCTATGCAGTTGTATTGTGTGTGTGTGTGTGTGTGTGTGTGTGTGTGTGTATCTATTAGATTACAGCCCTTCTTTTTCACAGAGCACATAGTTTAACTTAGTAAATTTATACTGATATTAATAGGTAGATGTTAGTGGCTGTGTTTTTTTCTTCCTATCTATGCAGTTGTATTGTGTGTGTGTGTGTGTGTGTGTGTGTGTGTGTGTGTGTGTGTGTGTGTGTGTGTGTGTGTGTGTGTGTATCTATTAGATTACAGCTCTTCTTTTTCACAGAGCACATAGTTTAACTTAGTAAATTTATACTGATATTAATAGGTAGATATTAGTGGCTGTGTTTTTTTCTTCCTATCTATGCAGTTGTATTGTGTGTGTGTGTGTGTGTGTGTGTGTGTGTGTGTGTGTGTGTGTGTGTGTGTGTATATCTATTAGATTACAGCCCTTCTTTTTCACAGAGCACATAGTTTAACTTAGTAAATTTATATGTATATTAATAGGTAGATGTTAGTGGCTGTGTTTTTTTCTTCCTATCTATGCAGTTGTATTGTGTGTGTTCTGTTAGATTAGAGCCCTTCCTTTTTTTACAGGGCAGATAGTGTATTTTAGCTTAAAGTGATATTAATAGCTAAATTTTCTCAGAGCTTTTCTTTTTTACAAGGCTTTAATAGTTGTTTTTTGTGGATATTAGTGAAATATTACTGTTGTTTTTATTGTTGGTACTTTTATATCAAGTCTTATCAGGAGAGGGAAAAAGCCAAGTCTGGCTTTAAAAAATGCCCAAGATGTGGGCAAAAGATGTCTATAACTGATGGACAATAATGAATGTGTCTACTGTTTGGGTGAAGTACACCTGCAGGAAAGCTGTGCTATATGACACTCCTTCAGCTCCAGAGTGTTGCATTAAAGAAAAAGAAAACTCATGGACAAGGGTCTGTTAAAATCCGCTTTCCAAGAATCATTGGATAAGTCTGACAAGCACTCTAAAAAGCCTACCAAACCGACGAAGAGTCCATCAACTTCAAAATCAGCCTCTAGCAGAGCTTTGACATCGGTTCCACAGCCTTCAGAACTGACCGTCATTATGGATGTTCTTCGTGTTTCACTGTTGCAGTCATCACATTTGGCTTATCTGCTTGCAGTAGCCCTCAGTCAGCCTGATTATCAAAGTCTTTGGTCCTACTTCGGTTGCTGTCTCATCTTCCGTGACGTCAGATAATCAGGGGTATAAAGCATGCAGCCGATGCCATTACATCTGTCTTTCTTGCGAACTGCTTCTGCTTCGGGCACCGCATGGCAAGTGCCGGTCGGCCGACTCCTGAAATTTTCGTTTTAGAGTTTCAGAACCAAAGTCTTTAAAGCGAAGTACCCTGTTGAGGAAACTTTTTCTTGCTCTAAACCAATGTCAGTAAAAGTCAATAATTGTATTTCTTGTGGAAAGCAAATACCTCATAAAGATTTTCATTCGTACTGTATTCCTTGCGCAGGCCCTGACCACTACGTACCTCGTTGTTGGTTTTGTGCCTTATTTAAGCCACAAACTATTTGTCGTCAGTACATTTTCGCTTCTAAATATTTTGGTACTCGGTTCAATTATCCAGATATGTCTTCGGTAAGCCACCCAACTACCGACATTCTGAAAAAACGCAAAGATAAAGACAGAGACAGGCCGCCTAGGTCCAAAGCTGCTGACGACGCTTCTCCTAAACTAGTCGCCAGTTTGCCGGTACTCAGTAAGGTGCTTTCGCAGCCCCTGATATCTGCTACTTCACATTCGCAGGCCTCTGAGACCCATTCAGAGTCCGGTATGCCACAAGATGCTTCAACTGTGGAACCTCCGGATGTCTCTACCTTGGATGGGAGGGTGTATTCAGGCCTACTGACTTGCATATTAACCAACGCTATCTTCTTCTAGGCCAAAAACTCGAACCATGCCTAGGAAACAGATGCCCAGACCGCATCAGGCCTCTATGCCTAAAAAAATGATAAGAATGGCTGAAGACCTTATTACTTTAATCAGGGGAAGCCAACCTTCCCCCTCTAAGAGACTTTGACTGAATTTGCTTATGATTTTTCTTTTGGTGAAACCTTGCATACTCTTAGGGAATGTTTTCACTGGGAAAGCCAGGATTACTCTGATTCTAAAAAGAGGCTTAGAGATTTCTTGCTCCTGTCCCAACACAGGCCTTTAGCTATCCCTCATGTGCTGGACATTGTTGCCAATGCCTTTTCGGAATCTAGCTTGGCCCCTGACTCTTTACCTCCTGCTCCCAGAAAACCTGATAGATGTTACAGGGTTCCTGATTCTCATAGGTTCCTTTTAAAAATCCTACTGCGGACCCTGAAACCATTTCACAGGGACCCAAGGGCATTAAGGCTACTACTGCCAAAAATCCTACCCCTTCTGATAGAGATTCCAGGGCCCTGGATAGATGGGGTAAGAAGGTATACACCCCTGCAACCCTGGCCATCAGTGCCTTAAATTGCCACTTTCATATGTTAAAGTATCAGCAGCATATCATTGGATTGCTTAAACAGAAAATGATGTTGATTCCTGATTGTGCTGAAAATACGGATTTACAGGATTTTATGCATTCTGCTGAACAGGTTGGAAAACATACTTTGCAATGTGGTTTTGATTCACTAGAGGCATCTTGCAGGGCTGCTGTCACCGGGTCTGTACTTGGAAGGCATGCTTGGCTTAAGGAGCAATCTTTGCCAGATCATGTTAAAACTAAATTGCTGGATGCTTCCTTAAATCAGGACCGCCTGTTTGGGGACAAAGCAGAAGTTGTTCGTAAAAAGATGGAGGAAGAAGCTAGATCTATGCAAAGTGTTAAAGATTTCGTACAAGTGCAGCCTCTTAGATTTAGTAGGCATTGGCCCTCACAAAATTGGTCCTTTTCTGCCTCTTCCAGGCCTTCTCAGTTCAAATCCAGAACCAGCAGAACACCCAGGCATCACTCCTAGGGTGCGCACAGGACTAAGCAGTGGGGGGCTCCCACTTCCAAATCAGGGAGTAGTAAGACCCCCCCCCCCCCCCAATGGTAAGCTGTCTCAATGACTTAACTTTAAAACTTCCAAGCACTTCTCAACTGACTGCTCCTTTAGGGGGAAAGATTGCTCTGCAAGCAAAAAACTGGGGAACTCATTACCCAGGACAAATGGATTTTAAACAGTTTCCCAAGGATACAGATTTCACTTCTGCACGCTACCAACTCAAAACGGTTGACCAGATCTACCTCCAAATTAGTGGGCAGAGGCTCAAAAGCAAGTACTCTCTCTCTCTTAAGATTAAAGGCTATTCATACTGTACCAGAAGAGGAAAAGGGACAAGGTTTCTACCCAAGACTTTTCCTGGTACCCGGAAAAGACAACTCATGCCATCCTATCCTGGACCTGTCTATCCTAAACACTTTTTTGCTGATTCCAAAATTTAAGATGCTAACTCTTCACCAGTTGCTTCCCATGATAGGCAAAGATGCCTGGTTGGCAACACTGGATTTAAAGGAAGACTGCCTGCACATCCCAATTGGGGAATCTTGCAGAAAATACTTATGCTTCAAAGCAGGCTGCATGCATTATCAGTTCTCTTCACTGCCCTTTGGCTTATCTACTGCGCCCAGGGTATTCACAAAGTGCCTAGCTCCAGTCATTGCATTTTGCAAGCAAAGAAATATTCAAATATACCCATACCTGGACAATTGTCTAATTCAGGCAGAAAGCCAGGACATACTTCTGAGTCATCTGGCATTTGTACAAAGGGTTTTAACTTGTTTGGGGTACACCGTAAACGAAAAGAAATCACATCTGGTACCCTGTCAACAAATTATATTCCTGGGAGCAAGCTTGAGCACAACTTCCCAGATGGCTTTCCTCACGCCAGAGAAACAAATTCATTTGACAACTTACTTCAAACTACTGGCCACAAAGACCCAGCTGTCTGCAAGGCAAATCCTGCAAGCCCTGGGGTTCATGGCCTCTTGCATTCTACTAATTCCATATGCAAGACTGCGTATGAGGAAACTACAATGGTATCTAAAAAGCCTATGATGTCAACATTCTCAGGATCTGGAATCAATGATTCCCATCATTCCTTGTGTAAAGGCAGAGTTTCTTTGGTGGACAGAAGCCTGCTACCACAACAAGGGGCTCCCATTCACTCTACCCCCCTGCCGCCCAAACCCTAACACATGCATCAGACTATGCATGGGGGCTCACTTGGCAGGGCAGTGCATTCAGAGCAAATGGAACCCAAATCAGATGCACCTGCATATCAGTCAAAAAGAAATGTTAGCTGTACAGAATTCCCTGACAGCCTTCAAGGACCACATTCTTCCAGGACAATTATTGGGAAAGACTGACAACACCACTGTTATGTGGTACATAAACAAGCAGGGGGGGGGATCCCACTTGTACCCTCTCTGCAGACTAGCCATGACTCTGTGGAACACAGCCTTGAGCTACCAAGTGCCCTACAAGCTCAATTCCTGCCAGGCAAGCTAAATTGTATGGCAGACCTAAGCAGAAATTTCATGGACCCACACGAGTGGAAACTGGAACCAAAGATATTCAACCTTTTGAGAAACAAATGGGGGAATCCAGAGACAGACCTGTTTGCCTCCCCTCAGAACTACCAATTGGACAAATTCTGCACAAGGACTTCCCACAGTCAAGCTTGGAAAGAGGATGCTCTGTCCTTCACCTGGGAAAGCCTCTCAGTTTATGCCTTCCCCCCTCTATCTCTCCTCTCAAAAGTTCTGCTAAGATCAAACAGGACAAACCAAGGACAATACTGATTGCACCAGACTGGCCATGCCAGCACTGGTGTGCCCTCTTGAGCAGTATGTTACTGCTGGAACCATGGCACCTGCTTCAGATGCCCCCTTCCCTGCTGTCCCAACAGGAGGGCCAGATTCTGCACCCTCTGCTTCTAACTCTGAACCTTGCAGCCTGGCTAATTCCTTGATATCTCCTATAGCATCCCTCAGTAAGCAGGTGCTAGATGTTATTCTGGAGGCAAGGAGGCCTAGTACTAAAAAATCCTATGCCGAAAAGTGGAAAATATACTGTTCCTGGAGCCAGACTCCGGGGATGGGCACAACTGTGCCCAGCTTACCGCATAGTCTTCAGTACTTAACCGAGATGCTCCACAAGGGCCTTTCCTTCTCGTCAATTAAAATTCATGCCTCTGCCATTTCAGCACATTATAATACTGAACCACTCCTCTTCTCTCACCCCCCTGCTAAAGCAATTCCTCAGAGGGGCCAAAAATTTAAGACCACCCAGGAGAGCCCCTACTCCAGCCTGGGACCTTAACTTTGTATTGGAAAAGCTCACTGTACCTCCTTTTGAGCCAGCTGCAACTGCAGAGTTGAAATTCCTTTCTTGGAAAACAGCCTTCCTTCTAGCCATCACTTCAGCAAGAAGAGTGTCTGAATTACAGGCCCTCATTGCAGTGAAGCCCTTCATCATCTTCCTTGCAGACAGGGTGTCCTTCAGGTCCAATCCCTCCTTTATGCCCAAGGTGATGTCTAGTGTGGCCCTTAATCAGTCCATTCATTTGCCTACTTTTTTCCCTAATCCACAGAACAAAGGAGAATGAATACTGCACTCCATGGACGTGCACAGACAACTTAGATTTTATTTGGACAGGACTACGCCTCTCAGAAAATCTGAACAGCTGCTAGTTGGCATTGCTGCAGGGGCAGAGGGGAAGGCCTTTTCAAAGCAAACCATTTCTAAGTGGATAGCCCATTGCATTAATTTCTACTATAAGCGCCATGGAAAACCTACCCCACAGGGGATAAGATCACATTCCACCAGGGCTGCATCTACCTCTACAGCCTTTCTCAGAGGTGTCCCTACCAGGGACATCCTAGAAGCTGATACCTTCACCAAGCATTACCACATGCCTGTTTTTTTCTAAATCCAGAGCTGGTTTTTCCACTGCAGTCTTGCAGGGCTTAATAGCTGGTCCTAATGCTATCTAACTTCTCCTACCTTCCTTAGCTTTGGGAATCAACCCAAATGTAATGACTGCAACAATGAAACACGAAGAACGTAGTACAGTTGTGTACTTACCATAAATGTAGATGTTCGAGTGTATTCACTGTTGCAGTTCTGGTTACCCTCCCTCTAGCCCCCTGACTTCTCTTGGCTATACCTTCCTTTTTGTTTAATATATTTCAGCTTTCTGGTGTATTTGCTTTTTGTTGGAGGTGTAACCTAACATATAATTGCTTCCCATTATGGGGGCACCTGACATCTGGGGCAAGAAAAACTGGTGTAATGGCATCAGCTGCATGTTTTATACCCCTGATGACCTGACGTCATGGAAGAAGAGATGGCATCCGACACAGGGATCCAAGACTTTGATATTCAGGCCGGCTGAGGGCTACCTGCAGGCAGATTTCCCAAATGTAATGACTGCAACAGTGAATACACTCTAACATCTACATTTATGGCAAGTGTACACAACTGTACTTTGTCTTGTGTGGAGTTCCCATGGATGGATGTTTCTTGCAGTTTAGGACACGAATGTTGGACCTACTCACCCGCAGCATTAATGCAGGGGCTGTACTTTAATGCCAAATATATCTGATGGAAGGTGGTTGTCTTGTACTACTTGTCGCATGGTTTGATCATGTCATTAACAGATGTCTAGTTGGACAGTGGTCTTAATACTTCCAGGGTTCTCAGTGATAATAGTGGATGTGACTGGTTCATGGTTGGGCTGAGTCTGCAGTTATCTATTTCTTCAACAATTGTTAAAAGTCCAGAATTAAGAGCACAGACTCCTTTGAATTTCCTGTAGATAGGAGTGTGTGCCATCAGTCTGGTAGTGTGGAGATGGTCCTGTAGATAGGAGTGTGTGCCATCAGTCTGGTAGTGTGGAGAGAGTGTGTGCCATCAGTCTGGTAGTGTGGAGATGGTCCTGTAGATAGGAGTGTGTGCCATCAGTCTGGTAGTGTGGAGATGGTCCTGTAGATAGGAGTGTGTGCCATCAGTCTGGTAGTGTGGAGATGGTCCTGTAGATAGGAGTGTGTCCATCAGTTTGGTAGTGTGGAGATGGTCCTTGTGCCATCAGTCTGGTAGTATGGAGATGGTCCTTGTGCCATCAGTCTGGTAGTGTGGAGATGGTCCTTCATGAGTTTATTATTTCCTTCTTTTGGGTACTTCCATCTCCTAGGTGGCCAATGCTTGTACACTTCAGCATCAGCTTAGACAAGGTGTCGGTGACTTCTGTAAAATAATCTCTCTACTTTATGAAGGGATTTGGGTTTAACTAGTTTGCTCTGCTACTGATGTATCTGGCCACGACAAGTGAGTTGGTAGTTGAAAAAGCTGCTTGCTTGTTCTAGTCACACTGTTCAGTTCATGGTTCATAGGTTAGTTTTAGGCTAACTGCCCTCATGGGCCATTTTAAGCCTTGCCACTTAACCCATTTCAGAATCAAATCTTGCACCTTGTGTCTGTAAGTTAAATATCTTAACTATTAAGCAACTTAAAACTTAACATGTCCAAAATTGTCCAAAATGGTATCCATACTCATTCGAATAATTTTCGGGGAGTCTTCGGCACCAGTATCGTCTCCCGCTGTTAATTGGAGAGCGAGACTTGTAGTCCATGGCATGTAAGTTGTGGGTATGTACTGATGATGTCCTCACATGAAAGGGTCAGATTTCAGTTATTGTTGGATCCTCCTCCTTCCATCTTGGGGAAGGTTGCCTTCATTTAGCACTTTATTCCTCTTGCTGACCTCCCCATTGTAGGACATAGGACATACTTACGCTGGTCGTCTTCCTGGTAATGTTCTGTAACACACTGTCCCCAGGACTTCTGCAGTTCATGAAGCTTGTGCAGAACTCTGCAATTTGGATAAAAACTGGGATGTCAAGTACCAACTTATCATGCCAGTTCTGTGG
This sequence comes from Protopterus annectens, assembly GCF_019279795.1. Taxonomy (NCBI): domain Eukaryota; kingdom Metazoa; phylum Chordata; order Ceratodontiformes; family Protopteridae; genus Protopterus; species Protopterus annectens. Next base: position 36,014,410 of record NC_056732.1, read on the forward strand.
AGTCTTTACTGTTTTTTTTTGTTAGGCAGTGTTCATAGGTTCATGGATTAGTACTAGTCTAACTGCCCTTGTGAGCCATTTTATGCCTAGCTAATTATGTCTTGTGAGACTCAAACCCTGCACCTTGTGTTTGTAAGGCAAACACCTTAACCATTAGGCCAACCTCCCAACCCTTAAAATAACCAGTCCTAGTCTGGCAGGTCTCGAACCCAGGACCCTGTGCACTACAGTCAGAGCAACGTACCACTATGCCATATGAGCTGTGGAAGTTTGTAATGCTTTTTCAAACATGTCATGCATTAAGGTCCTTTAACCTTAGGGAAAAATACACATCCCTGCTAAGTCTCAAAGCCAGGACCCTGTGCACTCCAGCCACAGCAACTACCACTACTCCAAATGAGCTGTATATGAGGTCATGATCTTAGTCCATTCAGCCTTGCACACATGCTAGGTTATCCTTATCTTTTGGATCTGGGAGTTGGTAGTGACGGTCCCTTTTTTTTTTAACATCTTTATTAAATTATTACTTAAGACATAGACAAACATACATTTCATATAAAAGAAAACAAACCATATCAACATATTTCCAGTTAAATAAATTATACATCGCATATGTTTTTTTTTTATAACCATCAGTGGCTGCCCCGTTGGTTCTGCTGGCTGTTTCAGGGACATGTCTTGAGAACTGGGACATTTCTGCCTTTGTCGCTATCAAGGCCTATGTTTTCAGAATCTGTTGCAGAGCTTTAATGAGGAAGTCTCTGATGTGGTTTGGTTTCAGACAATCTTTTGAAATAAGTGTTTGAATATTTGATTAGTTAATGTATTCTTATCTGTTTTTGCTGAATTGCCTGTTTTGTGTTTCTGTTATGTTGACTTTGAGTCCTCTGCCTTTGATTTCTCTTATTTATATTTGTTTCTTTTTAATATACAGCACTTGAGTACAAGTGCTTTAGTAAATATGACATTGTTCTTTGGTCTTCGTGGTAGGTTGGAGGTAATAAACCCTTTATGTTGTCTCAGCTTACCTTAATCCGTGATGACTGTCTACGTCTTACCCCGTACTGAACCTGAACACTTCAAACTGCAGCATAATTTGTGGTCCAGCATCTTTTATTTAACAGACTTAAGTGCATTGGTAATGGCTACATGTCTTTAGTGTAAACAGCACAAATTAGTCATCATCCTAATGGCTCAGTAGCATCATCTTTTTCACTGGGTGAAAACAAGACCACTGGTGCTAATCTTTGATATGTTAAAAAGAAAAAAAATCTGCTTTCTTGACAGATTGTTCATTCCCTTAGCTCACCAAAGGCTAGTGTGAAGCACTGTCCTTGCAGGTCATGACACTGCTTTGTTGTTCCTCTTCCTTAATTCTAAAGCAAAATGCATATGTGAAACTTGTCAGGATGAAAGAAGCAGAAGCAGCTAGGTTTTATTTAATGAAGTGAATTTCCCCTGGTGCAAAGCACATGATACAGTCTACTTAAACAAATCGCTTCACTCCTAGGACTGTTTAAAGAACAGCTAAAGGAAGGTGAGAAAACGAAAGACTAAAGGAAGTAACTAACAAAGTTGTTGTGAGATCAGTGGGTTGTAATCTTTATCTTTTTCTGTGTTCAGTAGCTCAGGGTACATGCACTTTCGATGAGCACATTTTCCTTTTAATCTGCATCGTTTTTCTAAATGCTGAAAATAATTATTCAGCTTTTGATCGGGAATAAAATATATAAATGGTGTACTTTTTCTGTCAATGTGTTAAATGATTGACTCGACAGTTTGATTCTAGGAAGATTAGAAGATATGCCTACAGCATCCTATGTTCAGGCAATCATTTTATGCTATGCTGGTAGCTGTGACCAGTGTTTGTCCATAGACAGCCCACTGTGAAGGGATTCCAAAGAAAATTTTAGCCGCATGTAAGCAAAACTTCAAAAAACATAGAGAGAGAGAATCTCTTTGAGGGAGTGCTTGTCTGGAATTTGAAACTAGATGTAAATATTATTTCTAAATGTAATTCAGCTGTCAAACAGACTGGTCGTATGTAGTCCTCCAGGCAGTAGGAGCTGTTGTGTGAAACTTGCCTGGGTCATCTTCCATTCCACGTGTTTTGTTCCTTCCATCATCTGTCATGGTCTGTTTTGTACAGAGCTCCTAGGTTTTTGTTTACCTGTTTTGTGGTGGGTTTGAATTTCTGTTGGAATGACAGGTTTGTAGTCTGTTGCGTTAGAGTTATTTCCAGGAGCATGTTGTCTCGTTGAAGGCAGTTTTGGTGAATGCAAATAAAGCAAAAACAGTTTGCTGAAACCACATAAGTTGATAGTGGAGATTGCCTTTTTCTCTACTGTTGTGAGACCTCAGAGGTGGTATATGTAATATTCTTGGGAGTGTGGGGAGTACAAGAGGGCTGGTCACCCTACAGAAAAAAAATCTTTAAATGTTTGCTGAAGGTGGTTTTGGCAAACTGCTTTCATTTTTGTATTCTCCAAAACTGCCTTCGAATTGACCTGAGTCTGTTATTTCCTACTTTGGACAATCATAATAGGTCTATTTGATCTCTGCAGTGTTTGGTTAAATGCTTGTTCGTAGCTTCATAGGTTGGTACTAGGCTATCGGTCCTAGGGCCTATACAAGCCTAGCCATAACAATTCTCTGGCTATTTCTTCCCACACTATTTACTTCCCTGGACCCCTGCCTAGCAGGGCAACTGACTTAATCCCCGGGGTGAATTTCCTTTCTCCCATCCAGTCATCAAGGTTCCTTTTGAAGAGGGCCAAAGAGGCACTCTGCTTGACATGTATGGGCAATATGTTCCAGAGTCTGGGGAATCTCTGGGTCAGGAATCTATCCCTCCATGTTTTGTTTATTGTGATGACAAGGTTTAGATCCCTGGAGCGTGTGGCTCTGAGGGATTGGGATTTCTTTAAGTGTAGCATGTCCAATAGCTCTGGGTTTGACATGGCCTTGTATGTTAAGCAGAGATCGCCTCTGAGTAGACGATATGCGACAGAGTATAGCTGGAGTTTTTTTAGGCGGTCAGTGTAGGGCATCTGCTTTAGGCCTGTGATTTTTTTTTTAGTGAGGTATTTCTGCGGCCTTTCCAGTTGTTGCATATGTCTTGAGAGGTACATACCAAACGGGGCGTTGTATTCTATAATGGGTCTGAGGGATGAGTACAGTAGGACAATGACCTCCTTTTTTCTGGATGAAAAGCCCTTAGTGATGAGGTGTGCAACATAGAAGGATTTCCTGACTGTTGTGGCGATGTGGTTATCGAAGGTGAGACTGCTGTCCACCTGTGTCCCTAAGTCTCTTATCACATTTTCGGTGTTTAGTGTACTGCCACCTATATGGTAATTCACGGGTACATTTTTTTTCCCAAAGGGGATAACTATACATTTCTTGGCATTGAGCTTGAGCTCATGGCTCTGGGACCAAGCATCTGTTTCTGTAAGGTCCTTTTGTAGAGTGTCCACATCATTTGGGGATTCAGTAATGGCTCCCAGTTTGCAGTCATCTGCGAACTTTGTTAGCCAGAGTCCCTTAGTGTTGGCCTGTACTTCAGAGAAGTAGATGCCAAACAAGAGCAGTCCCAGGACTGAACCCTGAGGTACTCCACTTGTCACTTGTCTGGAGCTGGATTTGGAGTCTGCTACTTTTACAGTGTGGGTTCTGTCAGTAAGCCAGTTAGCAACCCATTGGGTGACGTAGGGATTAATGCCCAGCTTAGTAAATTTATCTTTGATTCCAGAGTGGGGGATGGTGTCAAAGGCCTTGGCAAGGTCTAGATAGGCTGTGTGGACCACCTTACCCTTGTCCATGGCTCTGGAGACTGATTCGAAGAAGTCAATCAGGTTCAGGAGACAAGATCGGCCCTTCACAAACCCAAACTGCGTGGGGTCCAGTGTTTGAAGGTTGCCAATGTCTTTGTTTATAAGTTCCATGATAATACGCTCCATAGCCTTGCAGATAAGGCTCGTCAGACTGATGGGACGGTAGTTTCCGGGATCCAAGGTGGATCCCCCTTGTGGAGTGGGATAACTATAGCTCTGCACCACTCAGTGGGCACGAAACCTGAGGTGAGGCTATGATTAAACATGACACTTAGGTGAGGTGCCAGTTCATATTGTAGTTTATGTAGTACACAGCCCGGGATGTCATCTGGTCCCATGGATGGTGTACTCAGCTTTGGAGAGTGCGTTTTTTAAATGTGTGTCTGTTATTACCGGAATTTGGCAGTCTTCTGGTATTGAGATGGGCCATTTAGGGGGTGAGAGGGGGGTAAGTTGGCACTGAATCGATCTGTCAGGATATTGGCAATATCCTTGGGATCAGTATATTTAATGCCATTCTGTTTTAGCTCAGAGCAGATCTGAGCATTGCCATTTAGATTCTTGACATTGTTATAGAATGCCTTGTGGTTGTCTTTGGAATCTTTGGCAATTTTATTTTCGTAACTAGATTTGGAGGATTTTATGAGGGGATCTGTTTCTTACGGAGGCTGGTAAGGGAATTTTTTGCATCCTGGGATTTTCCTCTTTTCTGTAACAGTTTCTTCCTTTTGTTGTAAAGTTTGTTTATGGCAGGGGACCACCAGATTGGCTTCCTTTTTTTTGGATGAGATCATCTTGGTTCTATTTGGGATGGCACGATTCATGCATGAGTGGATGTGCTCGTACAGTGCCTTAGTGTAGGATTCAGCAGTTGAACTTTCAGTTCCCGTCTGCATGGGTGTCATGAAGTTTGTCACTTCTGACTTGAGTAGTATGAAGTTGGCTTTGGAGAAGTTTTTTATGGAGGTTTCCTTACTGGGGGGTGGGGGTGGGATGTGGATGTTAAGGGTGATTAGCTTATGGTCAGATCTGACTAATGAGGGGCTGACATAGGTGTTGAGCATCAATTTCCCATGTTGGTAATGACCAGGTCTAGGATATTGGAGCCCCTGGTGGGACTATGGATTGGTTGATCCAGGGCGTTGGAATTTATGAATTCCAAGAACCGTTGGGCAAAGGTGTTGGTACATGAGTAGTTTTCCCAGTTAATGGCAGGGTAGTTAGTCACCCAGTATTAGGGTGTTTGGTTGTATATTAATATTTTCCAGTATGTTTAGAAAGGTGTAGTGAGAATCTTGCGGTATGTTGGGGGATCTGTAGCAAGCTACAATTTGGATTGCAGTTTTACCTAGTGTTAGTTGCACCTGGAGAATTTCAGACGCATTGTGTTGGGCAAGTAACCTGGTGGTGTGAATATCCTTGCTGAATATTGAGACTCCTCCACCTTTACTGTTTCGGTCCTGGTTTGCTGGCCGAAAAGTGTGGTAAGAGTTGTAGCCTGGTATTGCAGGGGTGCTCTCTGGTGATTAATAGGCTAATGGTGCAAGACCCATTACAATCCTAGCCGATAATACACAGGATATGACAATATTATCTCTCCATTCCACACCTGTGGGATGGTGTAGTGGCAGGGGTAGTGGATCCTTGGGTGTTGGATCCCTGAGTCATTTTACAGACTGTTTATGTCCTTAAGGGACATGGGCAGTACCCTTGGAGTGAATTTATGGATCTGCATCCACCTATCAAAATTCTTTTTGAAGACGGTGATGGATGGGCTTTGTTTTATGAAGATGGGAAGTTTATTCGATAGGCAAGCTTGTCTTTGGGATACGAATCTCTGTCTCCAGCAATTTCTGTTAATCATGATAAGGGTCAGGTCCATGGAATGCGTAACCCTCGTATAATTTTTCTTGTGAATATGTGACATTTTCACTGGAGCTGGATCAGAGAATGCCTTGTACGTCAAGCATAAGTCAGTTCTGAATAAACAATATGAGATTGAGTAAAGGGATAGGCCCTTTTAGTCGGTCCATGTAAGACATGCATCTTATACTTGTATTTCTTTAGTGAGAAACCTCTGGGGCCACTGCAGTTTAGGTGCAAGTGCTTGCTTAGGTACATGCAGAAGGGAACATTGTACTTGATTATGGGCCTGATGAGGGCACTATGACTTTGACGCCATGCCGTTACTTACAAGTTGAGCCACGCAGAAGGATTTCCTCACTACTGTAGCTACCCGAAGTGTAGGATGTGAGAGTGTTCAATCTCGCCTTTGTTCTTACACATGGGTTCGGAGCCGATCCTCGGCTCCGTGTCGGCCGCCTGCAAGCTCTGCATCGAGAAGAAGCTCGAGATCACCTTATACCCACAATCCCCCTCTGCCTTTACCTCAGATCTAGTTTGCCGCTGCAGCGTTCGCATCACTGGGTCGAGCTCGAGCACCTAAGATAAGATTAAGAATTTTTTTCTTGTATTTTTTCTTGGTACTTTTATCATATAAAGTTATTTAGTGATTTGTTGTGTGTGTGTAGTAAGGTTGAGGGAAACTCGGTGCCGTTAAGTTGTTAAAACTTATTTAGAGTTCTCTTCGGGGCCTACCACCCCTTCTTGGATTTGACAACCGGATTGACTAACATTACTGGATTTGACAAATTTACCGGATTTGACTATTTTACTGGATTTGACTTTTCTCTCCTTTTTTTAGTGACATGTCTGAAAAGGCTAAATCGGGGTTTAAGCGTTGCCAATGTGGGCAAAAAATGTCAGTAACTGACAATCATAGTTCCTGCGTCTACTGTCTTGGCCCTCTCCATCTGCAAGAAGACTGCTCTATTTGTCATTCTTTCAGTGGGAGGGTCATGACAGATAGGCGCAGGAAACTAATGGATAGAGGTTTGTTAAAACCTTCCTTTCAGGAGGCTCTGGATGCTTCTGACCAGGCATCCAAGTCCTCGAAGGAATCGAAGACGTCGGAGCCCAAGTCATCGGCTCCGAGCTCTTCAGCTAAAGTTAGATCACCGGTTCCACAGACTTCGGGGCCGAGTGTTCAACTGTTGTCAGTTTCTGAGCCTCGAGTCTTGGAACCGGTGATGGAGCTCCCTCCCCCGACACTGTTGAGGTCGGCTCCGTCTTCGGTTCCTTCGACCCGTTCTTCCAAGCCCCTCTCCGACATCGATGTGGACCGTGTGGTGCAGAAATTATTGGAGCATACGGCCCTATCCAAACTTATCTCGGTTTCCACCCAGTTGGTGTCGAAACTTGAAGGCCTTCCATTATCTCCATCCCTTCCTCCTCCGAGACCTGTCCAGTCTTTGGAGCCGGAAGAGGTTGATCTACTGATTGTGGAGCCCTCGGTGCCAGAACCGTCCTTTTCTCGGTCGGCTCCGTTCATCTCGACTCCGTCGGATCCGGTACCGGAGTCTCGGAGCCGACGATCCATCCTTGGTTCCGGGGCGAGTCGAACCGATGTTTCGGTTCCGACTCTCCTCGGGCCTCGGCGGATCGGTTCGGCTCCGTCCTCGGGTCGATGCCTTCGTGCCTGTTTGGGATTTTCCCATTTCTTCGAACCGGAGATTCCTCGACTCGGGACCCGGGGGCCTTCGATCTCATGAGGAAGGTGTTGTCTACCCAGACAACCACATCAGTAGAAGCAGCCTCTCCTCCCCATAAAGGACCGTTATCTTCCTCTGCACCAACGGCCACATCCAAGCGTCGAGCACCGGTGTCTCAGCCACCCCTGGAGGGTGCCCCCTCTTCCTCGGAGGCTTCTTCGGATGCTCCCCCCGAAGAAGTCCCTAGGAAAAGATTGTGTAAGAGGAGACACTTCGATTCTCCACAAGAATCTTTGACATCCGATACTGACTTGGATGAGTCAGAAGGGTCCCCAGAGTCACCTTCAGAAGATGTCTCTTTCTGACATCTTGGAGATCCTAAAACAGAGAGGTGATTGGCAGTCCCTTCCCCCTTCTGAGGATGAGTCAGTCTTGCTGAAGGCATTCGGTGCTCGCCCTTCCTCCTCCTGGGTCACTCCGCCCTTCGATGAGTTAATGGAGTTGATTGCTCGAAGGGCGTGGGAGACACCTGACACGGTGGAACCAGTCCCTAGGAAGCCTAATAAGTACATCACTGCACCCCAAGACAAGGCTTACCTCACAAAGGAGTTCCAGTGGACGCCATGGTGGTGGCAGCGCCACGAAAAGGAGATGTCAGAATCTTCCTCATCTGTCCATCCGCCTAACAAAGATTCTAGGACTATGGACAGATACGGGAAGCGCATTTTAGTTCAGCGGCTTTTGTATGCGATCCCTGAACTATTTGACCCATTTTACACGCGTTTACAGAGGGATCTAATCAAAGAGCTGGAGATACCCTCCACGCTACTACAGATGCTGCGGTCTCAGAGAAAGTTACAGCACATCTCAATACCCTTACATCCATTGTTAACTCATCCATGTGGCTGATATCATACGCGGCGAAGGATCGAGTAGGGCAGCAGCTTCAGCGATTGCTCTTCGCAGGCAATCCTGGATGCGCTTATGTTCATTCTTGGAAGCCTTGAAGTCTTCATTTACTAACGCTCCATTTGATGGTGCCACTCTCTTTGGCCCCAAAGTAAAGGAGACCCTTACCCGGTGTGAACAGGAGGGAAAGACTCTGTCTGCTGTCGGAGTCCCCTTTTCCACCCCTTCCAGACCGTACCCCAAACGGCAACCTGGTGGAAAATGTGGTTTGAAAACCCCAAGGATCTTTCCCAGGCACACAGGGTGATGCCCCTCTAGAGGCAGAGGAGGGCAGAGGTGGAAGACGCCGCCCTGGCGGCAGAGGGGTCCGCAAAACCAAGGTGACAGGGATACCCCCCCTGGAAAACCTTTCCAGCACTCCTGAGAGGAGGCCCGACTGTCCTGCTCTGGAGGCAGTCGGGGGTCGCTTAGCTTTATACCCCCAGGCCTGGCAAAACATTACTACAGACAACTGGGTAAAAAGCGTTGTTACCAGAGGTTATAGAATACCATTCCTATCCACCCCCATTCCAAAGAGAAAAATCCCAGATGTACCGCCCCATCTGCGAGACCCAGCAGCTATAGAAATTTCAAAGCTGCTAGAAAAAGAGTCATCCAACCAGTCCCAACGGACCAAATAGGATTCGGAACTTACTCAAGGTTCTTTTTAGTTCCAAAGAAGACAGGGGACTGGAGGCCGATTCTGGACCTAAGCAACCTCAACACCTTTGTCAAGAAAGAAAAGTTCCGAATGGTCACGCTTCAATCGATCCTTCCATTCCTACAGAAGGACGACTGGATGTGCTCAATAGATCTGAAGGACGCATACTACCACATCAAAATGGCCAGGGCGTCCAGGGATCATTTGTGCTTCCGGCTGGGAGCCAGTCACTATCAGTTTCGAGCCCTGCCCTTTGGTCTGACCTCAGCCCCCAGGGTTTTCACCAAATGCATGGCAGTAGTAGCGTCTCATCTGAGACGCCTAGGATTCCAGGTGTTTCCGTATCTGGACGACTGGCTCCTGTCTGCCACCACCCGGCGTCAACTGATACAGGCCAGGGATTACACTCTACAACTTTGTGTTCACCTCGGAATTTCCGTAAATTTCGAAAAATCTTTACTACAGCCATCACAGCATATCTTATTCATAGGAGCGGAATTAGATATGCATCATTTAATTCTAAGGCTCCCTCCAGAAAGGATAGTCTCACTTCAAAGCCACATTTCTCTCCTTCTGTCGTCAAAATCCCCAGCAAAGCTGGTTCTGAAGGTCTTGGGTCTCATGGCAGCTTCTCTCATTGCGATACCATTGGGAAGACTGCACATGAGAGTTCTACAATGGCTACTGTTTGCACAGTGGTCGTTCCAACAGCTACCTCTGACACACGAAATTCTGATTACAAACACATGCAAATCACACCTAACCTGGTGGCTTCAGACTTGCAACCTTTCCAGCGGAAGACCATTTGTGCTACCCACACCGTCAGCGACGATAACCACGGACGCTTCCCTGATAGGGGGGGGGGGCATCTTTCAGGGACAGACAGTCCAAGGCGAATGGACCAATTTGGAGTACAATCTGCACATCAATGTTCTGGAGTTGAGGGCAGTGTTTTTAGCGTTGCAACACTTTGCTCCCTTCCTCCCTCTAGGGCCTATTGCAGTTCAGACAGACAACATGTCTGTAGTCTGGTACATAAACAAGCAAGGGGAACCAGGTCTTATCAACTATGCAGAGAGGCCATGAGAATTTGGCAATGGGCGGAGTCCACGGGTCGCTTTCTGATCGCAACGCACATCCCGGGGTCATCCAACGTCATAGCCGATAGGCTGAGCAGAGCAATCCTGTTGCCTCACGAGTGGTCCCTCAAAAAGTCAATTGCGAAGATATTTCAAGTGGGGCCAGCCTTCCTGCGATCTTTTTGCGTCTCCAATGAACGCCAAATGCAGGAGCTACTTTGCCCTATTACCTCCTCCAGGGGAAGTCCCCAGGGATGCACTGGTGCACGATTGGCCCCTAGGTCTCCTGTACGCTTTTCCTCCCTTTCCCCTGATTGCAAAGTTTCTGCAGAAAGCCAACAACCTTCAGAGGACGATAATCCTCATTGCCCCATTCTGGCCTCGTCAAATTTGGTTCCCCTTTCTATTGCAACACCGCATTCGGGGACCTTGGATTCTGGACCCAGAGCCAGATCTACTGACTCACTCGTCAGGAGTTCCTCACCCCTCTCTTGAATCACTCCATCTAGCAGCTTGGCTGCTCCGCTTCCCTTTCTAGCCAGGTCTGACTCTCTTACACCGGCAGTTCAGAATATATTAGTGGCTTCTCATAAAGCTTCCACTACAAAGACCTACACCAGTAAATGGAAGCGTTTCGTCTTCTGGGCGAATTCACATCATTTGGACCCTGTTATAGCTCCGTTAAACAAGATCTTGGAGTTTTTGACAGAATTGTTCCATGAAGGAGCTTCTCCTGCCACTTGCAATTGGCTGCCATTTCCAACTTTCATGTGGAAGAATGTGGTGCGCCTGTTATGGCTCACAGACTTTGTAAGGCTTTTTTAAAAGGATCCTTTCATATTAGACCACCAGTTAGAGCTCCTACATCACCTTGGAATCTGAACCTCTTACTTTCTAAATTGATGTTGCCCCCTTTTGAGCCAGCCTCAGTTTGCCCATTGAAGTTTTTATCGTGGAAGACTCTCTTCCTGGTGGCCATTACATCCGCTAGGCGAGTGTCTGAGCTTCAGGCTCTTTCTATTAAACACCCTTATTTGATTTTCCACTCTGACAGAGTATCTCTTCGCACTAATCCATCCTTTCTCCCCAAAGTTTGCTCTACTAATAATATTAATCAGTCCATTGAATTACCCACCTTTTTCAAAAATCACTCTAATAAGTTAGAGTATATGTTGCACAAATTGGATGCCCATAGACAACTCGGGTTTTATTTGGATAGAACAAAAGATCACAGAAAATCTGATCAACTATTTGTAGCCTTTGCTGACAGCAGGAAAGGTGTAGCGGTTACTAAACGAACTCTTTCCAAATGGCTAACTGATTGTATCATATACGTTTATGAGTCTTCTAATCAAACCTAAAGGACATTCTACAAGATCAGTGTCTACATCCTTGGCTCACGCAGCTCGCCTACCGTTAGACACGATTTGTGCAGCTGCTACTTGGGCTAAACCGCATACATTTATCTCTCATTACAAAGTGGACAGGGTTTCTAGGGATAGGGCAACCTTTGGTTCCACTGTGCTCAAGAACGTTCTCCCGTGAGTTCCTCAGGATCATGGAGCTAGGGACGCTACCCATGTGTAAGAACAAAGGCGAGATTGAACACTCTCACATATAGAAGTTATGTCCTTACCATAACGTTCCATGTGGAGTGTTCATCTCGCCTTTGTTCTTACATTCCCACCCTCCCACCCTCAGGAAGAACGTTCTATTTGGTGCCTGGTCTGGAGTATTCTCCTTCTGCATTTGCAATAGTTGTATTTGTATGATACACTTGTGTATATATATATATATATGTATGTATATATGTATATAGATGATCCTTTGATTGTGTAAATTTTGGTATGAGTGTGCTCTCTCTGGCTGCTGGTTTGCTTGCAAACTAGATCTGAGGTAAAGGCAGAGGGGGATTGTGGGTATTAGGTGATCTCGAGCTTCTTCTCGATGCAGAGCTTGCAAGCGGCCGACACGGAGCCGAGGATCGGCTCCGAACCCATGTGTAAGAACAAAGGCGAGATGAACATTCCACATGGAACGTTATGGTAAGGACATAACTTCTATTTACTGTCTGTCTATGCTCCTTGGTCCCTCACCACTGGGTCTGCTTTTAGGGGTGTGGTATTAGTATTATAACTTTGCAGGGACATCTGATTTACCATAGGATACGATGATGTATTTTTTAGCATTTAGTCTCAAACCATGATTTTGGCACCAGTGGTTTGTCATTTTTAGGCCTGTTTGTAGGATGGCAAAATCATTTAGGGATTTGATGATTGCTCCCAGCTTACAGTTCTCAGCAAATTTGGTGAGCCAGAGGCTCCCAACGTTGATGTTCACTTCAGAGAAGTATATACCAAGCAGGTGGGGTCCCAACATTGAGCCCTGTGGGACACCACTAGGTACTGGTTTCTTCTCGGTAGTGGATTCGCCTCTCCGGGCACCATGTCCTGGCAGTGAGCCAGTTTGCTATCCTTGTGATTATGTGGGGTTTATGCCTAATGCAGTGAGTTTATCTATGATCCCAGAGTGCGGGATTGTGTTGAAAGCTTTGGCCAGGTCTAGATAAGCGATGTGTACCATTTTACCCTCATTCATGGCCCTGGTGGCTTTCTCAAAGTCCACCAGACTGAGCAGGCAAGACCTTCCCTTGACAAAGCCAAATTGGGTTTAGTCCAGTGTTTGGCGATTGCCTGTGTCATTACTGATAAAGTCCATGATCATTTTGTCCATTGTCTTGCAGATAAGACTGGTCAGGCTTATGGGTCTGTAGTTCCTTGGGTCCGCTGATGGGTCTCCTTTGTGCAGAGGTCCATGGTCTTGCAGATAAGACTGCTCAAGCTTGCGGTTTGTAGTTCCCTGGGTCAGCTGATGGGTCCTCCTTGTGCAGAGGGATGACTGTTGCAGTCTTCCATTCCTCTGGGAACAAAGCCCATCCAGAGACAGTGGTTAAAGAGAGTTTCTAATGGGCCTGATAGATTTTGTTTTAAGCTGTTTGAAAAGCATCCTGGAATGTTGTTGGGACCCGTGGAGGCTGTGTTTGTCCCTTTTAATGACCAGTAGGGAAATGGTTGCAGGAATTTCTTTGGGTATAGTTAGAGGTGATGGGGGGGGGGGGGTTTGAACTGAATTTGTCGGCCAGCAGGTTTGTAGTAGTTTAGTGTTGGGTGTAAGTGTTGCCATTCATTAACTCGGCACATTGCTGAGTGTTTCCCTTGAGGTTACGAACATAATTTAAAAAAAAAAAAAAAAAAAAAAGCCTTTTGGTCATCTTTCACCTTATAGGCTATCTCAGCCTTGTAGTTTACTTTGGCAGATTTGACCAGCTCTCTAATTTGTTTGTTTAGACTGGTGAGTGTCTCTTTGTACTGTTTTTGTCTGTTACTTCTTGGCTTTGGAAAGGATTTTTTTTTTCATTTTAATTTGCCTATTTATGCTAGGGTTCCATCAGGATGGTTTATTTTTGCCAGTAATCATAGGGTTGACTTGAACAAGGTACTACCTTCTCTATGCAGGTATGATTGTGATTGCTTTTGTGTACAGCACATTGTTTGCCTCAGTGTCATCTAAGTTCAGAGGGGCTTAGAAGTTTAATAAGCTATCACTTAGTCTGAGGTAATCGGGCGTAGCAGATTTCTTAACAGGTTTGTAGTTTGATGGGGGTTCTAGGTTAGTTTTAATCCCGAAGGAGGTCATTTTTGGGTCGGATCTTACCAGGGAGGAGTTAATGCATGGGAGGGAGCAGCATCCTATATTGGTGAGTACCAGGTCTAAGATATTTTTGCTTCTAGTTTGGATGCTAACTAGTTGCTCCAGGGTGTTTGTATTGACACAGTCCAAAAACCTCTGACCAAGTGAATTATGGGTTGTATAAGTCTCACAGTTTATGGAGGGGTAGTTGAAGTCCCCCATAAGTATGGTGTTAGGTTGAATGTTAAGAGATTCCAGTAGGTTTGGGAAGGAGGTGTGTTTTTCTAGACTTGTGTTAGGGGATCTGTAGCTCTTAAGGATATGCTAAGGGATCGCATCTATGGTTAGCTGGGCATGGAGCAACTCGAGTGAGCCATGCTATTGACCAGTGTAGCGGTGCAATTGTCCTTTATGAACACTGAGATACCTCTTCATTTTATTTTATCCTGAGCGTAGGGGGATCGAAATGTATGAAAGACTTTATAGTCTTTAATAGGCGGTGTACTCTCCATGGTTCTGAAACATGTTTCCACGACTGTACACTTGTCTGCATCCAGCATGGTGATGAGTGCATCCAGGGAGTGCAGGTTTTTATTTATTTATTTAAACTCTTGACATTGAACAGCAGTACCTTTAGGTGGTCATGAGTGATTTTTGCTATGTTGGAGGGTTTAACATGGCATGGCCTAAAATGGCACTATGGATAGATGTTTTTTGCCAGTATCAGTTGTCACCAAGTGGTGACAAGTGCAAACCATCTCTGGCAAAGTATTGTGATTTGTCAATCTTGGCTCCTTAGCTCTCCTTGTTGTGAAATCAGAAACTAAGCCAGTTGTTGAAGTCATTCATTTTTTTGCTGTTACTGTGGTATCGTCATTGGTGAAGGTGAGATGCTACTCAAAGTTAGTCATATGCACCTGGGACACGCATTCAGATAGCTCCATGTCTGTCTTCATATAGTCCAGTGAGGTACGTCTTTGGTCATTTAAGCCCACATAGACAGTGACTGTGCCATAGTGGTAGTTATGCTTTAAAGACTTTTAAGTGCATGTGTGATCTGGCAGATCCTGGCTCAAGACAGACAGCTCAATGGGGTCTTCTTGTTTAGCCTGGTAAGGGGGACATCAGTAATGTCTTACAATAGAATCCCCAGTAGCTAGAATGTTTGCCTGTGTGGTGTGTTGCTTTATGGACTTGGAAGTGGGGCTACTATGATTTTCAGAGTTATGTGCTGTGTGAGGCATTGTCTTTAAGTGCGTCTGCTGGGCCACTGAGAGATGCTTTTAGGAGGTCTTGGTGGTTTGGGTAGATTACATGCGAGTACCTCCGCATATGTGGGTCTGTGTGCCTTTTTTCATAGTGTTGGTAGTGTGTGTTTTGGGGGGTAACCCTGACAACCTGGTTTGCATTTTTTGTATGTGCATGTTAGAGCTTTGCCTCCAATGACATTGTGCATCTACACTCACATGCTCTGTTTGTCTGTTCTAAAATTAAGTCGTTGTAGGTGAACTTGAGGCAGTTACTACACTGCCTCAGGATGCTCCTATCTACCAGGCCACAAACAGAGATGACTGGGAAGTGCACCTATCCATTATACCAGAGCCTAGGTAGATGGGAAGGAGTAGGAGACAGTCCGTTAAAGGTCAAAGTTAGTGTGTTTAGTAGTATGCTATAGTATCACCTACATTGGTGCTGCCATCTGTGCAAACCAGAAGCACTTTGAGCAGCTATGACCAGTGTGTCACTATGGAGAGCCTTTCCTATGGATTTTAAACTAGAGAGGTTTGTCTATATACAAGGTATGGATAACCACATTTGCACGTTGTACCAGCTGGATGAAAAAGTTGCACAGTTAAGCCCTTACGCCAGACAGCTAAACACACAGTAAGGCATCCACCAGCAGTTGCCAACTCGAATGGTTGAATCAGCCATCTGCTCCCACCACAGTGTAGAATAAAACCCTCTTAATGTAAAACAAACTGGTTTTAAGCTCAGGTGCATTAGTAAATGCTTTACAACAAAAGGCAGAACTTCTGCACCATCAGGCTTCCTTGGAAATAAGTTCACAAACTCCGAGAAATGTTCCTAAGTACAGAAAAATGTGCACAAACTTAGAAAAACTTCAACAAACACAGAAAAACTTTGCAAAACATAGAAATATTTTGGTAAACTCAAATAGCTTTTGCAGTATCAGAGAAGGTCAGAAAATATCAGATACTGTTAAAACGACCTAAAAGCAGTACTGTATCAAACAGATGTTTCTTTAACAAGTGCAGACTGAAAAACGGTGAAAAATTCAAACAGGTCAATAAGTACAGCACAGAAGTGTTAAATAGCACTGAGATAGAGCAAGTGCAAAAAACAAAAAAACTTGTATCAGCCTTGTAGGTGTACATATGGCTTCAGATGCAATCCAGTGGTCTTGTGGTCACCGGTGTCCAAGCCAGGTGCAGGGTAAGAGTTTGAGTATTACTCCTGTAGTTGTATTATTTCTTTGCTTTATCAAGTCTTTGAGGATGTTGGTCAGTTCATTTAACAAAACTCTTACCTCACTCATCTCATGCTGCTTATAAACTTACCTGCAAGTGGTAGAATTTGAGCCCCATAGGTATGGGTATGACTAGGTAATCTTTTTTTCACCTTGACTAATGTTGATGTGACACCAGACCCTGTTTAAAAATGGGGGTGGGGTGGGTGACACATGATAATAACGATGGCTTATCATTTTAGTGATCTTCATTACATGCGAAGAGGTAAAAAGCATAAAAAAAAATATCAAACGTTATGGAAACGAACAATGGCAGTCCCCCTAAAGTGGTTAATTACAGACCCATAAGCATTCTCAGTCCACTGTCCAGAATATTAAGACATATACTTTGTAAACAAGTTTTCTCATTGATCATAAGCTACTGACACCTAGTAATTCATTACAGCCAAGTAGCAGGCACCTCCTGGGATTTTTTTTTAACTTTTTGTTGCATTTTGAATGACCATGAAATCAATTTATAGCTTAAAAACAAACAACTATAATAAACATGAAACTATAGAGAGTCCACAACAACATTTAACATTGAATAAAATCATTAAGACTTTTCCAGTAAGTCTCTCTAAGTTTTTGCCAACATAGCTGCTTATGTGTGACATGTCATGTTTGATTATACATAGCCTCTAATTGTTCATTGCATACATTTTTGTTAAAAAAATAAACTCAGAAAAAGGAGGAAATCTATTTACTTTTCCAATTCATTGTGGTGACTTTCCTAGCAATAGTTCTAGAGTAGACCAGAGGAGAAGCAGTTGAACACCACTTTGCATTTTTGAAGTTGTATCCTACTAATACCTTCTAATACAACCTATGCATATCTGAATTTGTAATTCCAATACCATGCAACATAAAATTCTACAAAAGATTTCATCTTAAACTTTGCATGGTAGGCAGCTTAGCTGCACTGATAATTGACCTGTGTATAGTGTTTTTCAAGAAATATTGTTAGTAAACTGTTTTATACTTTCATAATTTTAATATTTGTTAGTCTCAAGTATTCAGTAGCACAGACAGAAGTGAAGTGCCTCGTATGAAAGTTCACAAATGGACAATCAGTGCTATTGACAGTATGTGCATAGCTTATGAAGTTACTGAGATATTACACGTTTACAAAATATTACAAAATTAATATAGTGTATATGTTATGATTAATAAAATCAGTTTTAAGACTTAAATCTAATGAACACTACCACAGTAGAGGTTTGTTTTTGCTGCACTTTGTAGTGTACATTTATTTAATAATTTGTATGGCTGCAGGGCGATAAACATTTGTTTGAAATGTGAGCACGTAACTTGATTTTGTTAAAAAGCTCAGGATGCAGTCACTAGCTCCATTGGAGTGAATTAAGATACTGTTGTTGTTATAACAATATCTGTCACATATAAAATTCTGCCACTGGAAAGCTTATGCTGCTTGGGAAATACTTTCTAAAGCATGTTACGACAGTTTTGGAGCATGCTGTGGAAAAGTCTTGCTGGCAGCATGATGATTAATGACCTCAAACTTTAGAGAAATCCTAGAAACAATACAGCTGTGGCTAGTCCTCTTACCTCTTGTCCATGACTGCATAGCCTGCCTGATAATGTCAGTTTGGGTTGGTGTCTCTGGATTGTTCAGTGAGAAGTTGTTTACAGAGTGTATGTCCTCAGTTCACTGTAAAAAAAAATATTGGAATTTTTATGGGTCTTTAACCACTTTGTCTGGATTGACATATTTATGTAAGGGGAATTGCCATTGCTTGTTTCCATAACACTGGGAAGATTTTATGCTTTTCACCTCTGCCTCTGTGGAATATGAAGCTTCCCCACTCAGGCTAGAAGCCTGTCCATTTCCACATATTGAATATTTCCAGCAGGGCTGAGAGCTGTCCTGAGTTAGCCTATCAGTCATGCAGCTGTGCAGGTAGTTTGTGCCCTTGCAGACATCTGGGATAGGTGCTAATCTCTCCTATGGGTGCTGGAGGTATGTATGACCTGTCACCACAGGGGAAACCTTGTCCTTCCCTTGTAAGTGCATGCTGCTGTCTATCTGTGATGAGGGTTCCCACATATGAAACTTGGTGGCCAAATGCCCATCCAGGACTGCCCTTTGTGTTGCTACCCCTTCTGTGAGGGATTGTGGCATTGGATGGCCCTGGTCAGCCCCTCCCCCCTCGTAAGACTGATATAATCGTTCTCCCCACACCAATTGCAGCAGATGCTTGAGTCACTAATCAAGCTCGTCAACTGAGCTGTAATGGGAGGATTTATCCTACTAGGCCAATAAAACTAGTGGAAAGGATCCTTCTTGTAAGCTGCCATTAACTACCTTAGTGTCACCTGGGCTGTAGTGAGGGATTTATCCTACTGGGATAATAAAACTGGTGGAAAAGATCCTGTTGTAAGCTGCTGTTAACCACCTTAGTTAGGGTCACCTGGGCTGTAGTGGGAGGATTTATCCTTTTAGGCTAATAAAACTGGTGGAAAGGATCCTGTTGTAAGCCACTGTTAACTACCTTAGTCAGTGTTACCTGGGCTGTAGTGGGGGATTTATCCTGCTAAGCTAATAAAACTGGTGGAAAGGATCCTGTTGTAAGATGCTGCTAATTAATATGTTCATTTTTGTTAATTATTGTTATATTTCTGTAGAAGCAGATTTCAAATATTTCTTAAGCATTTAGGTTTGTAGGTAAATATTAGGATAATAGTGTGCAGACTTTTACAAGTCTAGTCAATAAATCAAGGCCGGAGTCTGACTCTGAACCTTGCAAGTGTGAGGTGAAGTACTTAAACATTATGCTAACTCCACCCCACCCATATGTGTCTGGATTACTCCATCAGTTCTCTGCATTAACCCTGGGTTATCCAGTGCTCCAAGGGTATTCACAGCGTGTCTAGCTCCCACTAACAGCCCACTGCAGACTGCAAGGGATTCACATTTTTCCTTGTTTAGGTGACTTGCTCATCTTCAGTCTTTTTCAAATTGTCTGGAATCTCTCACTTGGGTGAGAGATCTGCTTCTCAGATTGGGATTTCAGGACAAAATCCAAAAGTCTTGTTTGACTTTTTCCTATAGGATTGTTTTCCTGGGATGTCTCAGTTCAAAGAGCTTTCTTTCACAGTAAAAGTGCAGGGTCTGTGGAAAAAAAAACTACAGACCAAAACACCAAAGTAAGAGAGATTGGCAGTAATAAATGCTCTTCAACTCTTTCAGTCATGTAGGATCCCCATGACCATGATAAGTGACACCACTTTAATGTGGTACATAAAGAGTGATACCAGATCTTACCCTGTACATAGACTACCCATGGTAGGCAGAGTATAGTATGGGAAGTTGTTCTAGCTCGCCGTTCATTCTTACAGATGGGTTTGGAGCCAATCCTCGGCTCCCAGTCGGCCCACTGCAAAGCTCGAGGTCTTCAGATAGCTCGAGGCCAAGTCCCTGTCCCATGTTGCACCTAGAGTTACCTCAGATCGAGTTTGCCGCTGCAATAGATCGGAGGTTCTCTCTAGCTTGGGCCAGTAAAAATTTTATTTCTTCAAATATTTTTCATAATATTGATAATTCTTTCTAAATAATAGTTTTAGATACTTAGATAAGCTCTTACAACTTTTTGTGTAGTTTCCCTTCCCTTGGTGTGCCTTTTTCTTAAATTACTATTTCGCCTCGTTTTCTTAGGCCTAGTTTAGATTATAGTGTGTGCTTAGATAGTGACCTTTTGTCACAGTTTTAAAGTAGAGTTAAAGCTTAGATTTTAGTGTGTGTAATAGTAGTGTATAGTATTGTTGTGTGCCTTTAGAGAGTGACTTTGTCACAACCTTCATATATTTGTCTATCTTCAGTTTAGATAAATAGTTTGTGTGTGTGAGACTGTTTGTTTAGTCCATAGTTTTTTAAAGGGCTTGTTTGATTATTATTGTGTGGGTGTGTCCAGTTTTACAGCACTCTTTTGATACTGTGTGTTATAGTATGGCTGACCAAGACAAATGCCCTAAATCAGGATTTAAAAAAATTCCCTAAATGTGGGCAGAAAATGTGTGTCACTGACAGTCATGTAAACTGTGTTTATTGTTTGGGAGCATTGCATCTCCAAGAAAGCTGCTCCATATGTCATTCTTTCTCTTCTAGGGTTCTCCAGGTGAGAAAGAGAAACTTGATCGACAAAGGTTTACTTAACCTTCATTCCAAGAAGCTTTGAGCTACCAAGATGGATTCAATAAGTCCTCAAAGTCTTTCAAGACTTCTGAGAATAAGAAATCTAAAAAGTCTTCGCCGGTTCCACAGACCTCGGAGCCGACCGTCTTACCCTTTCGGAGCCGGTCCCCAGTTTTGTAACCGGTATCTGAAGTGCTCAAGTTTCCACTTTTACAATCTGTACCACCTTCTATCCATTCATCTCGGCTTCGATTAGCTTTTCTGATTTGGATGTGGATCGTGTGGTGCAGAAGCTATTACAGGCACTGGCTTTTGATAAATTCTTATCGGCTCCGACCCAAGTGGCTTCGGAACCGAAGACCATCTTGCCTGCTACTACTTTCTCCTCCGGGCCATACCGGTCCTGCGGAGCCGGAGGAGTCGGACATGTTGATCGTGGAGCCTTTGGAGCCGACACCTGCTCCAGTGTCTTTGGCTCCGTTTACTGTGATGTCCTCAGCTCCGATCGAGGAATTTAGGAGCCGACACTCTCTGGTCGGGTCCAGGGAAGATAGTTGGACTGACTTGTCTCTTTCGACTCTGCCTCTCGGGGCTTTAGCTCGGATGAGCTTGGCTCCTACCTCTGGCTTGGAGCCCACTGTCCCGGTGCCGGCAGTATTGACTGTTTCCTCGGATCCGTCGGTCCCTTCGCATCGGAGCAGAGGTGCCTTCGAAGCCATGAGGAGAGTTATGTTTCCTAAGACATCTTCGACTTCAGGTATGGCTACTTCCTCCCCTAAAGTGCCTGTGTCTGCTTCTGCTTCACAGATCCTTGCCAAGTGTAGAGACCCAGAGCCTCAGGAAGCCCCATTGGGTGGCCCCTGCTCTTCAGAGACCTCACCAGACGAGGTTCCCAGGAAGAGAATCTGCAAGAGGAAGCATGTAGACTCCCCACAGGAGTCCCTGACATCTAATACCGACTTGGATGAATCATAAGGGTCCCCCTGTGAGGATATCTCATTTGCTGAGATATTAGAAATCCTTAGAGGGGTGACTGGAAGTCTACCAACCCTACTGAAGATTAGTTAGTTTTCCTGAAGACTTTGGGGTCTCAGCCCTCCACCTCTTGGGTGTCTCCATCCTTCAATGAGTTTATGCAGCTGGTCTCACGAAGAGCATGGGAGTCTCTGGACACCATGGTGCCTGTCCCCAGGAGGCCTAATAAATTTATCTCTGCCCCCCCCAGGACAAATCTTTTCTGACCAAAGTTGATGTCCATGGTGGTGGTGGCAGCCACCAAAAAGGAAATTTCAGAAACTTCCTCTTCTATCTAGCCTCCTAACCGAGATTCTAGGATCATGGATAAATATGGGATGCACATTTACAGTTCAGCAACTTTTGCACTGCGTTTGCTCAACTATCAAACCCATTTTACTAGACTGCAAAGAGATCTCCTTAAAGAGCTGGGAGATGCTTTTCAGGGTACAGTAGCTGCAGGAGCTTCAGATAAAGTTGCCTCCCAGCTTGCTACCTTCAGCTCCATAGTTAATTCGTCAGTGCGCCTCATTTCATATGCAGATGATGGAACGTGCAGGGCAGCGAGTACAGGAATTGCTCTTAGACACCTGGATGCGCTTGTGTTCCTTCGCTGAGCCCTTCAAGTCATCCTTTGCAAATACCCCTTTTGATGGCTCGTCCCTTTTCTGGCCCAAAGTTAAGGAAGCTTTGACCAGGTCTGAGCAGGAAGGAAAGACGTTTGCCGTCGGAGTCCATTTTTCCACCCCTACCAGACCATACCCCAAGGGTCAAGGGGGAGGGAAGATGTGGTTCCGAAAAGCCCAAGGATCCTTTCAGGACACACGTGGTGAACCCCCCTCCAGGGGCAGAGGAGAAGGCAATAATGGAAGACGTCACCCTCACGGCAGAGGGGGTCCGCAAAACCAGGGCAACAGAGATAATTTCTTTGGGAAGCCTTGCCAGCGTTCCTGAAAGGAGGCCCGACTGTCGTACTCTGGAGGCAGTCAGGGGGGGTGGGGTCACTTATCTTTGTATCCAGATGCCTGGCTCAAAATAACAAACAACAACTGGGTACAAAGTATCATTTTCAGAGGATATTTCATTCCCTTGTCCATACCCACTCCACTAACAAGAAAAATCCCGGATGTTCCACCCAGTTACAGGGAACAAGCAACAGTAGAGGTCCGATTGTTGCTAACACAGAGTCATCCAACCAGTCCCAGCAGATCAGATAGGATCTAGAACTTACTCAGGATTCTTTTTAGTCCCAAAAAAGACCGGGGACTGGAGACCTATATTGGACCTCCGCAGACTATACAGATTTGTCAAGAAAGAGAAGTTTTGGATGGTCATGCTTCAGTCGATACTTCCCTTCTTAGGGAAAGACAATTGGATGTGCTCGGTAGATCTCCAGGATGCATACTACCACATAAAAATGGCCAGACCATCCAGGGATCATCTGTGCTTCCAGCTGGGAGCCAATCATTACCAGTTTCGAGCCCTGCCCTTTGGTCTCACTACAGCCCCCAGAGTGTTCACTAAATGCATGGCAGTGGTCACGGCTCACCGGAGACGTTTAGGATTCCAGGTGTTTCTGTACCTAGACGATTGGCTCCTCACCGCCACCACCAGGCATCAACTCATTCAAGCCAGGGACACCACTCTTTCACTCTGCAGTCAACTGGGCATTACAGTAAACTCAGGAAAATCTGCCTTGTCGCAATCGCAACATACCGTTTTTATCGAGCAGAATTGGACACCACCACCACCACGCTAAGACTTCCAGTAGAAAGAGTCTTACTACTCCATCAGCAAGTGTGCAATCTGATATCCACAAGCAAGGCTCCAGCATCAGAAATACTAAAATTGTTAGGCATGGTGGCGGCTGCAGTATTGGCCATACTATTGTCGTATGCACATGCAGATTCTGCAATCACTCAGTGCTCTTACCAAGAGTTCCCAATGTCTCACCTTATAATCACAAACTCATGCAAAAAGGATCTTCAGTGGTAGTTGACCCCTCTTCATGTCACGATAGGTCGTCCTTTTGTCCTAACCCCACCAGTGGCCACAGTGACCACGGACGCTTCCCTGATAGGGTGGGGGACATTTTCAGGGAAGAACAGCCCAAGGCACATGGACCGATCAAGAGACACATCTGCATATCAATGTCCTAGAAATGAGAGCAGTACTTTTAGCATTGCAGTACTTCCAGGACTCTCTTTCTCTGGGTACAGTTGCGATTCAGACAGACAAACATATCAGTGGTCTGATACTTGAACAAACAAGGAGGAACCAGGTCCTAACCTCTTTGTCGTGAGGCCCTAAGAGTTTGGCAGTGGGCTTAATCCACCCAGCACTTTCTATTAGCAATGCACATGCCAGGGAAATCCAACGTGATAGATAAGCTGATGAGCTGAGCAGAGCAATTTTGTTACCTCACGAGTGGTCTCTCAAGAAAGATAGTGGACAGGATATTCTGCAGGTAGGGCCAGCCTTGCTGTGACCTTTTCACCAGCCACATGAACACGAAATGCAGAAGCTACTTTGCCCTGATTCTCCCTCCGGGAGAAGCCCCAAGGGAAGCACTCGTACACGATTGGCCTCCGGGTCTCCTCTGTGCATTCCCACCAATCCTGTTGATACCCAAGGTACTACAGAAAGCAAAAGCCCTGGGAAGGACCATCATTCTAATAGCCTCTCCTTGCCCTCGTCAAGATTTGCTTTCCCTTCCTTCAACTTCATCTTTTGGAGGTCCCTTGGATTCTGGACCCAGTTCCAGATCTTCTGACACACTCGTCGAGGGAACTTCATCTCTCCCTTTAGTCCCTGAAACTGGCAGCTTGGCTTCCCATCATAGCCAGGTTCCATAGCCTTTCTAATGAGACAAAGCAAATTCTCATATCCTCTCATAAATCCTTTACGAGGAAGCTATACCTTAATGGAAAAAAAATCTATATGGGCCTCTCAAAACAACATTGATCCCTACCTAGCCCCTATGGCCTCTATACTAGAGTTGTTGACTATGATCTTCAACAAAGGAGCTGCAGCAGCAGCAGTTCATGTTCAACTTGCTGTTTCTAATTTTCACCTTGCATTTGAAGGATTGAACATTATGTCACACACACTATCCAAAGCCTTTCTCAAAGGGACCTTTCATCTTAGACCACCTGTGAAATCTCCCTATACCCCATGGAATCTAAATTTTATGCTTTCTTGCATTATTCTCCCTCCATTCAAACCAGCTTCCTCATGTGACCTCAAATTTTTGTCATGGAAGACTTTTTAGTAGCCATCAGTTCTGCACAGTGTGTCAGAGCTTCATGCCTTATCCATTAAGCCTCCTTATTTGATTTTCCATGCTGACAGTTTCTCACTTCGAACTAATCCCTCCTTTTTGCTTACAGTTTGCTAATCTTAATCAAATTATTGATTTGCCAGTTTTCTTCCCCAATCACTCCAACAGTTTAGAGTATATGCTGCACAAACTTGATGTTCATAGACAGCTCAGATTTCCTTTGATAAAACAAAAGATTTTAGGAAATCTGAACAGCTTTTTGTTTCTTTTTCAGACCCCAGGAAAGGTATGCCAGTGGCTAAAACAACTCTGTCTAAATGGTTATCTGATTGTATCACATTTGCTTATTCAGCTGCTAATATGCCCTTACAACATAAAATTAAGGCTCACTCCACCAGAGCAGTGTTTACAGCCTCTGCTTTTTCTGTCAGACTTCCTATAGATAACATATGTGCAGCAGCCACTTGGTCAAGACCTCTCATACCTTTATCACTCATTACAAAGTTGACAGGGTCTCCAGGGACAGGGCCTCCTTTGGGTCTGCTGTCCTGAAAAACGTACTCCCGTGAGCCACCCGAGATAGATGCTGCTTGTGATGCTGCCCATCTGTAAGAAATGAACAGCGAGATTGAACAACTTCACATAAAGAAGTTATGTACTTACCATAACGTTCCATGTGAGTTGTTCATCTCGCCTTCATTCTTACTTCCCATGCTCCTACCCCCTCCAGGGTTTTTCAAAGACAGAGATTCTGGATTCTTCCTGGTTGCTCAACCCTTCTCAAGTTTTCTCCTATGGAGTGATAGAATGACATATGGTATTATTATATGCAGCAAACCAGATTTGAGGTAACTCTAGGTGCATCATGGGATAGGTACTTGGCCTCGAGCTATCTGAAGACCTCGAGCTTTGTAGTAGGCCGAACCCATCTGTAAGAATGAAGGCGAGATGAACTCACATGGAACGCTATGGTAAGTACATAACTACTTTTTTTAATCACAGTCTTGGTCTGCAGGCAACCTACATCTGGTCAGAGCAGCATTTTTGGTAGACAAGCTGAGCAAAACTTGGACAGACCATCGCAAATGGAATTTGAATTAAGGTGTCTTCCAAGAATTAATCCAGCTTTGGGGAAACATCCCAGATAGAAATATATTGTCTCCATTCACAATAATCACAGCATTCTGCTTTATAGAAAACCAATACTTTTTCATTTTCTTTGGATAGGAATGTTCATGTATACTTTATGCTAATTCCCGGGGTCATTCTGAAGTTTCAGTGACAAAGAAGTTATCACACACTTTCCCACAGACTGGACATACTGGAATAAGACGGGTTGTTTAGATGTACCACAGCTTAAAACAACTTCAGCTAACTACCTGGTCAGTAGGCCTTTAGGCACATATTTTCTGAAGGCTTGCAGCAGGTATTAAACGTGGCAAAGAAAGCAGCTCCTAGGAAATCACCTATTAGTATGTAGAAAAGATTTTCTTGTTGGTCCCAAGGCAAGAACCAAGGCCGTTTTAAGGCTAGTATTTTTCTGGTTCCACAATTTTTGAGTCAGTTAACCTCTGGTCTGTCTTTCTCCTCTATCAAGATATATTTTTTGGCCATTTTAGCATGTCTGCCCACTCTGTTTTCAGTGCATTCCCATGTTAAGTCATTTTTGATGCAAGTGTTAAATTTATTTGTTAACCAGGTTAGTCCAACTGAGCTAAAAAAGCCCATTTTCAGTGTAGACCCAAGGAGAAAACCTCCAGTATAGTGACATAATTATTTACAGAATGTAAAAATACTAAACAGTATCATGATGGTAGATATAAACGGTTTACCATTACAATTTCGCTGTGCAATTGCATGGCTATGAAGTATTCGAACAACAGATGTTCAAATACTTCATATTTCGTCAAGTTACGTGAGCGAACGATATTATTGCGAATGGACTGTGCATTCGCAATTATAACGTTCGCTCATGTAAGAGGATCGCAGTACAGTGCGATTAGGGAAACGCATCCCTTTCCTCACTGTAGTGCGATCTCGGAGTTGGAATATTAAGTTGTGGGGTGTGGGGGGTGCCCTGCATAAATGTGATTTTAGGCTAGCTGGTTAGGGAGCTAACGGAAGGGTGAGATTGCTGTTAAGTGTCGAACATGTCGTGAGCGACATTTTCGACATTAACAGCTGATGTTAAGTTGTCAATCTCGCCTTCATTCTTGCTGGATGGGTTCGGAGCCGATCCTCGGCTCCGACTCATACTGCTTTAGCTTGAGAACTCCTTTTACCAGCTCGAGGCAACCCTATATCCCATGATGCAAGGCGGAACTACCTCAGATCTCGTTTGCCGCTTAGCGAAAGAGGTCTCCTTTTTGCCAGCTGAGGTAAGTTGATATTTTCAAAAAGCTTAGTCAGGGATTTATTTCTCCCTTATTCCCCTTTTTATAGTGTGTAGTGTTTCTACAGCCCACCCTATTTCCCTTATAGTTAACTCTTTTTTAGAATTATAAAAAGAAATTAAAAGTTTTTTTCAGTTAGGCCTAGACCCCCTTGCTTAATCCCTACCTGTGTGTCTGGGGATTAATTGTGTGATTGTTGGGGTGTGTGTGACTTTCTTCCTCTAGGACTATGTCTAAGGAAGGCAAGGTCTCAGGCTTCAAGAAGTGTGACTCGTGCTGTCAGAAAATGTCTCTGACAGACGGTCACACTTCTTGTGTTTACTGCCTGGGGCCTTTGCACCTGCAGGACTCCTGTGCTTTGTGTCACTTTTTTAGCCAGAGTCTCCTGCAGGAAAGGAGGAATAAATTGATCCTCCGTGGCTTGCTTAAGCCAGAAGGTTCTCCCTCTAAAACAGGGTCCAGTAAACCTTCTAAGCCTCCGAAGGTTCAGGCTACAGTGTCTAAGCCTCCTCCAGTGGCTCCGTCGGAGCCGATCTTTCTGCTAAAGTAGTGGGCTCGGCACCGATCGGTTCCGACACCCAATCTACTGTTGCCTTGCGGCTCGGCTGGAGCCGACACCTTATCCAGTATCGAGCCGAAACCTTCGGCTCCATCTGGAATTCAGGGACTTTGGCTCCGATGACTTCGTCCCGAAGAGATCTCGGTCCCCTTTGGAGAGTATCCACTCGGCTCCGGGGTCTCCTCTTTTGTCGGAGCGGAGTCATCGGAGCCGATCTTCGAGATCTTCCAGGCTGTCTGACCACGACTTGGAGAGGGTGGTAAGCAGGCTGTGAGTCGCAGGCACTGGCCCAAATGCTCCATAGCCCGTCTAAGCAGACTTCGGCTATTACTTTACCCCTTGAACTTCCTCCTCCGACTCCCCACCAGAGTTCGGAGCCGGAGCTTCTCGGGACAGCGACTGTTTCGGCGCCGGAGCCGATACATCCCTCTTCGGCTCCGTCGTCTTCAGCTCCGATCTCTTCCATGAGACCTTCCTTGGAGGGATCTGGTCGTCGAGTTTCCCTAGTCTGCTCCGAGGGGGCTAGTGGCATCGGACCCTTGTCCGACCCCGCTCTCCCTCTCGGGCTTGCTTGTAAGCTCGGCACCGACATCGCCTCGAGCCTTCCCTCTCAGTGGAGCCGGGAATTCCTGTTTCCTCGAATGGGGATATTCCGGTCTCCGGGAGGAGCCTTTGAGGTGATGAGGAGTGTCCTGGCACCTGAGCCAGGTCAACGGTCCATCCCTCTAGCTCCTCCCTCTTCGGTGCCTGTAGACGCCTCTTGCCAGCCTCTTGCTCTCAGGCCCAGGGATCCATCACCCCAGGTTTCCCCATTGGGAATATCTTCCTCTTCCGAGGTTTCTCCTGATCCTGCAGGGGAACCCCCTCGGAAGAGGACGTGTAAGAGGAAACAGACTCCCCTGAGTCTACTACATCTGATACCGACTTAGATGAGTCTGAGGGTTCCCCACGATCGCCCTCTGAGGATGCCTCCTTTTCAGACATCCTTGAGCTCCTCAAACAGAGGGGGAATTGGCCCTCCATTGACCCCTCCGAGGATGAGTCGGTACACCTGGAGGCTTTTGGATCCCGACCCTCCACCTCCTGGGTGTCTCCGCCTTTCGACCCACTTATGCAGGTAGTGGCTCGGAAGGCGTGGGCAGCTCCAGATTCTGTGGAACCTGTCCCCAGTAGACCATCCAAGTTTCTTACGGCCCCTACGGACAAACAGTTTCTTTCCAAGGGCGTCTTTGTGGATGCTATGGTGGTGGCGGTGGCCACTAAGAAGGAACTTGCGGATCCTTCAGTACCTGTCCATCCTCCTTACAAGGATTCTAGGACCATGGACAGGTATGGAAAGCGGATGTTTTCTTCAGCGACCTTTGCTATGCGTTCGCTGAACTACCTTTGTCACTTCACCAGGCTTCAAAGAGATATTCTCAAGGAACTAGGAGAAGTGGTCCAGGATCCTTCTGCTGCTGGGGCTCAAGAAAAGATTGCCTCACAGCTAGCAATCCTGAATTCCTTATCCAACTCCTCCATGCGGTTCATATCCTATGCAGCCGATGGAGCGAGCAGGGCCGCAGGCACAGGAGTGGCTCTTAGACGTCAAGCCTGGATGCGGCTTTGTAATTTTGCGGACCCCTTTAAGGCGTCCTTCACCAATACCCCGTTTGATGGTTCGGCTTTGTTCGGACCTCAGGTGAAGGATACCTTGACCAGGTGTGAGCAGGACGGTAAAACTCTTTCTGCCGTTGGAGGCCATTTTTTCCACCCCTTCTAGACCATATCCCAAGGGTCAGAAGGGAGGGAAGATGTGGTTCCGCAAATCCCAAGGAGCTACACCAGACACACGTGGTCAGTTTACCCCCAGAGGCAGAGGGGGTAACAATAATAGACGCCCTAGAGGCAGGGGGTCCTCAGAACCAGGGCAACAGGGAGTCTCTTTCTGAGAAGCCCTTTCAGCACCCCTGAGGTGTTGCCCGACTGTCCACCCTTGGAGGCAGTCGGGGGAAGGATTTCGCTGTACCCAGTAGCCTGG
Source organism: Protopterus annectens (assembly GCF_019279795.1). NCBI lineage: Eukaryota > Metazoa > Chordata > Ceratodontiformes > Protopteridae > Protopterus > Protopterus annectens. The sequence continues at coordinate 36,044,118 of NC_056732.1, forward strand.
CATTCCCTTTCACAAGATATGTGGGTACAGTCGATCATATCCGAGGGTTACAAAATCCCTTGAAGGTATCCCGTACCTCAACATTCCCTTCCAGACATCTCACCCAGTCAAAGGGATTTGGCAGAACAGGAGGTTTCAAAGCTCCTAGGAAAAAGAGCCGTCCAGACTGTTCCGGCAGACCAAGTAGGATCCGGCGTCTACTCGAGATTCTTTTTGGTCCCCAAAAGGACGGGAGATTGGAGACCAATATTAGACCTGAGCAGTCTAAACAGATTTGTCAAGAAGGCAAGATTCTGGATGGTCACGCTTTCAGTCCATTCTGCCCTTTCTGGGCAAGGACAACTGGATGTGCTGTATAGACCTTCAGGACGCGTACTATCGCATAAAGATTCACAGGCGCTCCAGAAGGTTTCTCCGCTTTCGGCTAGGGACCAGTCATTACCAATTCAGAGCCCTGCCCTTTGGCCTCACTTCAGCCCCCAGAGTGTTTACCAAATGCATGGCAGTGGTCACAGCTCATCTGAGATGTCAAGGATTCCAGGTGTTTCCTTATTTAGACTACTGGCTCCTCTCCGCCACCACCAGGTGTCAGCTTCTTCAGACCAGAGACTACACTCTGCAGCTTTGCAGGAGTTTGGGAATTTCAGTGAATTTTGAAAAGTCTTCTCTGCGGCCTTGCCAATCTATCACCTTTATAGGCGCAGAATTAAACACCGTCAAAATGTTAGCCAGACTAACAGATCAAAGAATTCTGGACATCCAAACATTCGTTCGGATTCTATTGCAGAGCAGCAAGGTCAAAGCCAGATTGATACTAAAGTTTCTAGGTCTTATGGCTGCGGCCATTGTTCTTCTACCACTGGCTCGCTTCCACATGCGTCTTCTGCAGTGGATGTTATTCACTCAGTGGTCGTTCCACAGTCTTCAGATGAGGCACGAAATCTTAGTCACACAATCGTGCAGAACTCATCTGAACTGGTGGATATCTTCCCCTCTTCTTCATCAGGGCCGACCCTTTGTTCCCCCTCCTCCAGTTGCCACAGTTACTACGGATGCCTCTCTGATCGGGGGGGGGCATTATCAGGGCAGGATGGTCCACGGGACGTGGCAACCCATAGAATACCATCTGCACATAAATGTCCTGGAGATGAGAGCGGTGCTTTTAACGTTGCAAGCCCTCAACGACTTTCTTCCCATGGGGACTATTGCAGTACAAACGGACAACATGTCCGTGGTCTGGTACATCAACAAGCAGGGCGGGACCAGGTCCTATCCGTTGTGTCGAGAAGCTCTCAGACTTTGGCAATGGGCAATCTCCTCTCATCGGTTTCTGATAGCAACGCACATCCCCGGCAGGTCCAACCTCTTGGCGGACAGGCTGAGCAGATCCATTCTCATGCCTCACGAGTGGTCTCTCAATCAATCTGTAGTGGATCAGATTTTTCTGAAGTGGGGCACACCTTGTTGCGATCTTTTTGCTACACCCCAAAACAAGTGCCCCGATTTTTTTCACCCTCTTCCCCCTACCAAGCCAACCCCTGAGAGACTCTCTAACCCAGGATTGGCCCCAGGGACTTCTGTACGCTTTTCCTCCCTTTCCCTTGATTCCACAAGTCATTCAGAAAGCCACCGTTTTGAGGGCCAAGTTGATTCTCATTGCCCCTTACTGGCCTCGACAAATTTGGTTTTCGTCTCTGCATCGTCACCTCCTGGTGCAGCCCTGGCATCTGGACCCAGTTCCGGATCTCTTGATCCACCAGTCGGGTCAACAGCACCGGGCCATTCATTCTCTCAACCTCACTGCTTGGTTGCTCCACTTCCTTCCCTAGCCAGGCTTCCGATTATCTCTGATTCAGTCAGAGACATCTTAGTGTCTTCTTTAAAGTCGTCCACCAGAACTGTTTATGCTAGCAAGTGGCGACGTTTTTCTATTTGGGCAAATTCCAGGAATATTGATCCCTTTACTGCTCCTGTGCATTCTGTTTTAGATTTCCTGGCTGAGGATGTTCTTCATTCCACATTGCTGCAGTCCTAACTATTGGGTAGTCCGCTGTCCAGTCGGCCCGAATACCAAAGTATATGGCTGACGTCGGTCAGGGCGCATTAGACTGACGTCAGTACGTCAGGGTACTAATGCGCATGACCGACGCCATATCCTCAGTCTTTTTTGCCGCATGGTCCGATGCAGAAGCAATTTTGCGAGTGCAGGTTGGCGTTCTGAAAGTTTCTGAAGCCAGAGTTTCAGACCGAATCAAAGTTGGCTAAGTACCCGTTGGGGAATATTTTGTTTTTCTTGCCTCAGTATTTAACCGGATGTCAGAAAAAGTGAATAACTGTATTTCTTGTGGGAAACAGATACCTCATAGGGATTACCATACTTTGTGTATACCTTGTTTAGGGCCTGAGCACGACGTTGTTGGATGCCGCTCTTGTGCTAGATTTAACAAACGCACTATTAAGAGAAGGTTAGACTGTGCCAGGTTAGTGTTTGGGAAGCGTTGTAATTATAAAATGCCGTCGGATGTTCCGACGCGCTTCGCTAAAAAGCAAGGACAAAACAGCAAAGCCTAGAGTGGAGGAACCGACAGCCCCAGACGCCGGTTCCTTAGAGGGCTCAGTGGAGCCGGAGGTTTTGCCAGGTGTTTCTTTGGAGTCTCAGGGAGAGACTTTACTGTTACAGGATGTATCCTCTCAGGAAGTAGGCCAGGCTGAGGGGCTTCTCAGGTGGCTGTTCTTCCCTCTCTTCCTAAGGTGGTCAGAGCCTCCCTTCTGTTTCCAAGGCTTCTTTGAGGGGCAGGCCGAGTTTTGCTTCAGTGGGGTTTCTCCTAGTACTTCAGGGTCTTTGCCTAAGAAACATATGCTTAAAATGGCAGAGGATTTGATTACTATGATAAGAGGTTCTATGCCCCCTCCTGATAAGAGGCCTAGGGTGGAATCTGAGTTTGAGAGTTTTGAGCAATGCTCGGAGGCTTCTGAGTCTTCGGCTGAAGACTTGCAGGAGTACCCTCCTTATTCTGATTCTGATGTGGATGATTCTACTCCTTCAGCTTCCTCCTGAGGATTTTTCATTTTCAGAGACTCTGCATTCCATGAGGGAGCATTTCAAATGGGAAGGTCAAGATTTCTCTGATTCCAGGAAAAGGCTTAGGGAATTCTTGTTTTTACCACAGCACAGGCCTTTAGCTATACCTCCTGTTTTGAATGTGGTGGAAGATGTTTTTGCAGAGGCTTCCCTGAATCCTGATTCTTTGCCTCCTGCCCCAGTTAAACCGGATAGGTATTATAGGGTGCCTGAAGCTCATAAGTATCTTTTAAGAGTCCTAGGGCAGACCCGAAACTGTCTCTCAGGGGCCTAAAGGTGTGAAGGCCTCAGTTGTTAAAAATCCTGTCCCTCCTGATAAAGAGGCAAGGGCTTTGGATAGATGGGGAAAGAAAGTGTATACTTCTTCCACTTTAGCCATGAGGGCGTTGAATTGTCAGTTTCACATGTTAAAATATCAGAATTTTCTTCTTTCACAGTTGAAATCTAAGGTGGATGCTCTGGCAGAAGGTATTGAGTGTAAAGAGTTGCAGGATTTAGTTCATGTGTCTGAACAAGTGGGTAAACATTCCCTGCAATGTGGTTTTGATGCTGTGCAGGCCTCCTCCAGGGTGGCTGCCACTGGTTCTGTTCTTCATAGGCACGCCTGGTTGAGAGATCAAAACTTAGCTGAGCATGTTAAGACAAGGATTTTGGATGCTCCTTTACAGTCTGATGTGTTGTTTGGTTCGCCTGTGGAAGCAGTTTTAAAGAAGATGGAGGACAAGGCTAACTCTATGCAAACTGTTAAGGATTTTTGCAGGTGCAGCCTCCGAGTTTAGTAGAAATTGGCCTGCTAAGGGATGGACTTATCCTGCTTATGATTCCCAGTCTAGGGGTAGGTCTAGACGTGGTAGGGGCAGAGCTCAAGGTGCTTTTAGGCCTAGGACAGGGAGTTCACCTGCTCAGACTTCTGGTGAGGGCAGGGGTCAGTCCTTTCGTAAGCAGACCCAATGACCTGCCTTTTCAGCTGCCAGTGCCTTCTCGCCTGGCGGCACCTCTAGGAGGAAGGCTGTCTCTTTTCAAAGAAAATTGGGATTTAATTACCCAAGACAAAGGGGTTCTGGATATCATTCATCACGGTTACAGGTTTTATTTCCATACCTTGCCTCCTTTCAAAGGCATGCCAGACATTCCTCCTCTACAAAGACAAGAGGCTCACAAGCAAATTTCTCAATTACTCCAAATAGGGGCCATTCAGCCGGTTCCTGTGCCAGAAAGGGGCCTAGGATTTTATTCTCGCCTGTTCCTAGTACCAAAGAAGGGGAACACGTGGAGACCAATTTTGGATTTATCTATCCTCAACACTTATCTGGACATTCCCAAGTTCAAAATGTTGACGTTACAACAGCTTTTACCTCTGCTGGGCAAGGATCACTGGATGGTAACTTTAGATCTCAAGGAAGCTTACCTTCATGTGCCTATAAGACTAAGTTGCAGAAAGTATCTGCGTTTCGAGCTGGAAATTCTCATTATCAGTTCTCTGCATTGCCCTTTGGCTTATCTACTGCGCCCAGAGTATTCACAAAGGTTCTGGCTCCAGTGATAGCTTACTTCAGGCTAAAAGGAATTCAAATCTATCCTTACTTGGACGATTGCCTGATTCTGGCTCAAGAAAAGGAAGACCTTCTACAGCATTTGGAATATGTCATAGCAGTGCTAAGATGCCTAGGGTATTCTGTGAACGAAATAAAGTCCAGTCTAGTACCCTCTCAAGACATGTGCTTTCTGGGTGTGAGACTGAATACAGCAGCCCAGATGGCCTTTTAACCCCGGACAAACAAAAGAATCTTTCCAGTTACTTCCATCAACTATCTCTTCAGTCCGGGCTGACTGCAAGGACAGTCCTTCAAGCCTTAGGGTTCATGGCATCTTGTATTCTGGTGCTTCCCAATGCCAAACTGCATATGAGGAAGCTACAATGGTATCTCAAAATCTATGGACACAGCACTGCCAGGATTTGGACACTGTCATTCAAATAATACCTTGCATTCAAAAGGAATTTTTGTGGTGGGCTCAGGAATGTCACCTAAACAAGGGACTCTCTGTGACCCGGCCAGAGGCGAGTCAGATTCTCACGACAGATGCCTCAGACATTGCTTGGGAGCTCATCTAAATGGAAAGTGGATACAAGACAAGTGGCCTGCCAGACTACAGCATCTACATATCAACATGAAGGAGATGTTAGCAGTCCAGTTTGCATTAATGGCTTTCAAGGAGTTACTTCTTCCAGGGCAGGTGTTGATTCTAACAGACAACACAACTGTCATGTGGTACATCAACAAGCAAGGGGGAACACATTCTTACCCATTGTGCAGGCAAGCAATGATTTTATGGGAGACTGCGCTAAGCTTGCAACTAACTCTTCAGGCAAGGTTTCTGCCGGAGCACAGAACTCCTTAGCAGATGTGTTAAGCAGACAAATCATGGATCCCCACGAGTGGAAACTGGATCTTCATGTATTTCAAAAGTTGACAGTGTCCTGGGGAACTCCAGACATAGATCTGTTCGCTTCTCCACTGAACCACCAGCTGCCAAAGTTTTGCACAAAGAGGTTTCATCACACAGCTTGGAAAGTGGATGCTCTTTCTTTCAGTTGGAAAAATCTTCATGTGTATGCGTTTCCACCTCTGCCTCTTCTTCCAAAGGTGCTTCTAAAGGTCAGACAAGACAAGCCAAGGATGATTTTAATAGCTCCAGATTGGCCTCGGCAGCATTGGTACCCATTACTGAGGAATCTGGTAAAGAAGCCTCCATGGCCTTTACCCTTGATTCCACATCTGTTGTCTCAGAAGGACGGTCGCCTGCTCAATGTCAAGCTTCACTCTCTTCATCTAACAGCCTGGCATATTCTGTTTTGAAAGACAGCAGGTCTCAACTTCCTCAACAAGTTTTAAATGTGATTATGGAAGCCAGAAGACCTAGTACAAGGAAAGTGTACGAGAAAAATGGAAGAGATTTTTATTTTGGACTGCAGCAAAGAATTTGGAGATTTCAGAGCCTAATTTGAGTGTGGCTCTTCAATATCTTACTGAGTTATTGGACAAAGGTTTGTCTTTCTCTTCCATTAAGATTCATGCTGCAGCAATTTCAGCTCACTATGATTGTGACCCACCATTGTTTTCACATCCTTTGTTCAAGCAATTTCTTAGAGGGGCAAAGAATATAATACCCCCAATGAGCTCCTACTCCTGCTTGGGATCTCAATTTTGTGTTGGAGAAACTTACTCTACAACCTTTTGAGCCTGCAGCTACTGCTGAACTGAAATACTTGTCATGGAAGACTGCTTTTTTGTTGGCCATTACTTCTGCAAGAAGGGTTTCTGAGTTACAGGCCCTTATGGCGGTTGAGCCTTTTTTGATTTTTCATAAGGATAGGGTATCATTACGTACTAATCCTTCCTTTATGCCTAAAGTGGTTTCTAGTGTGGCTTTAAACCAAACTATTCATTTGCCTACGTTTATGCAGATCCCCAAAATAAAGGGGAAAAGATTTTGCACACTTTAGATGTACACAGGCAATTGCGTTATTATTTGAGCAGGACTAAGGATTTTAGGCAGTCTCAGCAGTTGTTTGTTTCTTTTGCTTTGAGTTCTCAGGGCAAGCCTGTATCAAAACAAACTATTTCTAGGTGGATTGGGTTTTGCATCGCATTTTGTTATTCCCATCATGGCAAGGAGATTCCAGCTGGGATTAGGCCTCATTCCACTAGGGCTACTGCCACTTCAACAGCTTTTTAAGGGAGTGGCAACTAAGGATATTTTGGAGGCAGCTACTTGGAGTTCAGTGCATACTTTCTCTAAGCATTACCACCTTCCTCTCTACTCTAAGTCTAGGGCTGGTTTTGCCACAGCTATTTTGCAAGGCATGTTATCGGCTCCTGCTTCCTTATGATTTGCCAGCCTCCTTACCTCTGCTTTGGGATTCTACCCAATAGTTAGGACTGCAGCAATGTGGAATGAAGAACATAGTACAGTTTTGTACCTACCATAAATGTAGATGTTCGAGGATCCACATTGCTGCAGTCCAATTTACCCTCCCTCCTTCCTCTCTGTGTTTAGGGGTGGTTGTGTAGGTGAGGTTATATTTTGCTAATTTTGTATATTTTGTATATATATATATATATATATATATATATATATATATTTTGATGCAGATATGTTGGGAGTTTTTGGTTTTGGCCTTATCTTTTCAGGGTCTTCTGACATCTGGGGCAAGAAAAGACTGAGGATATGGCGTCGGTCATGCGCATTAGTACCCTGACGTACTGACGTCAGTCTAATGCGCCCTGACCGACGTCAGCCATATACTTTGGTATTCGGGCCGACTGGACAGCGGACTACCCAATAGTTAGGACTGCAGCAATGTGGATCCTCGAACATCTACATTTATGGTAGGTACAAAACTGTACTTTTTTCAGTCAGGATCTTCTTCATCTACAGTTAAAGTTCAACTGGCTGCTATTTCCAAGTATCATGCTGGCTTGCATGATAATAACATTATGTCTCATAGATTATGCAAGGCCTTTCTGAGAGGAGTTTTTCTCCTAAAGCCGCCGATAAAGCATCCTCCTCCGCAATGGGATCTAAATTTAATGTTGGCATCCTTGATGTTACCTCCCTTCGAACCGTCTGCTTCATGTTCTTTGAAATTATTGACCTGGAACACTATTTTTACTGGCTGTCACTTCAGCAAGAAGGGTTTCCGAGATTCAAGCTCTCTGCATCCGTTCCCCTTACTTGTTTTTTCATAAGGACAGGGTATCCTTAAGAACGAAACAAACGATAGCAAGCAGTTCTGCCCAAAAAAACACACCAACAGTCAGGTTCCACCAATGTTCTTTATTCCATCAACGATATGGTACCTCGGCTATTCGCCTTCAAAGGATCACATTACAGGTTTCAAAATGAACTCCTTTTATACTTTATAATTAATTGATTAATTGACAATTTAATTAAATTATTCTTCAAGATTTAAAGTGATCTCTGTATATAAGATATAGAAATATGACATTTACTTATTTAATCTGTTTAATCATTTTAAACCAGTTATATTATGAACCATTTATACTTTTATAATATAACCCTTCAACACATACAAAATTCATTAGATATATAAATAAATAAATAAATATATATCGAAAAATCACTATTCCAAAAACAAATATACATATAACAAAATTAATTATTTCTTTATATATAAATATTATTACAGTGAAATCCATATTAATGAATGTGAATAATTTACTATCCTTATACTACATTTATGTCATCCACTAAATTATAACAAAATTTATTAATAAGAAATGTATGTGTGCAAGATTAAATTTATGTACATTATTACAAGCCCAGCTCCTGATTTAAACCAAATGGTTTCAGCGTTTTATATTTAAATATCATTCTTGTTTCCAATTCTAGTAGTTTACCCACTACATCATCTCCCTTGCAGACAAAAGGTTTCCCCAATACACAATATCTCAAACTATCACTACAACCGTCATGAATGTCCATGAAATGCTTAGCAACCGGACTAATAGAATTTAGATTTCTTATGTCCTTTAGATGTTCTAAGATTCTAATTTTTATCATTCTTTTAGTTTGTCCTATATACCAAATATCCTTACATGAGCAACCTAATATATATACTACACTGGTAGACTTGCAATTAAAGAAGTATTTCGGAATATGAGATATATTATTAATAACTTCAAAATTACTCACCCTATTACATATGCTACATGAGCCACATGCAAAAGTGCCCACCCTAGTTGCTGTAGGTTCAATATGTTGTAATAGATTGTTATTTAAAATTTCTCTCAGATTTTTTCCCCTTTTAAAAGAAAAGTTAACATAATCAGGGAATAGCTCACCAATACTATCATCTTCACAAATTATATGCCAAAACTTTCTAACTGCTGAGACTAATATATCAGAAAAGGGAGAGAATTTGGTTATAAAGAATATTTGTTCAGCATTTTTCCTTACACCAATTTCCCTTTTATTATAATAAGTTATGATATTATCCCTATTACTTTTTATATTATTTTTCACTCTATCCCTACATTTCAATAATTGATTGTATTCATAACCCCTTTCCAATAGTCTCATAAATACTGCATGTAGTTCTTCATCTATATCTTCTTTGATACTGGTATGAACCCAAATTCTTTTAAATTCCCCATATGGTAGGGTATTTATAAGATGCAAGGAATGCATACTTGTAGCATGTAGGAACATATTAACTGAAGTCTCCTTCCTAAATGGCTTAAATTCAATTTTTCTATCCTTCTCAAATAAAGTCAAGTCTAAGAAGTTGATCTCATTCCTATTAATCTCATACGAGAATTGTAAGTTATGTTCATTACTGTTAAGAACTTCAAAAAAATCCAGAAATTCAGATATGTCCCCCTTGCAGATGAAAATAAGATCATCTATAAAACGCTTATATAGAACTACTTTGTTCCTAAAAAAATCTGTTGAATAGATGAATTTTTTCTCAAAGTAGTCCATATAGATGATAGCATATGATGGTGCATATGCTGCACCCATTGCAGTACCCTTAACCTGTAAATAGTATGCATTGCTAAACAAAAAATAACTGAGTTAAGCAAAACTCCAATAGAGTAATAATATAATTTGTTCTTGGTCCCTCACCCATCATATTTAGTATAGATTCCAAGCCCCACTTGGTACTAATATTGGTGTATAAGGACTTAACATCGACAGTGACCCAATAATAGTCATAATCCCAGTTCAAATTCAAGATATTATTAATTAAATCCTGTGTGTTCCTAATATGAGCTGTTACCTTATATAAATACATCTTTAACTGAGAATCCAAAAACAAATTAACACTTTCCAAAAAAGAACCAATTCCCGAAATTATGGGTCTACTTGGAGGTTCTTCCAAATTTTTATGAATTTTGGGTAGTGCATATATAATAGGTGTTTTAGGTTTTTGGATATATAACTTCTTAACATCGGTGTGCGTGAAAAAACCCAAGCGCTCACCTTTTTCCAATAAGAATAACAGTTCATTATTAAATGACAAAATAGGGTCACTGTCCAATTTCTTATACTCTTCAGAGTTTAATAACAATCCATTTACCATATTGTAATACTTATTTCTGTCCATTATAACCCAATTTCCACCTTTATCAGCAGGCTTGAAAATATATTCATTTTTAGATTTTTTCAAAGCTTTTAAAGCCTGCCATTCATCAATGCTTAAATTGAAACCTTTTTCCTTTTTACAAAATTCATTAAACAAAGTTTCAATTTCCCTTAAAAGAATTTTTTGAAATGTGGAAACAGCAGGTACAGAAATATGAGGCATAAAAGTGTTAACTTTTTTTAGTTCTGGTAACATTAGTCTACCATAGCCAGTTAGAAATTCATCATTATCAGCATTTTCAACATTGGATAAATCATTACTAACATCAAATATATCCTGTTCAAGCTCATAATTATAAATGGACATGTTAAGTAAATCCTCATCTATTTCAGAATCACTGGTCCCCTCATTAACAGTTTGAATACAAGTATTGGACTTTTCTATTTTGAAAAAATAAACTCTAAGTAAAAGCTTTCTAATAAAGCTTTTAATTTCAAAATAGATGTCAGCTAGCGACGGAAAAAATGTAGGCACAAACTTACTTCCCTTATGTAAAACACTTAACATTTCAGAGTTTAGTGTTAATTTAGACAAATTTACACAATATAAAGGAAGTTCATTGAAAGTCACTGAAACCGAACCTTCATTTAAGTTTGTTTCTCCCTTTTCTTCCATTCCTCCCGTTTCTTCCCCTGTTCGGGTCATTATTTTGAAAATTCACATTCCCGCTGTTACAGTCATCAGTTCCTGTAGTAACCTCCCGATTAGAGGTTCTGTTAGCCGTAGCAGCTTCAGCAAAGGAAACATTTTTGCCAGTACTACCCTCCACAGAAGAAGCCGACGATGCAGATAACCCTCTTCGTTTAGAGCTACTATTCCAAGCTCTGCCCCTAGACCTGTTATGTGTCTTACGCATGGGTTCACGTTGCCAATTAAACAGGACACCAGTTTCGTAGTCTCTCAGATCACGAACTAGTTTGTTACGCTTCCGTTGTACAATATCTGTTTCCAATTTATTTATTTTTTCATTAATAGTTAACATTTGGGTGCCGTAATTCTGTTCGGCTGCTAAGCTCTCCTGCAAAACCGTAATTTCATGTTTAATTTTCTCATGATTACGTTGGTTGCGCTTAACTAAAATGTTAAGCCAACCAATAGTACAGGCAAAGACACCCGTTTCCATTCATCAAACAAGTCTGTTTCTTCATCAGTAAACGGGGCTGCTGGCAGCTTCTCTATCCGCAGACCCCGTGGAGTAATATTAAGGCTTATGTATTTTTCAAGCAAATGGGTGTCAAAGTACAATGCTATTTCTTTAGACATTAATTTAGTCAATTCTGTAAAGCGCTCATCAACAGCGCTATTACCTCCGATGTTCCATGGATCCAAATGGGAATACCTTTTGTCGCGTTCAGTGAGAAAATTAGAAAACAAAAATGAATCAGCTGGACTGCTCTGTTCAGAGCTCGTACTCCGAAGCGACATGGTTCAAATAGGTAAATGTCCAGATCGTAGAACAAATAGGAAGGACTGATAAATCCAAATCCGAAACAAACGATAGCAAGCAGTTCTGCCCAAAAAAACACACCAACAGTCAGGTTCCACCAATGTTCTTTATTCCATCAACGATCTGGTACCTCGGCTATTCGCCTTCAAAGGATCACATTACAGGTTTCAAAATGAACTCCTTTTATACTTTATAATTAATTGATTAATTGACAATTTAATTCAATTATTCTTCAAGATTTAAAGTGATCTCTGTATATAAGATATAGAAATATGACATTTACTTATTTAATCTGTTTAATCATTTTAAACCAGTTATATTATGAACCATTTATCCTTAAGAACGAACCCGTCCTTTCTCCCCAAAGTTGTGTCTCAAACCAATATTAATCAATCCATAGATCTACCAGTCTTTTTCCCAAACTATTCTGACAGAGCTGAACAAAAGCTTCATTTTTTGGATGTCCATCGTCAGCTCAGGTACTATTTGCATAGAACAAAACAATTCAGGAAATCGGACCAATTATTTGTCTCCTATGCGGAAAACAGGATAGGTCTCCCAGTGTCTAAAGTGACCTTATCCAGATGGTTGTCTTCCACCATTTCCTATGTGTACTCTCTCAGAGGCAAGCAACTATCTTCTAAACCGAAAGCACACTCAACCAGGAGTCTATCCACTTCTGCAGCTTTTCAGGATAGACTACCTATTGATACCATTTGTGCAGCAGCTACTTGGGCCACTCCTCATACCTTTGTGTCTCATTACAAATTAGACTTGGCCTCCAGAGACAGGGCCAGTTTTGGTTCCACAGTTCTCAAGAGTCTGTTCCATTGAGCCACCCGGGATACAGGTGCTAGGGACGCGGTCCCATCCAGCAAGAATGAAGGCGAGATTGACAACTTAACATTTAGAAGTTATGTACCTACCATAACGTTCCATGTTAGTTGTCTTCTCGCTTTCTTCTTTCATGCTCCCTCCTTCCCCCTGGCCTGGACAGATCTTGAAGAGTTCCTATCAGGTTGTTTCCTCCTGAGCCTTCTTTAGAGGACTCTTTATTATGGACTTGGTTTTCCTAAATATGTTGGGTTAGTCCTTAGCAGGGTAGGTTAGCTACCAAACGAGATCTGAGGTAGTTCCGCCTTGCATCATGGGATATAGGGTTGCCTCGAGCTGGTAAAAGGAGTTCTCAAGCTAAAGCAAGTGCCGAGTCGGAGCCAAGGATCGGCTCCGAACCCATCCAGCAAGAAAGAAGGCGAGAGAAGACAACTAACATGGAACGTTATGGTAGGTACATAACTTCTAATTTTTCAACTTTAGGAACGTTCGAAATTGTGTACTTTCGGCGAAACACTTCGCTAATAAGTACACTTTTTTTCGAAATAATGATAGTAAACTGATATAAACATATAAAAGTACATGGAACTGATGAAGATATAAAAGAAGCAAACGGAAATTGCCATGGTGTATGAAAGCAGAAATAATATTTTAAGCTAACAGTAGTAAAGTTTATTCTCTCTTCTTAAGGAAGGTGGAAGAGAGATGGAGGAGGTATGAGAACAGGAGGATTGTAGAGAGTGGTTTAGTAGGGTAAAGAGCGATGTTAAATGAAGCAAGTATAAGCAATGATTATGAGGGTTATAGTAGTCTGATATGTGGAGTAGGGCGAGAACGACAAGGGGATGGCAGTAAAATACAGTATATAGGAGTAGGTGAGATTTATGAATGGTATAATTGGTTGAGGAGTAAGTGGTAGTAAATTAAGTAGGGTCCTGACGGTGGTAAGTAGTTAAGTGGGGTCATGACAGCAGGACTGGGCATCAAGTAGAAGTTGTTTTAGCTCTTTTTTTGAAGTGTATGGGTTGTGGGGTGATTCTAATGTGCGAGGGGAGTTTGCTCCAGGCCTGGGCTACAGTGTGTTTGTAGAGAAGTTTTCCTGTGTTTTTAATAGGTTTATAGATGGCCAGGAGGAGTTGTTTGGATGTACAGAGAGAACGAATGGGAGTGTAATACGTAGCGAGAGAGGTTAGAGAGGGGCAGGCTCTGGCTGTGTTCAAAATGGTGTGAAGGATACTGAATTGAGTTAGGAGTTGGGGAAATTCTAGCCATTGGAGCTTGTTGGGATAAAGACAGTGGTGTGAGTTATATGGTAAGTTGGTAGCAAAATGAGCTATTTTGTTATGTTTGTTTTAATTTAGTTAAAAGTGTGGTCTGGTCTGGATATTAGTAAGGATTGGGGCTGGGTAGAGAAGGGAGGGGTGAAGGAGTGCTTGAGCCAGGGAGAGTTTTGTGTCGGGTAAGGAATTCTCTATTTCTGTATAATAGCCCTAGTTTTTGATGTTTTTTATTAATACTATGTTGGATGTGGAGGTTAAATTTTAGTTCATCATCAGTAATGGTACCTAAAGTTTAGCATGGGGGTTAGCTGTAATGGTAGTTGAATCAAGGAATGTAATGACAAAGGTAGATTTACGGTGTGCGAGGGTTGGGGGAGGAATAGTAAAAGTTTTGTTTTTTATTTAAGATGAGCTGATTGTGAGAGAGGCATTTTTCAGTGGAAAGGAAAGAGTTTTGGGTGTGTGCACGGAGGTTAGTGATGGTGTCTGAGATGGGTACGAGTGTTGAATCATCAGCATATTGTATAAATGAGGATTGTGTGCAGGCAGTGTGGAGGTCATTAGTGTAGATATTGATAAGTAGAGGTCCAAGAATGGAGCCTTGGGGGAATGCCAGTTTTCATGGGTAGGAAGAAGGAACGGGAAGTAAGCCATCTGACTGATTGCTGTCTATTGGAGAGAGAACTTGCAAACCAATCAAGAGTGGATTGTGAGAGGTTGAGATTGGAAAGTTTAGACATAAGTAAAAGGTGAGAGACTGTGTCAAAGGTCTTGGAGAGGTCAAGGAAAAGGCAGGATACTAGCTGATTGTTGTCTCTGGTCTCAGCTGCTGTGCGAGTGGTGTTTAGTACTATGGTATGGCCTAAAACCAGGCTGCATGGAAGTTTTCCTGGAGAAGAAAATTCACGAGTTGAATATGGATGAATTTTCCAGTAGTTTTGATAGTGGTGAAAGTATAACGATGGGGCCTGTAGGTAGATGGGGTAGAATTTCCACCTTTGTGTAATGGAACAGTGTAAAATTTATTTATTTATTTTTTATTTTATTTTACATTTGTTGACCATGTCCATTTTCAGTAGAGGCCTGGGTGGAAAAGCTCCAAACAGGATTATACAAAGTGACTAAAGATACTAAGCATCTACTTAAAGAAAAGCATTACAACAATACAGTAATTTGTAAAAACAACACTTTACCATACATTTGGTTTAAGATCGTAGATGAGAGAGGAAAAAAGGAGAAAAAACAAACTATATTGCAGTAGGTGTAGAGAGATTAAGAGCAGTAGAATTAACTATAGAAGGATGGTGTAGTAGATTTAGAGCAGTAGGTCAGACAGAGAGAGTAAATCAAATAGCTATCTGTAAAACGTCTTATGTTCATAAGTACAGTTTTTGGGATAATATGTAATCTCTAAAAGGCTAGTTTGGATTATGTAGTAGCTCAGGACGGGATAGAAAAAGCTGAATTAAACTAGAAAAATTGTAATGCTTCCTGAATAAATATTGAAGGACATATGAACATGTGTAACTGTTGAGGTAGGTTTAAAGGTGGTTTAGCAAGAGGAGGGGGGTATCAATCTGGTTTAGTACATGTACATAACCATTGAGATTTAAGGAAGGCTCTTAACTGGTTTCTGAAAAGTGTTATAGATGTAAGGGAAGTTAGATTGAGCTTGTTCCACTTGTTTCCAACAAAGTTAGTGAAAAAGCACTCACCAGATTTGTTATTGGATTTATGGGTGGCTACTAGTAGCTTATTTGCTGAACGTAGAGTTTTAAGATTTTTATAAGGACTAATGAGGTTACAGAGTACAGGGGTATTAGTGGGATGGTACAGGACCTTGTGAGTGATAGTAAGTTGTTGAAGAAGAACCTGGTTTTCAAATTCCAGCCATCCTAGCTGTTTCAGGTTTTGGCAGTGATGGGTTCGAAAAGGGGAGCCAGTGGCAAATCTGGCAATGTTATTGAAGGAGGTTGACAGTTTGTTTAGATTAGTTTTGGATAGGTTGGTATAAATGGGGGAGGCGTAGATTAGGGTGGAGATTAGTTGGGTTTGTGCAGTAGTAGCTCTGGCAGAGGGTGTAAGAAAAGGTTTAAGCCTGTAGAAGAAACTGCTTTGATGGTTAAGTTTATGTGAGTGTCATAGTTAAGATTATCAAGATACCAAAAAACAGGAAACAAACGAGTGAACAAAGCTCCAGACCACCAAGAACACAAGCCCAAAAGTTACTTCCTTAACGCGTTTTTTATTTTACACAAGTAAAAGTACACAAGCACAGTGTAGCTTCTTCAGGGGATTTTGAAAGTGTACAAAAAATGAACTCCCTCTTTATATAGGAGTTACGAATTACTTAATTAAAAAGACACAATCAACGATCTCGCTTGCCGGTGCATTTACACATTAAAAGGGCAATCAAAATACTGAGAATAAATGCTTTTCAAGACAAAGGTCTTATGCATATGCTATGTACATATTAAACAAGATAAACTACAAGTGTTTAAACAAAACAAGTGCAAAATATATGCATGTATAATAATCTAAAACAAGAATGGCAATATAATACAAATGTATAGGATAATTTAAAAATATATGTGTCTAAAAATTACATCATGCCATTCACTCGAACAAACTTTAAACAATAAGAAGAAATAAAAACGTTCAATTATAAAACAGAAAAATAATCTAATAATTTTGAAAGTACACGCAATTCGGCAGTACTAACAACACGAACTTACTTAGACTAAAATACTATCTTTTAATATAACTAACTAAACAAATTAGTATGCAAGTGCAAAAATCATACACCCTATACACAGGATGTGTATATACTAGATGTGCACAAGATGGCTTATATTGTAAACTGTATAAATTATAAACACTGGCAGTACTCAATATAAAAAAATAAGCCAAATGGTTAAACATTAAGATTTTAAAATACTGAATGTCATCTCAAATATGCTTTATACTTTAACACTGGGGCTATATTACAACTTTCATTTAGCCCCGGTGTATTAAAAGAGTCTAGTTTTAACTGCCATAAAAGTTCACGTATTTCAAGTAGTATAGAAGTAGGACCACCCCTAATAGAAGGAGCCACATGGTCAATACCCATAAACAAAAATGCATGGCCCGGGTTGTTAAATACATGCTTAGCCAATGCATTTTTTTTAATTGCATAATGATGCTGGTAAATAATTTTCTATCCGAAAGCAGGGCAGCATGTACAAAAGGCCAGGTAGATTATAGATTTTGTATCACAACAGATCCTACACTTAATAAGGTATTTTCTATCTGAAACTTCAAATGAGCTACCTGACTTAATAAGATTACACCAATTGCACAAGCCACAAGGAAATGACCCTTTAGTCCTATTAAAGGAGTCACCTAAGGGAGCGCATTGTAATAAATCCTTCATATTCCTCCCTCTCCTAAAGTAATTTGTAACTCCTATATAAAGAGGGAGTTCATTTTTTGTACACTTTCAAAATCCTCTGAAGAAGCTACACTGTGCTTGTGGCGAAAACGCTACTTTTACTTGTGTAAAATAAAAAACGCGTTAAGGAAGTAACTTTTGGGCTTGTGTTCTTGGTGGTCTGGAGCATAGTTAAGATTATGGTCAATTGTTACTCCTAACAGTTTGGTGGTTGTGTCGGCTGCTATTACAGTGATTTTATTAGATGTAACTGTGAAATTAATAGGGGCAGACTTCTGTGTGGGAGTGAACAGTAATAGTTTTTTTTGGGTTGAGGAGGAGACAGTGTTGTTTTTTCAACTAAGGTAAGTACTTTTTGGGTACTGGACTGGAGTTCAGCTGAAGAGGCTGCAGTACAGATTAATGCCGAGTCGGCATATTGTATGCAGGTGGTTTGAGGAAGGGTAGTTTTCAGATCATTGATAAGGATAGAAAAGAGGAGAGGTCCCAGAATGGAGCCTTGTGGGGACCCCCCCAGGGTTATAAAGAGTGCAGAGGAAAGTAAGTTGTTATCACGATTTTTATTAATACAGTTGGAGAAGGATAGGAGTGCAGTTGTAGTGCTGTGGAATGCTCTAAAGCCATGCTGACAGTCGACCAGCTGATTGTTTTGTAGGAGATGATCAAGTAGCTGGCGGTGGATACATTTTTCCATGATTTTTGCTAAAGGAGAGAGTAGGGCTATAAGTTGGAAGTTAGTCAAGTTGAGTTACCACCCTTATGCAATGGAATTATATGGGAGACTTTCCAAAGAGAAGGGATGGAACTTTCAGTAATGGTTCTGTTTATTAAGATGGAAATAGGGTAGGCTAGTACACCAGCTGCCATTTGGAGATATTCGGCTGAGGGGAGGTCAGCTGATGGTGTACAAGGTTTAAGGTTATGAAGAAGTGTATGGACTAGTGATGTTGGAACTGGTTGAAGAGTAAATGCAGGAGGTTTATTGGCTGATGAGGGTGCTAAAGTGGCACTAACTGGCGATAAGGTATTTGCTAACGATTTAACAGTTTCAGAAAAAAATTTGTTAAATGTATCTGCAATTTGGATAGGAGAGTTCTGAGTCAATTTAGAGGGGGTAGGAGTTTTGGAGTGTCCTGGATGGGGTAGCCTGTTAATACCTGACCAGAAGTTTTGTGGATTTTTTTGTTGGATTTTTTGGAGTTTATGGTGGTAGTTTTTTTTTTTTTTTGTCAAGAATAATTAGTTTTTTTGTAGCATTTCTAAGTTGTCTGTAGTTTTGGTGGTCAGTCGGAGGATTTCCATATGTCTGGAACTGTGGTCCCTTGTATGGATCTGTTGATTAGTGGAGTAATAGGATAGGCAATGGATTCGGCAGCAGGTTTGAGGATGGTGGGAGGAAGATTGTCTGCAGAGGAAGAGCAAGGCTCAAGTTTGTGGAGTAGGGATTTGATATAGGTAGTAGAGACAGGTTTGAGGGTGAAAAGCTTTCTACTTTATGTAAGAGGAGAGGTGAGGGGGGTTGGATTATGACTGGTATGTGTTAGTTTTTTATTCGTATCAATGAAGAAGTTATTGAGGAGGGAATCTGTTTCTAGAGGGGTATTGTTAGGGAATGGGGAGGGTGTGGAAGGGTTTTCTAGATGAAGAATTTTGTTTACAGTGGACCAAAACTTTTGTAGAGTAAATTTTCTGTTGAATTGGGCTGAGGAGTAGAAAGTTTTTTATCATTGTTGATTATTTTTTTGCAGAGATTCTTGAGTTGTCTGTAGTTTTGAAGTAGAGATGGTGTTTTGTTTTTGACCCATACTTTCACTGTCTCTCTCTCTTATACATAAGGGATTGGGTTTCTTTAGTTAACCAGGGGGCAACCTTAGCTTTTGTTCTGATTTTCCTAGGAGGGGCAAGGGAGTTGAGAATGTCAAGAAATATCTGGCTAAATTTTAGTACGACTTCGAGAGGGAGCTGTCGGAGGACTGACCAGTTGATGTGTGATAGTAGGGAGCTAAATGTTTGAGGATTGAAATTGGACAGTTTACGGATGTCTCTAAGTATGTGATTTAGGTGTTTGGAGAGTATTTCTTTGGATATATGTAGGGTGATGGTCGGTTAAAGTATCAGTTAAGGTATGGGAGTTATGATAGAGAGTGGGGGTGTTGGTGAAATATCCATTCAAGGATTGGGTAGGTAGGTGAAGTTTTCTAAACACGTGTAGGGGATGAGACTAGCTGGTGAAAACCATGTGAGTCTATGCTGAGTTGTGGGGAGTCAGAAATAAGTTTGGACCAGTCAATATTTACATCTCCAGGGATGACAGTTTCATGGGTATATTGAGAGAGAACCAAGATAGAATATGCTCAATTGTGGGGATGTTATTACCTGGTGGGATAGATACAGAGGCAATGGCAAATCTCTTGTGTGAATTTAGATGGCATTTCAGAATAAGTATTTCAACAGGGTGGAAGTTTGGAATAGGGAGTATAAGGAGAGCGAGATCAAGATGATCAGAATAGAGGATAGCAATGCCTTCACCTTTCTTGGGGAATCTGTCAGAGCGGAAGATGTTGTAGCCGGGTGGTAAGACTGCATTATGAGGGATGGAAGGTTTTAGCCAGATTTCAGATTTGGTAAGGCTATATGGGGAGTATTGGGCAATCCAAGCGTGTAATTCTGTGATTTTGTTAACAATGCTTTGGGCATTAAATAGAGATTTTTTTTGGCAGGAGGTTGCTGGACTGGGAGGGAGGGGGATAGGGAGTTGGTGTAGAGGGGGGAGGCTTTGTGAGTGGTATGTGGGGATGTATTAGTGTGGCCGGGGTTGGGGTGGATATTACCAGAGAGAAGTATGGTAATTGAGGTGGCTTAAATAGTTTGTGGAGGGGTGGCAGGACGTAGACTTTGACATAGGTTTAGAGAAAGGGGCTGGTATTTCTAAGTAGGCTATACTTGAGCAGGCAGATGTTAGAGACATTATAAAGAGAGGGGGAGTTGATAAAGTAGTGGATGTTGTTTGTATATGTTGGATTGAATAGGTTAGTAGGAGATATGGAAGGGTAGAAAAGTTGTGTAATATAAGAGGTAGAGGCCGTCAGAAGAGAGGGTTAGAAGCAAGTTGATATTAAAGTGGAACATTGTGAGGGTGTGGAGGCACTGATGTGTTAGGGGTAGGATGGAGGGTGAGGAGGAAGTGAGTGAAGTGTGTGTAATGTAAAGGGGGATTGGTAAGGAGAGGAAGTTGAAGGTGAGGGGTCTGCTGAGGGGGAAGGTGTGTAGCGATGAGAATATAAATCTAAAAATGGGGGGTGGTTGGAATGGGGGTAGGGTAGGGGAGCGGAGTGAGCCCAAGCACAGTGAGGGCGAACGGACTGGGTTGGCCTGGATGGAGAAAGGTGCCAGAAACAATCAGGTATGTTGCTGTAAGTGAAGAGATGGTTGGTGGAGAACGTCTAAGTGAAAATGAAAGAAGGTAGGCGATAACAGGCAATGGAGTGGAATCGGGTCTAGCTCTAATTACGGGTGAGAGGTGTAGGTAGGAAGGGAAAGAGATCACTAAATAAGAACATTGTAAAAGGGGAGGAGTTGAGGGAAGGTGAATGGGGATGAGAGTATGGATAAAAGAAAAAAATAAAAAGGGGGGGTGATTATATATGGACGAAGGATGGAAATTTTGGAAGGTGGTCAGGTTTGCTAGGGTAGGGGCCATGCAGGATATATAGGTACAAGTGGAACGTAATGGCTAAGAGAAGATTGGGAGAGAGGTTGAAATGCAGGGGTGGTGTGATGTATAAGGTGCTGGTACAGTAACACTGTAGGTGTAGACAAAAATGATAACATAGCTGAAATTCTGTTAGACTGTCTGGCTTATTATCCGTGCAAGAAAGGGAGTTGGAGGGAATGTGCTCATCTTTAGACTGGACTGTGCTCTTCTGTCACTTACATTTCATTCTGAGTATAATATACAGCGAAGAACAAAGACCAGGAACCCAATGAATAAAATTTAGAGAGGAATACATTTTATTCATTTGGTTCCTGGTCTTTGTTCTTCGTTGTATTTGCTGTCTTTGCTTTGCTGCTTTGTTGTTGTTTTTGCTGAGTATAATATGCAGTCTGTTGTTAATCTTTCCATTCATCACTGATGGGTTCGGTTCTGTGCCCTTGGAACAGAGTCAGCCTAATGCCAAGCTTGCACCAGCCAAAAACTCTCGAGCTAAGCTTCTGCCTCTAGTGCTCTTCTCCCTGTTACCTCAGATCTCTTTTGCCGCATAGCCGTAAAGTCGTGTTTCAGCCGAGCTCTCAGCTAAGTGAAAACTTTTTGATATCTCTCAGGATAATTTGTATTCTTTCCTTTCACTTGTGGTTGATATTGATAATCTTACCCTTTCTCTCTGTTTCTACCCGCTTGGTAAACACTTTAAGTTCTATTGGCGGTACTGCCTTTTCTCCCTACCCTTGTGGTATTTCTTGAATACCATTGTTTGTATTTCTTCTCTTTTTCCCTTTAACTAGCTAGTTGTGTGTTTTTTGACATATGTCTTAGTTTTAGTGTATATTTAGATAGTTTAGACGTAGAGATAGTAGAGTTAGAAATTTTTCTCTAGTATTCTACCTGGATTATTGTGTGTAAATTTCATGATGTCTGATAAAAAGGACACATCGGGTTTTAAACATCGTGCGTCATGTAAGGGTAAACTTCCTAGTAATGACTTCCATGATGATTGTGTTTATTGTTTGGGGGTGCCCCATCTTTCGGTGCAACCCCCCTGTGTGATTTGTCAAAGTTTTAGTCGGCACACCTTGAACGAGCACAAGAATAAGTTGATTATGAAGGGCTTACTTAAGTCCTTTTCAGAGGCTCTTTCGGCGATGGAAGTCTCATCCCCTCTAATCAAGGATAAGAAAAGGTCCCACTCTGTTCCCTCTTCACCATCTGGTGACCAGGGCAAGTCTATTAAGCCTAAAGTGCCAAACCTATCTTCGGAGCACAAGTCTGCCTCATCAGCACTGACCTCTTCCGCTCCAGCTCCAGCTGCTCCTATGTTGTGCCAGTTTCGGCTCTGATACTGTCTCTGGCACCAACTATCAACCTCATAATGATTGCTACAACTTCAGCACCGAGTGCTGCTTCAGCACAGTGCATGCCTTTGATGCCTGTCTCTGCAATTATGACTGAACCTTCTGAGTTGGCTCTGAGTGCCCCTTTGGCACCAAGCCCTTTTACGGTCTCGATAAATATGAATTTGACTCCACTGCTTCCGGTCTCCGAACTTGAGACATCTGTGCCGGTAGATTCCACACCACTGACCTGATACTCTCCATCTACAAATTTCTAGGACAGATGTACAGTCCATTCTTAGAATGACCGGACTCCCAGTCAGGAGTATCCACTAGATCCACCAGGAGCTTTTCAGAACTTGATGTGGTGCTTCTCGTGGACCATCTGTTGACCAGCCAAGGGGATACCCACCTCTTCTAAGACCCATCCTCCTGCAGAACTTGAGTTGACTTCTCCACAAACTCCAGCCTACTCTCCTCCTTTGACCATACCAGTTCCAAAGTCTTCTGCTCCAACGTCCTTTTCAGAACCTCCCATCTTGGCGCCTGTAGTGGACCACACTGGGGCTCTGGGACTGTCCCTTTGGCCTTCAGTCCCTGCTGAACCAGGCCTTCCTCAACCCCGTGATTGGGCTACAGGCTCCTCGGTTCGTGGCACCGGTTCCAGGTATTTTTACAAAGAGGGATGGAAGTCCAGAACCAAGCTCTATCCTCAGGATCAGGTTTGACGGAGCAAGGTGTGACCCCGATTCCGAGGTTTTTCTCTGTTCCAGCCTCCCATCCCTCTTTGGGCGGACCTGGTTTCCGAGCTATTTAGAGGGCACTTGCTTCTGGAGGCATTCCGCTGACATTGGAACCCCAGACCTCTCCCCCTGAGCTACAGCTGTCACAGGACACCTCCCTGGGACACCAGGCAGGAAAGCCGCAGGACCCTCGTTGCAGGGTGCCCCCTCTTCCGAGTCCTCAGAAGCCCCCACTGAGGAGCCCCCACAGAAGAGATCATGCAAGAGTAAGCACCTAGACTCTCCTTAACTCTTTCTAACAGAGGATACAGATTTCGATGATGGTGAAGGGTCCCCACGGTCACCCCCTGATGATGTCTCTTCTTTGGAGACATCCTTGAACTGTTGAAATAGAGTGGTGACTGGGAAGCCCACTAATCCTTCTTCCGAGGAGTCCGTGTTTCTGCAGGCTTTCCATGCCCAGCCATCTACCTCTTGGGTGACCCTGCCTGCAGACGAGCTAGTACAACTCGTGGTGCTGAGAGCTTGGAAGAACCCTGATTCTGTTGAGTCGAGCCCTCTGAGACCTGACAGGATACTTTCTCCCCCCAATGAAAACCCACATTGTTCCAGAGGTTTACCAGTCGATGCTATGGTGGGTGGCGGTGGCCACAAACAAGGATCTCGCCAAAGAGAGTCCTACTGTTCACCCACCCAACAGAGAGTCCCGGGCTGTGGATAGATTAGGGAAGCGAGTCTTTGATTCGGTGACCTTTGCTATATATTCCCTGAATTACTTGGCATATTTTACAAGACTCCAAAGAGACTTGGTTTCCGAACTCTCTGGAACACTAGCAGGACAGGTGTCTGACGAGGTAAGGGACAAAGTTGCCTCTCAGCTCACAACTTTGGAATCCATCTCCAATTCGTCCATGAGGTTGCTCTCACACGCAACCGAAGGGGTGGCTACAACTGCAGGTTCAGGCATAGTTATGAGACACGACGCCTAGCTGCGCCTCTGTAACGTCGCAGACCCTTCTTCCTTCTTGAATGCTCCCATCAAAGCATCTTCCTTTTTTGGCCCCAAGGTGAAGGACACTCTGGTCAGGTGTGAGTGGGATGGTAAGACCCTATCTGCCGTAGGTTTATGTTTTTCCAGTCCTCAATGTTCATTTTCCAGGAACCAGAGGAGTGGCAAAATGTGGCGCACAAAATCTCAGGGTCCTTTCCATACCACATGCGATGGTGATACCGGGTAACAATTCTGAAAGATGCCCCTACCGAGGCAGAGGGGGTCCACGTAATCAGGGACCCAGGGATTCTTTCTCTGGGCAGCCTTATCAGCGCTCCTGAATCAAAAAAGAGTCCTCCAATTAGTCCCACCAGACCAGTGTGGATCCGGATTTTACTCGTGTTTTTTTTTTTGCGGCCAAAAAAGACAGGGGACTGGAGACCCATTCTGGATCTCAGCAATTTGAACAAGTCTGTTGCCCAAACCAAATTCAGGATGGTCACGGTTCAGTCCATTCTCCCTTTTATAAGGGAAGGCGATGGATGTGCTCGATAGCTCTCTGGGACACGTATTACCACATCAAAATGGAAAAATGCTCCAGGAGTCTACTTCGCTTCCGGCTAGGAACCAGTCATTACCAGTTTCGTGCTCTGCCATTCGGACTGTCTACAGACCCATGAGTGTTCAGAAAGTGCATGGCAGTGGTTACAGCTCACTTGAGACTGCAAGAATTCTGGGTGTTTCTGTATTTGGACAATTGGTTCCTTAACACCCCCACCAAACATCTTCTGGTAACAGCCCTGCAATAAACTCTCTTTCCCTGGCGAAAGTTTTGGAGCCAACTGTAAACTGGGAGAAATCCAGTCTTGCTCCAGTCCAGAACATAGAATTCATTGGAGTAGTTTTAGACACCAGTTCTTGTCTGGTGTCACTCCCAGCTCACAGACTTCAGAGATTGAGGCTCCAGCTCCAGGTGATACACTTGTCAAAGCAAAGTCTCAGCAAGAGAGGTTCTTCAGGTTTTAGGATCCATGGCGGCTTCCATACCAATAGTGCCTCTTGCGAAACTGCACATGTGAATACTTCAATGGCTTCTACTCTCTCAATGGTTTCTGAATTACCACCCTCTATGCTTTCAAATTCAGATAACCAATTCTTGCAAGCAGGACCTTCTTTGGTGGATGAGGCTGGACACAGAACTTTGGAGCCGCCTATTCCAGCCCCCCGCAGCCAGAAGCCTTTGTGACCATGGATGCTTCCCTGATAGGGTGGGGGGGCCATTTCCAGGGAAAGACCGCCCAAGGCACATGATCATGTTGGAGGCCAACCTGCATATCAACGTTCTAGAACTGACAGCGACACTGTTAGCGTTGCAAGCATTCCAACCTGTTCTTCCTTCTGGAATGATTGCAATCCAGTCAGACAACATGTCAGTAGTCTGGTATATCAACAAGCAAGGAGGAACCAAGTCCTATCTCCTGTATCGAGAGGCCAAGAGAATTTGGCAGTGGACGATAGTTTCTAACTCCTTTCTGATAGCAACGCATATCTCTGGAATTTCCAACATGATTGCAGACAAGTTGAGCAGATGTATTCTCCTGCCTCACGAGTGGTCCCTCAATCCCGATGTAGCAGCAGAAATTTTCAGTCATTGGGGCCAGCCTTGCTGTGACCTATTCGCCTCCCCATCAAACAACAAATGCAGCAGTTATTTTGCCCTATTCCCCCCAAAGGGGGAGTCCCCGATTCACGATTTGTCCACAGGACTGCTATATGCCTATCGCCCCATTCCTCTGATATCCCAATTCATAAAGAAAGTTATTCGGTTGAAATGTGAAGCGATCTTCATAGCCCCCTTTTGGTCTCGACAAGTTGGGTTCCCCTTCCTTCAGCCTCATCTGTTATGTTGACCGTGGATTCTGGACAGTCTTCCAAACCTACTCTCTCACCCCCAAGGGTTGAGTCACCCGAACCTATCCAGTCTCAAGCTGACAGCTTGGTTTCTCCACGTTCGTTAATCTCCAGGCAGGATGACCTCACCTCCCCTGTTCATGACATTATTCTGGCATCTCATAAGCCATCCACCAGAAGACTATATCTAGACAAATGGAAAAGGTTCTCTGTTTGGTTAAAGAAAAAGATGCTGGATCCATACTCTGCAACAGTCACAGCAGTTTTACAATATCTATCTAAATTCTTCGAAAATGGAGCCGCAGTTTCTACCGTACGAGTACATCTAGCGGCCATTTCAAGCTATCATAATGGGTTAGATGATTTTCCCTCATCTCACTTCGGTTATGCAAAATATTTCTCAAAGGGGTCTCCCACATTAGGCCTCCAATCAGACAACCTACAGAGCCATGGAGCCTCACGTTAGTTGTCCAGTCTTAACTCGACCTCCATTTGAGCCTGCAGTGAAGTGTGACCTCAAATTCTTGTTGGGGAAATCACTTTTCCTGGTAGCCATCATGTCAGCCAGATGAATTTATGAGCTTCAGGCATTATGTACCAAAAGGCCCTATCTAATCTTCCACTAGGACAGAATATCACTTTGGACAAATCCATCTTTCCTCCCCAAAGTTGTTTCGGACTTTTCCATCAATCAGTCCATTGATTTGCAAGTATTTTTCCCGAATTTTTCTAATTAAAGGGAAATGCTGTCTACATTCTTTAGATGTGCACAGACAATTGAGTTTTTATTTAGACAGGACCAAAGCAATACGTAAAACTGACCAACTTTTCATTTCCTTCGCTGGGCCTAGAATGGGAAATTCTGTCTCCAAGGTCACTTTATCAAAATGGCTAAAGGACTGCATACGCTATATCTGTTCACTTGCGAAACAACCTATGCCACAGGATGTTAAAGCCCACTCTACCAGATGTTCTTCGTGTTTCACTGTTGCAGTCATTACATTTGGGTAATCTGCTGGCAGGTTGCCCTCAGTCGGCCTGAATAACAAAGTCTTGGGTCCTGCGTAGGTTGCTGTCTCCTCTTCCATGACGTCAGGTTGTCAGGGGTATAAAACATGCAGCTGACGCCATTTTATTCAGTCTTTCTTGCCGCACGGTGCCCGAAGCAGTAGCAGTTCGCAAGTGCTGGTCAGCCGACTCCTGAAATTTTCGTATTAGAGTTTCAGAACTGAAGTCTTCAAACTAAAGCTAAGTACCTCGTTGGGGAAACTATTTCTTGCTCCTTACCGATGTCAGTAAAAGTTAATAATTGCATTACTTGTGGGAAGCAAATACCTCATAAGGATTTTCATTTGTACTGTATTCCTTGCCTAGGCCCAGATCACAAAGTGCCTTGCTGTCAGTTTTGTGCTAGATTTAACCAATGCACTATTAAGCGTCAGTATATTTTTGCTTCTAAATATTTTGGTTCAAGATTTAATTATCCTGAAATGTTGTCTGTTAGCAGTCCGACTACCGGAGTTCACAAAAAACACAAAGAAAAAGACAGAGACAGACTGTCGCGGTCCAAAACTGACGATGAAGCTTCTCCTAAGCCAGTCACAGGTTCGCCGGTACTCAATGAGGTGCTTTTGCAGCCCCTGATACCCGCTACTTTTGAGTCGCAGGCCTCTACCAAGACCCATTCGGAGTCCGGTATGCAGCGAGATTCTCAGAGTATTGAACCTGTGGATGTCTGTCCCTTAGATGGGTCTAGAGTCGCTGAGCAGCCGTTGGCTTCTGAGGGTGTTTTCAGGCCCCACATTTTTATATTAAACCGATGCCGGCAACAAAAACAACTTCTATGTCTAAAAAAACGATGCATGAGCCACGTGCTCAGGCCCCTATGCCTAAAAAACAAATGATCAAAATGGCTTAGGATTTAATTACCTTGATCAGGGGTTCCCAACCACCCCCTGCTAAGAGGCCTAGGCAAGGCACTGATTATGAATCTTCAGATCAGGTTTCCATTTCTTCTGATTCCTCTTCTGATCAGGAATTTTCTGTTCCACCCTATTGAGGATTCTGATGCAGAGTAATCCATCCCATCTGCATCTCCTCCTGAGGATTACTCTTTTGGAGAGACTTTGCATACTTTAAGGGAACATTTTCACTGGGAGAGTCAGGACTTCTCTGAATCAAAAAAGAGGCTTGGGGATTTCCTTCTTCCTCAGCATAGACCTTTGGCAATACCTCCTGTATTAAGACATTGTTGATGATGTGTTCTCACAATCAAGCATGGCTCCTGATTCCCTGCCTCTGGCTCCTAGTAAGCCAGACAGATATTACAGGGTTCCTGACTCCCACAAATTTATTTTCAAAAATCCTGCTGCTGATCCTGAAACTATTTCCTTAGGGTCCCAAGGGTGTAAAGGCCTCTACAGCCAAGAATCCTACCCCTTTCTGATAGAGATTCCAGGGTGCTGGATAGATGGGGTAAGAATGTTTATACATCTGCAACCTTGGCAATCAGGACTTTAAACTGCCAGTTTCATATGCTTAAGTATCAACAGCATGTTATGGGCTTACTGAAACAGAAAATTATGTTGATTTCTGATTGTGTGGAAAATAGAGTTACATGAATTATTGCATTCATTAAAACAAGTTGGAAAGCATACTTTGCAATGTGGTTTTGATTCCTTGGAGGCCTCTTGTAGGGTCGCAGTTACTGGATCTGTGATTAGAAGGCATGCCTGACTCGAGGAGCAAAATCTGCCTGATCATGTTAAAGCTAAATTGTTGGATGCCCCTTTGCAGCATGATACTCTGTTTGGTAATAAGCAGAAGAGGTTTTAAAGAAAATGGAAGACAAAGCTAAATCTATGCAAACTGTAAAAGATTTCTTGCAAGTGCAGCCACCCAGGTTCAGTAGACACTGGCCTACTAAAAATTGGTCCTTTCCTATGTCCAACAGAGCCACTCAGGGCAAATCCAGGCGCTCAAAAGGCTCCAGATACCAATCACAGGGTTCTTACAGGTCAAAGCAATGGGGTGCCTCCACCTCCAAATCTGGAGGAAACAAAGCACAACCCTGCAGTAAGCAGTCTCAATGACTTTCCTCTACCATCACCAAGCACTTATCTTTTGGCATCCCCCTTGGGGGGGAAACCAGCACTTCATGCTCAAAATTGGCAGTTAATTACCCAGGACAAGTGGGTATTAAACATAGTATCCCAGCGGTACAGATTTCATTTCCATACTTTGCCAATTCCAAACGGATGGCCGGGTCTGCCACAAAACCAGTGGGCAGAGGCCCAAAAACAAGTCATGTCCCTCATGGATATGGGGGCTATTCAACCGGTACCAGAAAGGGAAAAAGGACAAGGTTTTTATTCAAGACTTTTCCTGGTACCCAGAAAAGACAATTCATGGCGTCCAATACTGGACTTATTATTTTGAGCACGTTCCTGGACATTCCAAAATTCAAAATGCTGACTTTACAACAGCTACTGCCTATGCTAGGCAGGAATGCTTGGTTAGTAACTCTAGACTTAAGAGGCATACCTGCATATCCCAATAAGGGAATCATGCAGAAGATACCTCCGCTTCAAAGCAGGCTTTTTGCATTACCAATTCTCTGCACTGCCCTTTGGCTTATCTACTGTGCCCAGGGTCTTTACAAAGTGCCTGGCACCAGTAATTACATTCTGCAGACAAAGAAGCATTCAAATGTATCCTTATCTGGACGACTGTCTCATTGAAGCAGAGGACAAGAACACTCTTATTCAACATCTGGTGTTTGTAAAAAGGCTTCTAGCATGCCTAGGGTACACCATAAATGAAAAGAAATCCCAACTGGTACCCTCTCAAATAATAACATTCCTGGGTGCAAGCCTTTATACAACTGCCCAGATAGCTTACCCCATGCCAGACAAACAAAGGCAACTGACAACATACTTCAAACAAATAGCAACAAAAACCCAGTTATCTGCAAGACAAATTCTGCAGGCTTTGGGGTTCATGGCATCCTGCATTCTACCAATTCCATATGCGAGACTGTATATGAGGAAACTTCAATGGTACCTAAAAAGTTTATGGAGTCAACATTGTCACAGTCTGGAAACATTGATTCCTCTCATTCCATGCCTACAACAGGAGTTTTTTTGGTGGGTAGAGACATGTCACCAAAACAAGGGACTGTCATTCACTCTACCCCCTGCCACCCAAACCCTGACTAGAGACGCATCAGACTATGCTTGGGGAGCCCACCTGGAAGGGAGATGCATTCAGGGCAAATGGAGCCCAAACCAAATGCATCTGCACATCAGCCAGAAAGAGATGCTAGCTGTTCAGAATGCTCTGATAGCCTTCAAGGACTTGCTTCATCCAGGACAACTACTGATAAAGACGGGCAACACCACAGTTATGTGGTACATAAACAAGCAGGGGAGTACACATCCCTACCCCCTTTGCAGACTAGCCATGGCCTTGAGGAACACAGTCTTGACTTACCAAATACATCTTCAAGCTCAGTTCCTGCCAGGAAAGCAAATTACTCTCGCAGATGACCTAAGCAGAAATCTTATGGACCCGCACTAATGGAAACTGGATCCACAAATCTTCAGCATGTTAACACAGAAGTGGGGGAGCCCAGACATAGATCTATTTGCCTCTCCCCAAAATTATCAGTTGGACAAATTCTGCACAAGAACTCATCACAAAAAAGCATGGAAAGTGGATGCCCTATCCTTCAGCTGGAAAAACCTATCAGTCTATGCCTTTCCCCCTCTGCCTCTACTCTCCAAGGTCTTACTAAAAGTCAGACAAGAAAAAACAAAAATTATCTTAGTTGCTCCGGACTGGCCTCTCCAGCACTGGTACCCACTTCTAAGGAATATGTCTCTGCTTCCTCCATGATATGTGCCTCAAATACCTCATGTAATGTCTCAGCAGAACTATCAAATTCTGCACAGTCCGTTCCAAACTCTGAATCTTGCAGCATGGCCGGCCGATCAGCTAATTATTCAAACACCACCTATCAGTAAATCTGTGATGGATGTCATTTTGGAAGCCAGAAGGCCTAGTACTATAAAATCTTATGCTGATAAATGGAAGAGATTCTGTGCTTGGAACCAAGCCCAAGGAACAGACACAGCAAAGCCCAATATTCCTCAGATTTTACAATATTTGACTGAGATGCTTGACAAGGGCCTATCTTTTTTTCAACAAAAATCCATGCCTCTGCCATCTCGGCTCATTACAACACAGAGCCTCCCCTCTTTTCTCATCCTCTGCTTAAACAGTATCTTAGAGGGGCCAAAAATTTAAGGCTTCCCAGCAGATCACAAACTCCTGCATGGGACCTCAATTTTGTGCTGGAAAAACTCACCCTGCCTCCTTTTGAACCAGCAGCTACTTCGGATAAAAAAAATTCTATCTTGGAAAACAGCTTTTCTCTTGGCAGTCACTTCAGCAAGAAGGGTTTCAGAACTACAGGCTCTCATGGCAGTGGAGCCTTTTATTATATTTTACCCGGACAGGGTGTCCTTCAGGACCAATCCTTCTTTTATGCCTATGGTAGTATCCAGTGTGGCTCTTAACCAGACCATTCACCTGCCAACATTTTACCCAAATCCGTAGAACAAGGGGGAGTGGATTCTGCATTCAGTGCATGTGCACAGACAACTAAGATTCTACTTAAACAGGACCAAATCTCTAAGAAAGTCTGAGCAACTACTGGTAGCATTTGCTGCAGGATCAGAAGGGAAGGCTATTTCAAAGCAGACTATTTCTAAGTGGATAAGCAACTGCATTCGCTTCTGCTACTTGCACCATGGTAAACCTCTGCCCAAGGGGATCGGATCACATTCCACCAGGGCTGCCTCTACTTCAGCAGCTTTTCTCAGAGGGATTCCAACCAAAGACATTCTAGAAGCTGCTACTTGGAGTTCTGTTCATACCTTCACAAAGCATTGTCATTTGCCTCTCTCCTCCAAATCCAGGGCAGGCTTTGCCACTGCAGTTCTGCAGGGCCTTATAGCCGCTCCTAATGCTGTTTAGTTCCATCCATAGCTTTGGGATTCTACCCAAATGTAATGACTGCAATGGTGAAACACGAAGAACATAGTACAGTTGTGTACACTTCAAGAAGCAAAGATGAAAAGAATAATACCAAGAACAGTAATCAATAATCCTCTACTTTATTTTTCAAAACGAAACACACAGAAAATCATAAAATCAAGCGCTTTCGCCTGATCAATATCAGGCTTTATCAAGACAAAGGTGTGTGGGATGTGCCTTGGTTTAAATACTCTTCTCAATTAAAAGCTGCTTCACATAATTAGATTTGAAAACAATTATCACAATTAATTAACCCACAATCGGGTTTTAAAGTGCTAGTGCCCTTATCAAAGTTTGTATAACAAAACACATAACTGCAAACCCCATTCTCTTTGGGGGAAAGACAGAAAGGACTTCAGTATTAAGAAAGAGAGTAACGCCTTTTACAAGCATTCGGTTACATGTCCCAATATGGCCTTAAAATTTCTGATTCTGGAACATGTACCCCAAAACCCCAGAGGAGGGGAATGGGAGGCCTCTCTAGAATACAAGGAGCTTTTATGGCAGATCAGATTAAATGCAACTAAACCCCCAGGTATGAACGAATCAACTAGCATTAAAAGTGTTTTAAAGATCAGACGAGCCAGGTTATAAGACAGGTTTTTCATGGAAATACACATTTTTAGCATTTTTAACACTTCAAACAGACTTATTTAAGCTATTTAATTTATTAATTTAATTAATTTAACAAAGGCTATTAATTCAATTTAATGAATTTATTTATTTAATCATTCCAAGTTGTTTTGGCAATATGACATTTTAATATGGTATTTTAACAGAAGGTTCAACAACACTGTGCACAGTGATTTGCTTAGTAGGATTTGATATGAGCAAGTTTACCCCCTTGTTATATGGTAGTCTTGTCATTTTAGTTTTTGATTTTTAAAGTTTTGGCTGCTACTAGTGTTCAGATCAGTTTTTAAACAATCACACAACACACTGTTTAAAACATTAACTTTTGAAAATGCATTTAAGCATTTATAATACATTTGTATTTTTGTAAAGAATTGTGTTGCTTTTAATGATTCATACTTTATTGTCAGTAGATTTTAGGTATTTAATTCTAAAAAGAGAATGGGGTTTGCAGTTATGTGTTTTGTTATACAAACTTTGATAAGGGCACTAGCACTTTAAAACCCGATTGTGGGTTAATTAATTGTGATAATTGTTTTCAAATCTAATTATGTGAAGCAGCTTTTAATTGAGAAGAGTATTTAAACCAAGGCACATCCCACACACCTTTGTCTTGATAAAGCCTGATATTGATCAGGCGAAAGCGCTTGATTTTATGATTTTCTGTGTGTTTCGTTTTGAAAAATAAAGTAGAGGATTATTTGGCAGCCGTTTTTGTCGTGGATTACTGTTCTCAGTTGTGTACACTTACCATAAATGTAGATGTTGGGGTGTATTCACTGTTGCAGTCTGGGTTACCCACCCGTCATCCCCCTTTCTATACCTTTTCTTTCCTTCACTATACACAAAAGCCTTTGTGGTGTATTTGCTTTTAGATAAAGGTAAAGTTTATGTTTCTAAAAGTGCATTTATATATATTTACTGTTTTATATATATATATATATATATATATATATATATATATATGGGTTTTTTTTGCTCCCCATTTGGGGGTCGCCTGACATCTGGGGCAAGAAAAACTGAGTAAAATGGTGTCGGCTGCATGTTTTATACCCCTGACGACATGGAAGAGGAGACAGCAACTGATGTAGAGCCCAAGACTTTGTTATTCAGGCCGACTGAGGGCAACCTGTCAGCAGATTACCCAAATGTAATGACTGCAACAGTGAATACACTCAAACATCTACATTTATCTACATTTATGGTAAGTGTACACAACTGTACTATCTATGGCAACGCCTGTAGCCTTCCATTCCAGAGCATCTATGGATGATATCTGTTCAGCAGCCACATGGGCTCAACCCCACACTTTTAATCATTACAAATTGGATTTGGTCTCCAGAGGGAGAGCTGCCTTCAGCACAATGGTGCTCAGGAACGTTCTTCCATAAGGGCCACCCAAGGAACACAAGGTAGCCGGGGATTGTGTCCCATCGGTGATGAATGGAAAGAAGATTAAAAACCTCAGATAAAGAAGTTTTGTCTTACTATAACGTTCCATCTGTGTTGTTCATCTTCTTTCATTCATCACTTCCCACCATCCTTCCCCCGCCAAAGGCTCCTGGGGGATACTTTGGGTCCAAGTGGTGACTTATGGCATTTGCACAGAAATGGCCTCTGCTTTACTAGTACAACATGAGCAAACTAGATCTGAGGTAACAGGGAGAAGGGAACTATGGGTAGAAGCTTAGCTCGAGAGTTTTTGGCTGGTGCGAGCTTGGTATTAGGTCCACTCTGAACTGAACCCATCCGTGATGAATGAAAGAATATCAACAACACAGATGGAATGTTATGGTAAGACATAACTTTTTTTTTTGTACATTTTACTGTAGGCAAAAATTTTGAATCCCCACCCGCAATCTGATATAAGAGAAAGTACAGTTGTGTACACTTACCATAAATGTAGATGTTCAAGTGTATTCACTGTTGCAGTCATCACATTTGGGTTATCTGCCTGCAGGTAGCCCTCATCCGACCTGAATACCAGAGTCTTCGGATTTATGCGTCGGACTCTGTCCCTTCTTCCATGACGTCAGGTCGTCAGGGGGAAAAAAAAAAAAGCAGCCGATGCCATTACATCAGTTTTTCTTGCCCCAGATGTCAGGTGCCCCCACAATAGGAAGCAATTATATGGTATGGTACACCCCTGTCAAAAAGCAAATACATGAAAAAAATATATATGTATATATATATATATATAGATATATATATATCTATATATATCTATATATATCTATATAGATATATATATATAGATATATATATATAGATATATATATATATATATAGATATATATAGATATATATAGATATATATAGATATATATAGATATATAACAAACAAGAAGGAAAGGTTAGAGCTAAGAGAAGTCAGGGGGCTGGTGGGAGGGTAACCAGGACTGCAACAGTGAATACACTCTAACATCTACATTTATCGTAAGTGTACACAACTGTACTATGTTCTTCATGGTTCACTGTTGCAGTCATCCCATTTGGGTTGATTCCCAAAGCTAAGGAAAGGAGAAGGTAGTTAAAGAGCATTAGGGTCAGCTATTAAGCCCTGCAAGACTGCTGTGGCAAATCCAGCTCTGGATTTAGAAAAGATAGGCAGGTGGTAATGCTTGGTGAAGGTATGTACAGAGCTCCAGATAGCAGCTTCCAGGATGTCCCTGGTAGGGACTCTTCTGAGAAATGCCATAGAGGTAGATGCAGCCCTGGTGGAATGTAACCTTATCCATTGTATGGTAGGTTTTCCATGGTGCTTGTAGCAGAAATGAATGCAATGGGCTATCCATTTGGAAATGGTTTGCTTTGAAGTGGCCCTCCCCTCTGCCCCTGCAGCAAAGCCAACTAGCAGCTGGTCAGATTTTCTGAGAGGCTTAGTCCTGTCTAAATAGAATCTAAGTTGTATGTGCACGTCCAGAGAGTGCAGTATCTGTTCCCCTTTGTTTTGTGGATTAGGGAAAAAAGTAGGCAAATGAATGGACTGGTGTAGGGCCACACTAGACACCACCTTGGGCATAAAGGAAGGATTAGTCCTGAAGGAAGGGTTCCACTGCCATGAGGACCTGTAACTCCGACACACTTCTTGCTGAAGTGATGGCTAGAAGTAAGGCTGCTTTCCAAGAAAGGAATTTCAACTCTGCTGTTGCAGCTGGCTCAAAGGGGGGAAGAGTGAGCTTTTCCAATGCAAAGTTGAGGTCCCAGGCTGGAGTGGGAGCTCTCCTGGGGGGGGGGGGTCTTGGGTCTTACATTTTTGGCCCCTCTAAGGAATTGTTTTAGCAAGGGGTGAGAGAAGAGGGGTGGCTCAGTATTATAATGAGCTGAAATGGCAGAGGCATGAATTTTAATTGATGAGAAGAATAGGCCCTTGTGGAGCTTTTCTGTTAAGTACTCTAGAATATGAGGTAAGCTGGGCACCGTTGTGGGCATCCCCTGAGCCTGGGTCCAGGAGCAGTATCTTTTCCACGTTTCAGTATAGGATTTTCTGGTACTAGGCCTCCTTGCCTCCAGAATGACATCCAGGACCTGTTTACTGAGGGATGCTAGAGGAGACCTCAAGGAATTAGCCAAGCTGCAAGGTTCAGGGTTTGAAGCTGAGGGTGCAGAATCTGGCCCACCTGCTGGGACAGCAGGGAAAAGGTTTGAGGCAGGTGCCATGGTTGTAGCCGTGTCAGACTGCGCAAGAGGGGGTACCAGTGCTGGTGTGGCCAGTCTGGTGCAATCAGTATTGTTCTTTGCTTGTCCTGTTTGATCTTTAATAGAACCTTCAAGAGGAGAGGCAGAGGGGGAAAGCATTAACAGAGAGCCTTTCCCAGGAAAAGGACATCCACTTTCCAAGTTTGGCTGTGGGGAGTTCTGGTGCAGAATTTGTTCAATTGGTAGTTCTCAGGGGAGGCAAACAGGTCTCCCTCTGGGGTCCCCCATTTGTTCCTCAAGAGGTTGAATATTTTGGGTTCTTGTTTCCATTCATGTGGGTCCATGAGATTTCTGCTCAAGTCGTCTGCCAGTGAATTTAGTTTGCCTGGCAGGAATTGAGCTTGTAGGTGCACTGGGTAACTTAAGGATGTGCTCCACAGAGCCATGGCTAGTCTGCAGAGAGGGTAGGAGTGGGTTCCCCCCTGCTTGTTTATGTACCACATAACTGTGGTGTTGTCTGTCCTTACCAATAGTTGTCTTGGGAGAATAAGGTCTTTGAAGGCCGTCAGAGCATTCTGTACAGCTAACATTTCTTTTTGGTTGATATGCAGGTCCATTTGCCCTTAATGCACTGCCCTGCCAGGTGAGCCCCCCATGCATAGTCTGATGCGTCTGTTGTTAGGGTTTGGGCGGCAGAGGGTAGAGTGAAAGGGAGCCCCTTGTTGTGGTAGCAGGCCTCTGCCCCCCAAAGGAACTGTCCTTAGACAAGGAATGATAGGAATCATTGTCTTCAGGTCCTGAGAATGTTGACACCGTAAACATTTTAGATACCATTGGAGTTTCCTCATATGCAGTCTTGCATATGAAATTAGCAGAATGTAAGAGGCCATGAACCCCAGGGCTTGCAGTATTTTCCTTGCAGATAGCTGTTTTTTTTGTGGCCAAAAGCTTGAAGTAGGTTGTCAGATAAACTTGTTTCTCCGGAGTGAGGAATGCCATCTGGGAAGTTGTGTTCAAGCTTGCTCCCAGGAATACAATCTTTTGGCAGGGTACTAGGTGAGATTTCTTTTCGTTGATGGTGTACCTCAGTGAGGATAGAAGTTTCTTTACAAATGCCAGGTGTTGTAATAGCAAGTCCTGGCTTTCTGCCTGAATCAGACAATCGTTCAGGTATGGGTAAATTTGAATATTTGCCTGCCTGCAAAATGCAATGGCTGGAGCTAGACACTTTGTGAACATCCTGGACGCAGTAGATAAGCCAAAGGGAAGTGCAGAGAACTGAAAGTGCATGGAGCCCGCCCTGAAACGTAGGTATTGTCTGCAGGATTCTCTTATTGGGATGTGCAGGTAAGCTTCCTTTAAGTCTAGGCCAGGCATCCTTGGCTAGCATAGGAAGAAGCTGTTGAAGAGTTAGCATTTTGAATTTTGGAACCACCAGAAAGGTGTTGAGAATAGAGAGGTCCAGGGTAGGACGCCAGGAGTTTTCTTTTCTGGGTACCAGAAACAGTCTTGAATAAAAACCTTGTCCCTTTAGTTCTGCTGGGACCGGTTGAAAAGCCATGATACTGAGAAGGGAGAGAACCTGCTGTTGGGCCTCCGCCCATTGATTTGGGGGGACGTCTGGCCAACCATTTGGAGTTGGTAGTGTGTGGAAATGGAATCTGTATCCTCAGGAAACTATGTTCAAAATCCATTTGTCCTGGATAATGAGTTCCCAGTTTTTTGCATGCAGGGCGAGCTTTCCTCCTAAGAGAGAGAGCAAGTAGTTGAGCAGGACTTGGAAGGGTTAAGGTTAAGTCATTGTGCCATTTTTGCATAGGGGGTGACTTACTACTCCCTGCTTTGGAAGTGGGAGCTCCCCCCCCAACTGATTATATCTGTGCGTAGCCTGAGACTGAAGTCTTGGTGGTCTGCTGTTCCTGGGTTTGGACTGAGGAGGCCTGGAAGGGACTGGAAAGGACCAGTTCTTTGAAGGTCAATGCCTTCTGAATCTGGGAGGCTGCACTTGTAGAAAATCTTTAACATTTTGCATAGATTTAGCTTTTCCTCCAATCTTTTTGAGGACTTCCTCTGCTTTGTTGCCAAAAAGGCGGCCTTGGTTTAAGGGTGCATCTAGTAATTTAGCTTTAACATGATCTGGCAGGTTTTGTTCCTTAAGCCAAGCATGCCTTCCAAGTACAGACCCAGTGACAGCAGCCCTGCAAGATGCTTTTAAAGAATCAAAACCACATTGCATTGCCAACTTGTTCTGCAGAATGCATTAAATCTTGCAAATGTTTGTGTTCAGCACAGTCAAGAATCAACATAATTTTCTGTTTTAGTCCTATAATATGATGCTGATACTTTAACATATGAAACTGGCAATTTAGAGCCCCAATGGCCAAAGTAGCAGAAGCGTAAACCTTCTTACCCCATCTGTCTAAGGGTCTAGAATCTCTATTAGAAGGGGTAGGGTTTTTGGCAGCAGTAGCCTTAATGCCTTTTGGTCCTTGGGAAATGGTCTCTGGATCCACAAAAAGGATTTTTAAAGAGGAATTTGTGAGAGTCAGGTACTCTGTAGAACCTGTCAGGTTTTCTGGGAGCTGGAGGTAAAGTGTCTGGGGTAAGGCTAGATTCCAAGAAAACATCATCTACAATAGCCAGAACAGGAGCGATAGCTCGAGGCCTGTGTTGAGGCAGGAGTAAGAATTCCTAAGTCTCTTTTTGGACTTAGAATAGTCCTGGCTTTCCCAGCAGAAATGCTCCCCAAGGGTATGCAAAGTTTCACCAAAAGAAAAATCTTCTGGAGGAGAAGCAGAGGGAATGGAATCCTCTGCATCAGAATCCTCATAAGTAGATAAGGGCAAGTCCTGGTAATCAGGAGGAGCATAGATATCAGATTCCTGATCAGAAGAATCAGAAGGAAAATCGGTTCTAGGTCTCTTAGAGGGGGAAGGCTGGCTTCCCCTAATTAAGATAGTAAGGTCTTCAGCCATTCTAAGCATATGTTTTTGGGGCATATGGGCCTGAGTCATCGGTTTGGTCACTGGTTTTCTAGGTGTAGTGTGAGTTTTAGGCCTGATGAATTTGGTACTTCTAGTTGTAAACAATGCTGTTGGTTTAATATGAAAGTCTGTAGGCCTGAATAGACCCTCAGAAGCCGATGCCTGCACAGCAGCTCCGGACACATCCAAGGCAGAGACATCCGCAGGTTCTATAGTCGAAGAAGCATCTCACGGCATACCAGACTCCAAATGGGTTTCAGTAGAGGCCTGTGAATCTGTAGTAGCAGGTATCTGAGGCTGCGAAAGTGCCTCACTGAGTACCGGCCGACTGGCGACTAGCTTAACGGAAGTGTCGTTGGCAGTTTTGAACCTATGCGGTCTGTCTGTCTTTATCCTTACGTTTTTTCGGAAGATTGGTAATCGGATGGCTTAACTAATCCATTTCGGAGTATGGAGATTGAGAATGAAAGTATTTAGCTACAAAAATAGCCTGACAGCGAATAGTTCGAGCTTTGAAGAAGGCACAAAACCGACAGTGAGGGATGTCATGGTCTGGGCCTAAACAGGTGACTCAGTAAGTATGAAAATCTCTGAGGGATTTGCTTTCCACAGGCAAGACAATTGTTAATTTTTTTTGACATCGGTTAAAACAAGAAAAAAGGATCCCCAACTGGGTACTTAACTTTTTTGAAGACTTCGGGTCTGAAACTCAAACGAAAATTTCAGGAGTCTGCCTACCGGCACTTGCGTACTGCTTCTGCGTCGGGCACTGCACAGCAAGAAAGACTGGTGTAATGGTGTCGGCTGCATGTTTTATACCCCTGATGACCTGACGTCATGGAAGAAGCGAGAGCATGCGATGCAAAAATCCAAAGACTCTGGTATTCAGGCCGGCTGAGGGCTAACCTGCAGGCATATAACCCAAATGTCATGACTGCAACAGTGAAACACGAAGAACATCACCAAAGATGCTTCCATTGTATATGAAGCCATGTTTCTGTTGATTGCAGTTGCCTTCAGATTACAAAACTGGAATGTTGCTTTCAAGTCATAGAACAGCTGATTTGCCACTCATTACTACCTCTGTAGATCTACTGGCTGAATAGTATTTATCCCTAAGTGGCGTAGTGTTACTGTAGTTTTATGGGAGAGATTTTAGGAAGGCAGGAATAATTTAAACTTGTTGCCTTTAAGAAGAAAAACTGAGCTCTTAACTGATGATCTGAAGTAGGATATTCATTTGTCTGCAACCTGTGGGTTATGGATCCGATATCGGATCCGAACCGGCATGGTTTTCCAGCTATGGATCCAAGCTCTCAGCTCCTCCCCTCACCCATAATGCCCTGCTCTACCCTCATGACCTCAGATCTCGTTTGCCGCGCTGGTGACTGGATTTGCATTCATAGCTCTCAGCTAAGTGGTGATTTATTACCTGTTAAAACAGAAAATTTTTAGTTTTTTGTGTAATTCTGTGTGAAAGCTTAGGTTTCCCTTTCTGATAAGTTTAATTTTAGTTAAATTAAGTAATTTTTTTCCCTCCCCTCGCTGTTGCGTAGAGTGTGTGTGTTGGGCCTGTGTGTCTTTTTGTTTTAAGTTACTTTTAGTAGCTTTTAGTAGTTTATAGATTATGGCTGATCAGCCTAAATCTATTTTTTCCAAATGCTCCGAGTGTGGCCATAAGCTCTCACCGGCTGATGGCCACACTCGGTGTAAGTGTCTCGGGGTTGAACACCTCACATCTGGTTGTTCCATTTGTGCAGGGTTCAACCCCAGGGCACTGAGGGAGCGGAGGTCCAAGCTTGTCTTGGCGGGTCTTTTACCTCCAGACTCGGCTCCGGCCTCCGCTCCTTCGGGAACAGCTGCGGCTACGGTTGTTCCCCCTGTGGCACCCCCTCCTGCTCCTGGGACTCAACCTCCCGCTTCTGGAGAGGAGAGGGATGCTAGTAAAGGACGGAGGGAGAAGCACCTGGCGGGCCGAGACCTCTGTTTGCCCCGCCAGCCAAGCGGCTTCTCCCGGCTCCGTTCGGTTGTCTCCTCCTTCTCGGCTCCGGTCCCCTGTGTGCTTTTCACGGGTCCTGAGGAGGAGGAGACCCGAGAGGCTATCGAGGAGGCACTCCAGGCCTACCTCGTAGCCTCGTCGAGATCTACTCATAGCCTTTCTTATGCTGATCTGGACCGGATGATGAGAAGGTTCATCCAGGCGCAGATGCAGATGGGAGTGCTCTTGCCTCCCCGAGCTCAACACCCTTTAAGCCTATTGCTCCTTCTCCGACCCGCTATCCGGGTTTGGAGCAGCTGGAGCCGAGCAGCCGGGCGGGGGTGGGTCGGCGCCGATAGTACTTGGTACCGGATCCGACCCTGCCCACCAGTGTCGGACCCGACCTCGGAGCCTGGATCCGAGCCGGATCCGGGGATCAGTGCTCGCCGGCGCCGTCTGTGTCGGGTCCCCGGATCCGGCCGCGCCGGCTCCGTCCACTCGGATCCGAGGGAGCCGATT
Source organism: Protopterus annectens (assembly GCF_019279795.1). Classification (NCBI taxonomy): domain Eukaryota; kingdom Metazoa; phylum Chordata; order Ceratodontiformes; family Protopteridae; genus Protopterus; species Protopterus annectens. The sequence continues at coordinate 36,085,911 of NC_056732.1, forward strand.
GTCGGATCCTTTGGTCGGTCGGCTCCTTCGGCTTTGATGTAGTGGAGAGGGCTCTGTTGAGGGTCTCCGGACCCCGGCACTTGTTCCGGCTCCGTCCGCCTCCCTCTGCACTGGGCCAGGCTTCCACCATCCGGCCCTGGGACAGCCCGTTTCTGTGCCCCAAGTTGCTCCTATGGAGCAACCTCTGACAGCCCCCAGAGGATGTCCCTCGTCAAAAAGGAGGCACATTGACTCCCGAGTCTCTCACAGAAGACACGGACTTGGAGGAAGGGAAGGCTCCCCACGGTCACCCCGAGGATGTCTCCTTTGGAGACATCATGGAAATACTCGTATAAGGGGGTGGTCTGCCCCCAAGTCTTCCTCGGACGAGTCCGTGTTCTTGGAGGCATTTGAAGCGGGCCCGTCTACCTCTTGGGTGTCCCCCTGCCGACCCCTGGTAGACCTTATTACCACCAGGGCGTGGAAGGAACCGGACACTGTGGAGCCAATTCCCAAAAGACCGGATAGGATCCTTAGTCCGCCATCCGACCGGGCCCATTGGAGTAAGGGGCCTCCGGTAGATGCCATGTTGACGGCGGCCACAAAGAGGGAACTGGCTCAGGAGAGTCCCTCAGTCCACCCACCGAGCAAGGAGTCTCGGATGATGGACCGCTTGGGAAGCGGATGTTCAGTTCACATTCTCGGTAAGGGCGCTGAACTATTTGGCACATGTCATTAGGATGCAGCGAGATCTTATTAAGGAATACGCTGCATCCCCTGAGTCCATTTCGGAGGAGGACAGAGTTCTGCATTCCACCCGTATGGCCACTCTTAGGTCAGTTACAAATACTTCTATGCTACTCTCCCATGCAGCGGAAGGCGCCGCTAGAGCTGCGGGACAGGACTGGTCACTAGGCGTCAGGCCTGGCTCCGTCACTGTGATTTTTCTGAGCCCTTCAAAGCGTGGTTTACAAGCCCCTTTGATGGTTCTGCTCTGTTTGGCAAGACCGTTAGCGAGGCGTTGACCCAGAGCGAAGGACGGAAGGCGCTGTCTGCCGTCGGAATCCGCTTCTCTGCACCCCAGAGGCCCTATTCTAGGAACCAAAAGGGTCAGAAGAAGATGTGGTTCGAAGTCGCAGCAGTCCCAGCCTGCTCCGGACAACCAGTCCTTCCGTGGCAGAGGAGGACAGGGAGGGCCGCCCTAGAGGCAGAGGGGCTCCCAGAAACTTGGTCCAGGGAACCTTTCTCTGAGCGGCCAGCGCAGCAACCCTGAGGGTTGCCCGACTGCTCTACTCTGGAGGCAGTCGGGGGCGTTCAGGGGCACCTAGCGGCATGGGAGTCCATAACATCGGACCGCTGGGTTCTCCAAATCATATCCAGGGATATCGTATTCCTTTCCTTCACCTTCCAAAGTTGAAGTCCCTCCCAGACGTCCCACCCGGTCAGCGGGAGGCCGCTTTGGCAGAAATTGGCCATCTGCTAAAGAAAAGAGCCATCCAGCCCGTTCCCCCAGATCGGATCAGGGTTCTACTCCAGATTCTTTTTAGTGCCAAAAAAGACGGGGGAACTAAGACCAATCCTAGACCTCTCTCTCTTGAATCTGGCAGTCCCCAAAGAAAAATTCGAATGGTCACTCTGCAATCTATTCTCCCCTTCTGGGAGAAAATCACTGGATGTGCTCGATAGACCTCAAGGACGCGTACTACCACATCCTGATGGACAGGCGCTCAGGAGGTTTCTCCGCTTCGGCTGGGAGCCAGTCACTACCAGTTCGGGTCCTTCCCTTTGGTCTCACCACAGCCCCAGGGTGTTCACCAAAGTATTAGCAGTGGTAGCGGCCCACCTGAGGCTTCAGGGGTGCAGGTCTTTCCCTACCTGGACGACTGGCTTCTTACCGCCCCAACAAGGCATCTACTTCTATTGGCGAGACTCCTTTCTCCATCTTGCTCCCTTTCTGGGCATCACAATAAATACAAAGAAATCCAACCTGGCCCACACAGCTCTTAGATTTTATAGGGGCCAGGCTAGACACAAGGAGTTTACGAGCCTTCCTCACTGCGGACAGAGTTCTAAATCTGCAGCTCCAGGTGCGGGCCATTCTCCATTCAAGTTCTGTTCCAGCGGAGTTGGTCCTGAGGGCTCTAGGGTCCATGGCATCGGCTATAGCACTTCTTCCTCTTGCCAGGCTCAATATGCATTCTACAGTGGACGCTCTTAGTACAGTGGTCTTACCTTGCTCTCCCCATGCATCATCCCATAGCGATCAGCAAGGCTTGCAAGCTGTCCCTCTTGTGGTGGCTCCACTCCCCGGATCTCCACAAAGGCCGCCCATTTTGTGCTTCTCCCCCTCTCACCACGGTGACCACGGACGCCTCCCGCCTCGGGTGGGGGCACTTTTGGGCGGACCGTCCAAGGCACGTGGAACGATTCAGAGACCTTACTGCATATCAATGTTCTAGAGATGAGAGCAGTGCTCTTAGCATTGCTAGCACTTCAGGACTTTCTTCCCTTGGGAACAATTGCGATTCAATCGGACAACATGTCTGTTGTCTGGTACATCAACAAGCAAGGGGAACAAGGTCTTACCCTCTTTGTCGAGAGGCCATGAGAGTTTGGGAATGGGCAATCTCCACCAATCGCTTTCTAATAGCAACGCACATTCCGGTCGGTCCAACATCCTAGCGGACAAGCTCAGTCGCACCATTCTGACCCCTTACGAGTGGTCTCTCAATTGTCAAGTAGCGGGCATATTCGCACGGTGGGGAACCCCTTCATGCGATCTTTTGCTTCTCCCTCAAACACCAAGTGCGACAGTTTTTCGCTCTAATACCTCCTCCCGGAGGTACCCCAAGAGACGCTCTGGTGCATGCTTGGCCACCCGGTCTTCTGTATGCCTATCCACCCTTGCCTCTGATGCTCCAAGTTCTTCAGAAAGCTTCTCGGGTGGGTTGCAGAATGATTCTCATTGCTCCATTCTGGCCTCGACAGATCTGGTTCCCCTTCCTAAGGTCTCACTCGGTGAATCCTCCTTGGATTCTAGATCCCATCCGGATCTGATATCCCATCCATCCTGCATTCCTCCTCCGAATCTGGACAACCTGAAGCTGACCGCTTGGCTGCTCCAGTTCCACTCTTGATAAGGACTCGGTATTTCATCACCGGTTAAGGCAATTTTGGTGGCAGCTCATAAACCATCCACTAGAAAGGTTTACGAAGCAAGTGGAAACGTTTCTCTTTGTGGGCGGCAAGGCCTGAATCCCTTCACGGTTCCTCTTCCTTTAGTGCTTGACTTTCTAACCACTCTCTTTAACGATGGTGCCAGCAGTTCTACAGTCAAAGTACAACTGGCGGCAATTTCTCACTATCACATTGGCCATGACTCTAATCCTCTTATGTCAGCCAAATTGTGTAAAGTTTTTCTTAAAGGTACTTTTCTTCTCAGGCCCCCTATAAAACAAGCAGTTCCTCCTTGGGACCTTTCTCTGGTCCTACAGGCCTTGACCGCCCCTCCTTTCGAGCCAGCGGCTACGGTGGATCTCAAATTCTTGTCCTACAAGACAGCCTTTTTGGTAGCCATTACATCAGCCAAGAGAGTTTCTGAACTTCAAGCATTATCAGCTAAACCTCCTTACTTGGTATTTCATCCGGACCGTGTCTCCCTCAGGACCAACCCGTCCTTTCTTCCTAAAATCGCTTCTGAAGCAAACATCAATCAATCCATTAACCTCCCTGTTTTCTTCCTAAATATGAAAACAAAGGTGAATATAAGCTACATTCACTAGATGTTCACAGGCAACTTAGATTTTATCTGAACAGGACAGCTGGTCATAGGCAATCCGACCAGCTGTTTATTTCCTTTGCAAAATACAATTTGGGCAAGCCAATCTCTAAAGTTTCTCTGTCCCGCTGGATTTCACAGTGCATTTTATTGGCTTATCAAGCTTCAGGAAGGCCCTTGCGGAGGGTGTTCATGCCCATTCAACCCGGTCAGTATCTACCTCGGCAGCCTTCAAGGCTAGGATTCCTCTAGATGATATTTGTGCAGCAGCCACGTGGGCTTCATCTCATCGTTTATTTCCCACTATAAGTTGGATCTTGCATCTAGGGGTAGAGCATCCTTTGGCTCAGCGGTGCTCCGGAATATCCTTCCATGATGGCGCCCAAGATTCAGGTAGCTGGGGACTCTGTCCCACAGGTTGCAGACAAATGAATATCCTACTTCAGATTTAGAAGTTATGTACTCACCATAACGTTCCATCTGAGTAGGTGTATTCATTTGTCTGCAACCATCCCGCCCTCCTATCCCCCTGGCCTTTCAGTTTCCTGCATATTCTATGTTACCCTTTTTAGGGTTTTGTTGCTTTGGCAAACTCGATCTGAGGTCATGAGGGTAGAGCAGGGCATTATGGGTGAGGGGAGGAGCTGAGAGCTTGGATCCATAGCTGGAAAACCATGCCGGTTCGGATCCGATATCGGATCCATAACCCACAGGTTGCAGACAAATGAATACACCTACTCAGATGGAACGTTATGGTGAGTACATAACTTCTAATTAACATCAGTGTTTTAAATGTAGTTATTGATGTTATCTACCACGTTTTTTTCTTTCAGTTCACTTATATGTTTCAGTTTATTTTTAAACCTATTATTTTTCTATCCTGCTGTAACCAGTGTAGGATAGTATTTTGTATATTTATAAATATTAGTGATCTGAAGCATTTTGTATCAACTTGTTATACGTAACGTATCAGTGTATGTGCATGTGTCTCGAGTCATGGCTGGAAAACATCATTGTACTGGTTCACTCACCTATGTAATAAATTTGCAACTTTTGGCATCGAAAGCACTATATTTTTTATTTTCTTTAACTGGCGTAGGGTAGAGCACTAATCCATTTGGACCTTTTGCCCTGCTTTCTGTTAGCCACAATACCTTTTGGAGCAGAATGCATGTCTTCCCACACACGTGTTAAACCTCCCCTGTTGCAGCTCTCCAAACCACCATAGGCAGCTGGCATCTAGAGTATCAGTGAAGACATCTGCAGTTTTGTAAGTGTGCACTCTGTATTTGTGAGAAATTGTCACGTATTTAAATGACTTGTGGCAATTTACATTATACAACATATTCAGCATAAGTTTGAGTACTGCAGTACCTGTTGCAAAATAAGGAGATGTCCAACCTCTCTTTTTGTATATCCATTGCCATTGGCGTGGCTGTTGTGGCCCTATACTTCATCGGTGGGACTTCAGGTAATAGGCCTAACATCCAAGCAACTGCCTGGGAAGGGTAGGAGGGGGGGGGGGTTGGTGACCAACTCCCTTATCTTAGGGGAGGAAGTATAGGTGCTGGGTGAACATCCCCCAGTGAAGGCCAGAAGTCCAGCCTTTGGACACACTGTTTCCACTGAGCCAGCATAGAGGCATCCCATAGTAAAACAGCAGGGAGGGCACATAGGTGCAGTTCAAGCTAGCATTCGTGTGCACTGTGCGGTTAGTAAAAACTCCTCCCTAGATGCATGTCGGCTTCTTGTACGTGACTGAACTCCTTAATTTGCTGTTGAATGGTGAGGACTCTTCCTGAGGGGATAAGGAAGTACAGTGCGACGTAGGGTAAGGGTGCAAATGGGTAAAGCTAGCTGGGGACAGAATACTCACTTTGCTTACTGTTGCGAAGAACTTAGGCAGAAATATGACGAGCCAGACATTGTATGCATTTAAGAATTTAAAGCCTTACAGGTTTTATATATGTGGTCTATATACTTGTAGTCACTACAGACTTTATCTTTCATTGTGTTTGTGGCCAAGGTGTTTACCGCATAGAGTACATAGTTTAATTCTTACCTTTGGGAAATTGGCCAGACTTAAATGGTCTGCAAGGACAGAGAGCCTAGTACCAAACTGTAAACTGTGAACCTCCATGTCACCTAACTAAGATAAGTGGGAAATGACAGATATATGTTGCAGCAGCATGAAGTGAATGAATTGCATCTCTTTATAGAAAACTTAATAATCATTCTGATACATTCAGATTGTTTCTTTTTATGCTTCAACTGTCAATGCAGACCCTCTTGGCAAATAGGCATTTGCACTATGCATATAATTATGAATGTTGATGCCTATATACATTGGGTTTTGGTTTACGATAATTCAGTTTGTTTTATACAAGTTTTTTATAGAACTTCTGTTCAGAAGAGCTTATTACTTTCCTGAAACTAAACAATTGCAAACAAAATGTATTACTGTTCTTTATATATCTTCTGACGACAATACAGCTACACTGGAGGATAGCCTACATTGGATATCCATAACATTTCCACAAGAAAAAATATTATTATGTGAAGAGTGTCAGTTAGTTGGACATAAAACTCCCCTACATCTAGCATGAACTTAATTGTGTGAAACCATACAACAGCCCCACACATTATTGCAAGACATCAAATTCCCTATTAGACTGGATCCTAGTATGGGACCTTAGCAAATACACCACCACAGGTACAATGTCAGACTCGTATCAGTGATTAGGTCTCAATCAATATGACCAGACATCTCACATATCCAGTTAAACAGCATATTTCTAAAACACACAACTTTTCAAGTTTAACCCAGAAATGTTCATCACTACCCTATCCCCTATTAACTGGAATTTCCTAAAAATACTCCCCTTAGATGATGCTGTAAATAAATTCAGTACAACTTTCCTGAATATCCTAAATAACCTTGCACATCCTAGAAGGAAGAGACTAAAACAAATAATGCAGTTTGGCTATCCAGTAGAGTAGACTGCTGGTGCAGGATAGAGAAAAATGTGGAAAGAATGTCTTTTACCAGAGAAGGCCAAAATATGCTAGTCCTCTTGCCCTTCTTTTGGTAGATTCAGAACCTGGGTTACCACGATGCAAAATTTGGATATACTCATGTAAGGAAGCAGGAACAACAATTTTATGACTTTTGAAAATAATGCCATCTTCCATCAACCTCTCAACTCTGTAAGGAAAACAAGATGTTCGTGTTTCACTGTTGCAGTCATCACATTTGGGTTTGTCTGCTGGCAGTAGCCCTCAGTCGGCCTGATTAACAAAGTCTTGGGTCCTATGTTGGTTGCTGTCTTAACTTCCATGATGTCAGGTCATCAAGGGTATAAAGCATGCAGCCGATGCCATTATATCAGTCTTTCTTGCCGTGCGATGCCCGAAGCAGAAGCAGTTCGCAAGTGCCAGTCGGCCGACTCTTGAAATTTTCGTTTTCGAGTTTCAGAACCGAAGTCTTCAACTAAGCTAAGTACCCCATTGGGGAAACTTTGTCTTGCTCTAAACCGATGTCCGTAAAAGTCAGTAATTGTATTTCTAGAGGGGGAAGGTTGGCTTACCCTGATTAAAGTAATAAGGTCTTCAGCCATTCTTATCATTTTTTTTAGGCATAGAGGCCTGACCATGCGGGCTGGACAAGTTTCCACAAGTATTTCTTGTGGAAAGCAAATACCTCAAAGATTTTCATTCATACTGCATTCCTTACATAGGCCCTGACCACTACGTACCTCGCTGTCAGTTTTGTGCCTTATTTAAACAACAAACTATTCGTCGTCTGTTTATTTACGCTTCTACATATTTTCATACTTGGTTCAATTATCCAAATTTGGCTTCGGTAAGCCACCCGACTACCGACATTCCGAAAAAACGCAAAGATAAAGACAGACAGACCGCATAGGTCCAAAGCTGCCGACGACGCTTATAAGCTAGTCGCCAGTTCGCCGGTACTCAGTGAGGTGCTTTCGCAGCCCCTGATACCCACTACTTCAGATTCGCAGGCCTCTACTGAGACCCATTCAGAGTCCTGTATGCCGCAAGATGCTTCAACTGTGGAACCTGTGGATGTCTCTACTTTGGATGGGTCCGGAGCCGTTGTGCAGGCACTGTCTTCTGGGGGTGTATTCAGGCCTACTGACTTGCATATTAAACCAATGCCATCTTCTTCTTCAAGGCCTAAAACTCGATCCATGCCTAGAAAACCGATGTCCAGCCCGCATGGTCAGGCCTCTATGCCTAAAAAAAATGATAAGAATGGCTGAAGACCTTATTACTTTAATCAGGGTAAGCCAACCTTCCCCCTCTAAGAGACCTAGGACTGCGTTTACTTATGTTTCTTCTGACCAGGATTCTGAAATTTCGTTTCCTCTGATGACCAGGATTTACCCTTATCTACCTATGAGGATTCTCATGCAGAGGACTCTATTCCCTCTGCTTTCCCCTCCAAAGGCTTTCTCTTTTGGTGAAACCTTGCATACTCTTGGTGGAAGCAACGAATGCCTCAGATTATTCAGTATCTCACTGAAGAGCTGGTTTTAGTGCTCAAGTGATACCAACAGTCTAGATTCAGCAAGTCTGAATTTAGCCTATGCTGTAAAATGCAGAAGCACTAGAAATTCAAAATGCATAAAATCACAGTCAGCAGCCAAAAAAAGTTTAAATAAAGCAGCAATTCACCAGCGATTCCCAGCTTAAAAGGGTGTAGGCCACACTCTTTCCCCAATATGAATCTTTAACCAGCAATTTCCAGCTTAGAAGAGTGTTAGGCTGTCCTCTCCTGCTACAAGAGTTTAGACTACAAATCCTCCTAATGTAAGTAACTGGTTTGGAACCAAAGTGCTTAAACCAGAATAAAAACCCTTAGAATAACAGGCACAATAGGCTTTCACCAGCAGTTCCCAGTTCAGAAAGGTGTAGGCCACACTCTGCTGCCACAAGAGTCTAGATTACAACCCTCCCACTGTGAAATAACTGGTTTGGAGTCCAAGTGCTTAAACCAGAGCTAATACACTTTCAGAATAACACACACAATGAGCCTTCAACCAGCAGTTCCCAGTTTAGAGGAGTGTAGGCTGTCCTCCCCTGCCACAAGAGTTTAGACCACAAAGCTTCTTAATGTAAAATTAATGGCCTGAAGCCCAAGTCCTTAAACCAAAACTGAGAGACTTCGAGTAACAATTACAGTTTAAGCAGGCGACTAACAGGCAGTAATAAATGCAGAAGAATAAATGCAACAAGCAGGAAAAGCAAAACTAAAGTAAATAGGAAGAGAGACAAATACAGTAAAAGCATCTGAAAAGTTTATTTTTTTAGTTAAGTAGAAAGGGAGAAAACAGAAGATAATTGAAGGTTAAGAAAATAAGGGGCTGGGCCTTCTCAGATGATCTCACTGTACTTGTTAGAATGAACTGATGTGATGAGACTGGGAGGAATGGCCAATATCAAATTTATAGTAGAAGCGGGCAACTCAAAATCCACCAAGTTTTGAGTACTCAACAGCAGTTGGGTGGGTGTGTGGAAAAATAAAATGGAGACAGAGTCAGAGCAGAAAAGGATTCCACCAGTAAAGTTCACAAGCCTGAGATATGTTCACAAAACACATCCTTTGCAGAATATTGTTAAAACAAGAACCTAAGAGCAGTGCATTAACAAGCAGATGGAATTTCTTTAACAAGTGCATGCAGTGATAAATTCAGCCAGTAACTAAATGCAGCACAAGAATGTAAAATGTCACTGAAATGGAGCAAGTGCAAAAAAATATAATCTGAAGTAGTTAACTTCATTTGTCAGCAACCTTTGGGAATCGGAACCGACCTCTGATCCGAGCCGGCAATCTTTCACAGCTTAGATCCGAGCTCCTAGCTCCTCCCCTTCACCCATAATCCCCTGCCAACCCTGACTGACCTCAGATCTAGTTTGCTGCGCTTCTTGTCAGCAGCTAGGTTCTTGAGCTCCTGGTATCACAGGGTATTGTAAGAGAAATTTCTATTTTTTTCTTATCCCCTTAAGTGTGTGTGAGTGTTGAGTGTTCAGGTTCCTTTTTTGTGTAAAACTTCCTAGTTTAAACCCTTTTAGTTAAACTTTCCCTCCCTCCCCTTCGCTGGTCATTAGTTTCTGTGTATTGTGTGTTTGGGGCCTAACGAGTGGGTTTTCTTTAGGATGTCTGAGGCCCCTAAACCCATCTTTTCTAAGTGCACCAAGTGTGGCCATAAGCTCTCCCCAGCAGATGGCCACACTGTGTGTGCGATGCCTTGGGGTTGAATACTTTTCCTCTGGGTGTTCTATCTGCGCGGCGTTCAACCCCAGGGCACTGAAGGACTGGAGGTCGAAGTTAATCCTAGCGGGACTTTTGCCCCCATGGCTTCGTCCTCCAGTGCTTCTGTGGCCTCTGCCCCGGCTTCAGCGGCGGCCACTCCTGCCTCTCTCTGTCCGGTTGGGACTCAAACTCCTGTTGCAGCGCCGGAGGAAAGGGAGGCCAAGAAAGAAAAAAGGAGAGAGACGCACCACAAGCGGTGGGCCGAGGCCTCCGCTTCGGCCCCCCTGGCTAAGCGGTCTTCTCCCTCCAGGGCTTCTAGGTTTCCTTCGGTCTCCATGCATCTCACCGGACCCCGAGGAGGAGGAGACCCGATCTCCGTCGAGGTCATCGAGGCGGCACTCCCGGCCAGCCTCGGTGGCCTCTTCGAGATCAACTCGCAGCCTTTCCAACGCAGATTTGGACCGGATGATGCAAAGGTTTCTCCAGGCCCAACTGCAGATGGGAGTGCTCCTGCCTCTGGGGGGGGGGGGGCTCGACACCCTTCTTTGCTCCGATAGCTCCTTCTCCGACCCGCTTCCCAGGTTCGGAGCCTTAGGAGCCGAGCAGCCTTGGAGCTGGGGGTGGGTCGGCGCCGACAGTATCGGGTACTTCGCCGACTCTTCCCTCGAGCCTGTCGGGTCTGTTTTTGTCAGATCCGGGCTCTCGGAGCCGTGGGCTGAGTGTCGGATCCGAGGGAATCAGTGTGTCTTCAGCTCCATCTAGGTCGGAGCACACTGGTCTGTCGGATCCAATGGCGTCGGCCCTGATCCGTCCGTCTGATCCGAGCGAGGGTCTGCTCTCGGATCCGAGAGAGAGCAGCTCTCCTTCGGCTTTCGATGTGGTGAAGAGGGCGCTGTCGAGTGCTTCCAGGCCCCCGGTCCTTGCTACAGCTCCACCCCGCACTCCCTCTCTGTTGGGTCCGGCTTCCGTCACCTGGCCCCATGGACAGCCTGCTTTGACGTCCCTGGTCGTTCCCCTGGAACGGGACGTGGCTGGTGAGACTTCCTCGGACAGCCCCCCCGAGGACGTCCCTCACAAGCGAAAGTGCAAGAGGAGGCACGTGGACTCCTCAGAGTCCTTGACTGAAGACACGGATTTGGATGAAGGGGAAGACTCCCCAAGGTCACCCCCCGAGGATGTCTCCTTTGGAGACATCATGGAAATGCTCAGGATAAGAGGGGGATGGTCTGCCCCCAAGGCTTCCTCGGACAAATCCGTGTTCCTGGAGGCGTTCGAAGCCGACCCATCTACCTCTTGGGTGTCCCCTCTGCCCGACCCCTTAGTGGACCTTATTACCACTAGGGCGTGGAAGGAGCCGGACACTATGGAGCCAGTCCCCAAACGCCTGGACAAGATCCTTGGTCCACCCTTCGAGAGGTTCCATTGGAGCAAGGGTCCCCCTGTAGATGCCATGTTGGTGGCAGCGGCCACCAAGAGGGAATTAGCTCAGGAGAGTCTCTCGGTCCATCCACCAAGCATGGAGTCCCGTTTGATGGACCGTTTAGGGAAGCGGGTCTTTAGTTCAGCGACCTTCTCAGTGAGGTCTCTGAACTACATGGCACATGTTATTCGACTGCAGCGGGACCTTATTAAAGAGTACGCTGCGTCGCCCCCGGAGTCCATGTCGGTGGAGGACAAACGGTCGTACTCCACTCGTATGGCCACTCTTAGGTCCATATGTAACACTTCTATGCGGCTTTTGTCCCACGCCACAGAGGGAGCCGCTAGAGCCAGTGGAGCAGGCCTCGTCATGCGGCGTCAGGCCTGGCTCCGGCATTGTGATTTCGCGGAACCCTTCAAGGCGTCATTTGTGAATGCCTCTTTCGATGGTTCTGCCCTGTTTGGCAAGACCGTTCGCGAGACCTTGGTCCAGAGCGAAAAGGATGGGAAGACGTCTGCCATCAGAGTCCGCTTCTCTGCTCCCCAGAGGTCCTTCTCCAAGAACCAAAAGGGACAGAAGAAGATGTGGTTCTGGAAGTCGCAACAATCCCAGTCCGCTCCGGACCCCCAGTATTTCCGCGGCAGAGGAGGACAGGGTGGACGCCGCCCTAGAGGCAAAGGGGGCCTGAGGAATGGTGGGTCCAGAGAAGCTTTCTCTGACCGACCCAGCGACCCTGAGGGGTTGCCCGACTGCTCCTCTCTGGAGGCAGTCGGGGGACGTTTTTCGAGGCACCTGGCAGCTTGAGAGTCCATCACAATAGACCGCTGGGTGCTTCGCATCATATCCAGAGGATACCAAATTCCCTTTTCTCACATCCTTCACGCACCCAAACACCTCCCCGATGTCTCACCCGATCAAAGGGAGGCCGCAGCTGCAGAAATTCAGCAGCTCTTAGGAAAAAGAGCCATCCAACATGTCCCCCCAGACCAGTTTGGATCGGGTTACTACTCCAGGTTCTTTTTGGTGCCAAAAAAGACGGGGGACCTAAGGCCATTCCTCGATCTCTCCCTCCTGAACCTGTCCGTAACCAAGGAGAAGTTCCGGATGGTCACCCTTCAATCCATTCTCCCCCTTTTGCGGGAGAGCGACTGGATGTGCTCGATAGACCTCAAGGATGCGTACTACCACATTTTGATGGACAAACGATCCAGGAGGTTTCTCCGCTTCCGGCTAGGAGCCAGTCATTATCAATTCAGGGTCCTTCCCTTCGGTCTCTCAGCCCCCATGGTGTTCACCAAGGTATTAGTGATTGCGGCCCACCTGAGGCTCCAGGGAATGCAGGTGTATCCATACCTAGATGACTGGCTCCTGACCGCCCCAACAAGGCATCTACTCTGCTCAGCCAGGAACTACTTTCTCCACCTTGCTCCCCGGCTGGGGAACACCATCAGCACGGACAAATCCTCTCTCAACCCGACTCAGGTGATAGACTTTATCGGGGCCAGATTAGACACCAACAACTTACTAGCCTTCTTAACCACCGAACGACTTCGAACCCTGAGGCTACATGTGCGGGCCATTTTGCTATCATCGGCTCCTCCGGCGGGATTGGTCCTGAGGGCTCTGGGCTCCATGGTGGCTGCAATTACCTTGCTCCCCATGGCACGCCTGAACATGAGGGTTTTGCAGTGGACTCTCCAAGTCCAATGGTCCTTTCGTCAATACCCCCTCAGTCACCCCATTCCCCTCAGCAAGGCTTGCAAAAGGGCTCTTGCATGGTGGTTGCAATCACCGGACCTCCAAGCGGGACGCCCTTTCTCCATGGCCCCTCCACTCACCACGGTGACCACGGACGCCTCTCACCTCGGGTGGGGGGGGGCATTATGCGGGCAGGATGGTCCAAGGCACGTGGAACGATACAGAGATGTCATTGCATATAAATGTTCTAGAGATGAGGGCAGTGCTGTTGTAGTTGCAAGCACTTCAGAGCCTTCTTCCTACAGGAACAGTTGCAGGCCAGTTAGACAACATGTCTGTGGTCTGGTACATCAACAAACAGGGGGGAACCAGGTCCTATCCACTCTGTCAAGAGGCTATGAGAGTGTGGGAATGGGCGATCTCCACCAACTGCTTTCTCATTGCAACGCACATTCTGGGACGGTCCAACATCCTGGCGAACAAACTCAGTCACACCATCCTGTCACCTTACGAGTGGTCTCTCAATCCCCAGGTAGCAAAGCGGATATTTGCCGTATGGGGGCAACCCTGTTGCGATCTCTTCGCCTCTCCTTTAAACACGAAATGCAACAACTACTTAGCTCTAATTCCCCCCGCCGGGGAATCCCTGAGAGATGCTCTGGTGCATGCTTGGCCTCCCGGTCTACTTTATGCTTACCCCCCCCCCTCTACCTCTGATGCTGAAGCTTCTACAGAAAGCTAGTCGGTTGGGGAACAAAATGATCCTCATTGCCCTATTCTGGCCTCGTCAAGCTTTGTTCCCTTACCTCTGGTCTCATCTAGTGAATCCGCCTTGGATTCTAGATCCCCTCCCGGATCTGATTTCCCACCCCCTAGACCTCCCAGTTCCGAACCTGGACAATCTCACGCTTATGGCTTGGTTGCTCCAGTTCCACTCATAGCTAGGACTCCCGGCATCTCCTCCCCAGTTAAAGCTATCCTAGTAGCAGCGCACAAGCCTTCTACTAGGAAAGTCTACAGTAGTAAATGGAGACGTTTCACTATTTGGGCGGAGCGTCAGAATCTGGACCCTTTCACAGCTCCGTTGCCTGCCATTTTAGATTTCCTTTCAGGGCTTTTTCATCAGGGGGCTAGCTGTTCCACAGTCAAAGTTCAACTAGCAGCTATTTCTCATTACCACGTGGGACATGATCTGGGTCCATTGATCACCAAGAAGTTATGTAAGACCTTTCTGAAGGGCACCTTCCTACTCAGACCTCCAATAAAGGAAGTCTTGCCTCCCTGGGATTTGACTTTAGTACTTCAGGCCTTGACAGCTCCTCCCTTTGAACCTGCAGTGTCAGTCGACCTCAAACATCGGTCATGGAAAACGGCCTTTCTCATCGCTATTACTTCAGCTAGGACGGTCTCTGAACTTCAAGCCCTATGTGTAAAACCTCCTTACTTGACCTTCCATAAGGATAGGGTTTACCTCAGGACCAATCCCTCATTCCTTCCTAAGGTTGCTTCCGAGGCAAATTTTAACCAATCCATTAACCTGCCAGTTTTATTTCCTAAGTACCAGAACAAAGGAGAATACAAACTACATTCTTTAGCTGTACATAGATAGCTACGTTTTTACATTCATAGAACGGCTGGTCATAGACAATCCGACCAGTTGTTAGTCTCCTTTGCCAAATTTAACTTGGGTAAATCTGTGTCAAAGGTCACCTTGTCAAGGTGGATCTCGCAATGTATTCTTTTGGCTTATGAAAGTTCTGGCAGGCCCGCACCTCAGGGAGTCCGTGCCCACTCTACTCTGTCCATGTCTACTTCTGCTGCCTTTCGGTCTAGAGTATCCCTGGATGACATTTATTTAGCAGCCACCTGGGCTTCACCTGATACCTTCATCAACCATTATAAGTTGGATATTATCTCCAGAGGGAGGGCATCCTTTGGCTCTGCAGTGCTCCGGAACATCCTTCCATGAAGGCTGCCCAAGGTCAAGGTAGCTGGGGACTCTGTCCCAAAAGTTGCTGACAAATGAAGTTAACTACTTCAGATTAAGAAGTTATGTATCAACCCAGAGTAGCTCTCACTCCAGTTTCCTATCTTTCTTTACCTCTCCTCTTTCTCCACCCAAAACCACATTAAATGTTTACCATAATTCACCAACCATACTTATGACAGGAACTTTTCTATCCCCTCTTCTAGCTGAATGCTACTGCTCCCCCCCCCCCCCCCCATGATAGTAATTTTTTTTCTTTCACCATGAAAATGATCTATTCCTCTACTCATCCCATTATATCTCTCACACCTCTTCTTTATTTACCCCACCTCTTTCTCAAGTTATCCTCTCTTATTTTCTCAAGCTACCCTAAAGTATGGTTCTTATGGCCATCACAAAAAAAAAAAAAAAAAGATTTTCTCAATTTGGCAATTTATTTTTATGTGTTTAAGGATTTACCTCTCAACTTTTTATGTATACTATTTTTTGCGAATTCATCTTTAACTGTTTATGGATTTGACTGTCTTAATTTTTATGTAGACTGATTTTTTATATTTTTTACTATGTATTACACCTGGAGCTTTTCTCCCCGGGCCTCTACTGAAAATGGACACATCCAGTTAGACTAGCCCGGTCAACAAATGTAAAATAAATAAATAAAAAAATAAATGTACCTACCATAACGTTCCATCTGAGTAGGTAAACTTAATTTGTCTGCAACCGTCCCACCCTCCTTCCCCCCTGACCTTCAGATGTTATTTGGCCAGATGTTTTATTCTGCCCTTTAAGAAAGGTAGTTAGTTTCTTTCTTAGCCATATTGGTTATGGGCAAACTTGATCTGAGGTCAGTCAGGGTTGGCAGGGGATTATGGATGAAGGGGAGGAGCTAGGAGCTCAGATCTAAGCTGTGAAAGATTGCCGGCTCGGATCCGAGGTCGGATCAGATTCCCAAAGGTTGCAGACAAATGAAGTTTACCTACTCAGATGGAACGTTATGGTGAGTACATAACTTCTTATTATCGTCAGCTTAGGTTTTATCTTCGTACAACCAAGCAATTTAGAAAATCTGACCAATTGTTTGTGGCTTTCTCAGAACCCAGGTTGGGCAAAGCAGTGTATAAGGTTACTCTGGATGGTTATCAGACTGCATTTCTTTCGTTTACAGTGAAAAGGCTTGCCTTTACAGTCTACCTGTTGATGATGATGTGAAGCAGCTACTTGGTCAACCGTTCAAACTTTTTTACCTCGTTACAAGTGAGATGTACAAAGTAGATAATGCTCCTCCTTTGGTTCTGCCATTCTCTGGAACATCCTTCCTTGATACCACCTGGGCCAATCAGCGTTTGAATCTGTCTCATGGTTGAATGGGATGAAACTAGACCATATCAGATATGAAGGTTATGTATTGATCATGATAGATCCATGTTGTCTGATTTTTGCCTGGTTCAACCTCGCTCCCACCTGCGCCCTTCCAAATGGACACAAATGGGCTTCTGGTTTACAGTTGTGTCTTGATCCATTTGTTCGTTTAGAAAATAAACACAGGCTTAGCCTTTTGTATTCTCGGGCGGTTACTGTAGCGGAAATGAAATAATAAAGTGCGACTACAGGGTGAAAAGCTGCGCACTTCTTCAGCTTTTCCTTTGGGTTATTAACTCTGTCAGTACACGGTGGTGCTTTCTGTTCTTTAGACTTGAGAGAATTAACATCAGTTTGACTGTGCTGATACATACTACGGCATAATAATGCACACCTACTCTTTCTGGAGCATTGTGATTTTTTTTTTCCTCCAAGTGAAAAAGTAACTGTGAAAGTGAGTTATCAGCCAATTAAATCAGCAGTCACATAGACTTAGCCTGACATATATTTGTACACTTTCACTGATTGTATGTAAATATTTGATTGTTGAATTCAGGATCTTGAAGCAACAATTCAAGGCCTTTTCCAGTCATATTTCAAACTGTGAATAAGCACCTCTTTTAGACCATTGATTTAAGCATTTGCATACTTTAGTACAGAAACAGGGCTATGATATAATCAGTCCTTTCATTTGTAGAAAACATTTAGAAAATGTTTTTTTCCACTTCTATATCTTAGCCTTGTGGCTGGTTTGGTAAGCCCATGTGACACACAGCTTTTTTAGGGGTGCTGAGGAAGCAATATCTGGTTAATTTACTTGCTCAGATTCCCACATTATGCACGTTGAGGCTGTTGGAATGAAACCCAGGACTGCTGCAGGGTCTTGTCTAGCAGTAGATGGTCCTTAACATCTGAGCCAAACTGCCGGTACTTTCCCCAAATTTAGAAGTCAGGAAAGTCCTTAATCAAAATGTGGCTGAGACTGGTTCCTTATTTCTGGGGTGTGAACGATTTGCAGTTGCATTACTTTTCATTCTTGTTAGTTTTATGAAAGCAGAACAGAATTTTATTTTGCAGAATTTGCATATCTTTACATTTGCTTTATGCTTTTACTTAAACATTTCTGTGCACTAACCAGGTTTTACGATGCCCATGCCCTGTCTTTCCAGGAACTAGAATGTCATACAGAATGCACAAGTGTCCCAGGAATGCCTTTGCAGCACGTGGCTAGTAGTCTTTTGTCAAGAAATTGGTGCTAAAGCAATTCCAAATACAGGACCGTCCTCTTCTTTACTTATACTTCTCTTTAAAGATGTTGGCTTATTTCTGCAACAGCTGCTAAAAATGTTGGCTTATTTCTGTAACAGCTGGTGCATATTTTATTCCACTGTTTTGCTGGTATTTGTATGGAATATGTTTGTGTACAATCATGCAACTTTAATAGCTAGATTCTAGGTGATGCCATTTTCCCACGTATAGCACACTTCCATGTCATATATTGTTTTAAATTTCTCTGCTGTTATTTTAACAGAATTAATAGTTTTCAAGATCTCTTGTTGAAATATCTTATAACTATTAAAGATGAGATTTGCAAGTGGTTGCTGCTAGGTTTTTGAGTTAAACAAGTAGTGAACTTGTTTAGACCTTATATTTCTATTCACTCTTCATTGTTTAGTAAGATTTTTGTAATCTTCCTATCTGTCGCTGTTTTTTTTTGTTTTATTTTTGTGTTCTATTTTAATTTTTGATTTTTCTTTGTTGTCATGAACCTGTTAAGTATCTGTCTGATGCTGTCTTTGTTATTCTTCCTCAATGAACGGGTTCAGCTTCAGTCCTCTGATCCAACTGTGACGCATACTCTAGACTTTGGATCCAGCTCTCAAGCTCCTCCTCCTACCCATAATGCCCGTATCCATCCTCAGTACCTCTGATTTTGTTTGCTGCTTTTGTGCTGCGATGCAGGGTCTTTTTTTCAAGCGACCAGTTTGTGGTTTGTAAGTGATATGGTCCTTTTTTTTCTAAATATTTTTCTGTCTATTGTTTCCCATCCTCCCTCTTAGTGTTTCACTACAGTGTTTGGTTCCTTACAGTTTCTATAGTTGGTATTCTGTACCTTACCCTTTGACACAGGGTATTTTCTTGATTTACTATTAATGGTAATCTTTCTTTCTGTCTAACTTCTTTTTTTTCTTTCCTTTAGTGGTTTCATAGTAAGTCTGCTGATTCTTTTATTTCCTGTATTGGCTGATAAAACCAACAGGATTCAAGAAATGCACTTCTTGTGGGGATAAAATCCCTAACTTGGATGCCCACAAGGAGTGGATTTATTGTCATGGAGCCACTCATCTGGAAACTAATTGCAATATTTGCATTGCCTTCAATTCCTGGGCATTTGCTGACAGACAGCAAATTTGTTTTAAAAGGACTTCTTTCTCCTGCTTAAACATCTACTTCTGGGGCTCAACCTGCTGGGAAACCTACTAAGAGTGCTCCTTCGGAGCATAGAAATCTCCACTGAAGTCCCCTAGGACTTAATTGGAACCTTCAGCTAAAATTCAAAAAATTTTGTATCCCACATCCTCGGATCTGAAGTTTTAATCTTTGGATCCAAAAGCATCTGATCACAAATCTACAGATTCCATAATAATTTACGGCTCCTACCTCCATTCCCAGGCCTTCTTTTCCAAAACCCGGCACCTCACATATGCAAAGAACTTGTTGACCAGAGTTCATCCTGGCTCCCATCTCTCCTACTCTGCACTCTCCTTTAGTGTAGACTCTGAAAAACCATTCCAGGCCACAGTCCACCACATCCTCCCAAGTCCTCCAGAAGTTTATCAGAAGCAGATGTGGATAAGATAATGCGAAAATTACTCAGAGCTCAAATCCAGATTGGGTGGTTATACTGGCTCCGTCCCCTATTGGATCTTTTGAGTCTTCCAACCACATCTCATAACGATACTGTCTCCTCCAGTCTGTCCTACAGTTTTGGAGCCCCATGATCTGACAGCCCCGAGATGTCCAGATTCAGATCTGAAGAAAATGACTTCAGCTCTGACAGCATCCCTGACTAGTTCAGCTCCTATACCTTTAGATCCTAACAGGCCCCAGAGCCAAAGTGTCAGCATCGGATCCTTGGGGCAAAGATCTACTCTGATGTTATATGATCTATCCTTGCTCTTTCGAGCCTTGGCACTGGACAGCTAGGGTCCAGTTCTATCCTCAAGGCACAGATCCGGAAGGAGTCATGGTCTACCTGTACTGGTAGTCCCAGCTCCGGTGTGGGTGACCACTGTTTCTCCAGGTTCGGCTCCCTTCAAGGTTGTGAAAAGGGCTTTTTCTCTTTTACAGAACCAGTCTCTCATGCCATGGAACCCCTCCTAATTCCCTTCTTGGTTCCAAGCTCTGAGTGGATCAAGGCTATTCCACAAGGGCAGCCAGTTCAAGCTAACTTCTACTCCATTTCCATAGAGGAACTCCACCTCTCTTCAGATACCTCCCCTGAACATCCCCAGAGGAGATTCATCGCAAGAGAACATGCAAGAGCAGCATTTCTCAACCACCGGGCCATGGCCCACTACCTGGCCCTGGCATCAATTATACTAGGCTGAGAAAGTGTGTCTGTGTGTCTGTGTGTGTGTGTCTGTGTGTGTCTGTGTGTGTGTGTCTGTGTCTGTGTGTCTGTGTGTGTCTGAGATCGGAAGAGAGTGAGAGCAGTTTGTGAGTGAATGCATGTATGAATGAGAAAGTGGGTGTGTTAGAGATCTGAAGAGAATGAGAGTGCAGTGGCGTAGCTACAGGGGGGCAAGAGTGGCGGTACTTTTGGGACTCTTTACTAAACTTTTGGTACTGTTTAGTTTAGTTTAGTTTAAAATTAAAAAAAACTGTTTTACTTTTGTTCCAGTTATTCTTTAAAAATGAAGCCATTCTTTCTGGTCTGGTTGGATCACATCAAGCACACACAGACGTCCAGCCCGCTCGTGCAATTTTAAATACAGCGTTGAATTTGTTTTTTTATTGCTGTCAAGTTCAGTAAGTTCCGTGTGTTTTTCTGCCGAATGTTCCGTTTCAAGTAAGGTGTGCATATACAGCGTTGAATGTTCTTATTGCTGCCAAGTTCAGTGGGTCTGAATTAGGTTCAGTGTAAATACAGCTAAGATGTGTGCATTGGGGGGGGAGGGTGTTTATTTTCTTATTGCTGCTGCCGGGGGGGGGGGGGGCATCTGTGTGTGTGAAAAATGCCCCAGCGAGCTACAAGAAGCAAGAGCCTGAATTCTCTACCCATACAACAACTTCAGATTCAAGGAGTTGAGTCCATAGTTCTCAAATGTTCAAAATTATGAGCCAGACATTCTGTGAAAATTTGGTCTGTTCTTAAAATTTGTGGTTTTCTGGCAAATCAGTGAGAACTTAATTCATTAAATGATAACCATTTACATTTCAGTCTTTCAGGAAATGCATAGTAACAACATTTTATTCTAGCAAATTTTTAAGATTATACAAGCAGTGTTTAAAATGTGTACCTGGTTTTGGGTCTTTGTTCTCCCCCCAGTAAATTTTAGCTTTTTCCAGATTTCTTATGCTACACAGTTGTGTCAAGTGGATTTAATAAGGAGCCAAGAGCTTCAGGGGAAGAGAAGTTTAGTGCTGCTTATGCCAAGTCTGTTTGCACTGTTAGTAGCACAACAGTTAGTATACTTGCTTTTCATGAAGAAGGCTGTGAGTTCTACACCCACAGTATGTAGATGGATTGCTGATACTGTACTATGTTATACTTATAAGGCGGTGGAAGCTGCAGTCCTGAGAATGTCCTCCTTTGGTGGAGATACCTAGTAACTATGAACCTGTTATCAGTTTGCCATCCATTCCCTATTGCAATATTACTAGCTTATCGTTTTTTAATGTAACATAGGCAGTTTATTTTTCAAGGGCAACAGGCACTTTATTTGTAGATGAAACCATGAAATATGAAGTTGTTTGCTAGCAGCAACCTCTTCATTAGCTACAGATCTCTTTAATGTGGAATTAACTGTTAAAGTGCTGCGGTTTTACATTCAAAATGATAATTACTGTTGGAGCTAATGTTTAGAATTGAGCGATTCAAAATGATAGTTACTGTTGGAAGTAATGTTTAGAATTGAGCGATTCATACATTTATCTTTATTAAATTAGGTCTTTGCATATATAAATATTTTGCATGTGTATGTGATAGTGTTTTGCTGACAATTTGACATTCCTGCTTTGGCAGGGTATTTGAGTACATTTGTTGGGACCGGGCCCCAGCCTCACAGAGGCTGAGAGCCACTGTGCAAAAGGAGGCACGCATTCTGTACTGGAATCTCCTGATGGAGGATACTGATTACTGATACTGATTTCGATGGAGGAAATGGGTTCCCCAGATCACAGCCAGATATCTCCTTTATAGACATATTAGAGATCCTCAAGCAGAAAGGTGGTTGGTCTTCTGGTAATTTTTCTCCAGAGGAATCAGTATTTTTGGTAGCTTTTGGTTGTAGTCCATTTATATCTTGGGTTACCCCCCCCAGGAGCTGGATACCATTGAACCCATTCCAAAATGATCTGTAAAAAAAAAAATTCTGAACTGCTGCTAAGGATAGACCCATCTGGAGCAAAGAAGACCCATTAGATACTATGGTGGTGGCAACAGCCACTAAAAAAGAGCTAGCAGAACAGAGTTCATTTGTCTATCTGCTAAACAGTCTATAGCAATGGACAGATTTAGAAAGCGACTCATTGCCTTAGTGACCTTCCCCTTGAGGTCTCTTAATTACCTGGCACATTTCACAAGACTTCAGAGAGATTTGACTAAGGAACTGTCAAATTCTCTCTCAAAATGCATGCCTGCAAAGGATTTCAAAAGATTATCCTCTTAACTGGCCACTCTTTTTTTTTTTTTTTTTTTGTCAATTTCCAATGCTTCCATGAGATCTCTCACGCAGATGAAGGCACCTCACGGACTGCTGGTTCGGGCATTGCCATAAGGAGAAGTACCTGGATGCAACTGTGTGACTTTACAGAGCCTTTCAAGACTTCTTTCATAAATGCTTCCTTTGATGGTACATCTTTATTTAGTCCATTGATTAAAGAAATGCTTACATGGAGCGAACAAGAAGGAAATACTTTGTCTGCCGTGGGAATCAAGATGTCCTTCAAGGATGCATCTGCAGTCATCACATATGGGTTGTCCTGCCTCAGGCAGCCCTTCGGTCGGCCGGATTCCAAAGTCTGGGTCTGGCTTTGGCTGATGTCGCACTTTCCCCGACGTCAGAGGGTCTGGGGTATAAAAGCATCAGCTGACGCCATCTTCCTCAGTCTTTCTTGCCGCGTGGTGCCCGAAGCAGAAGCAGTTCGCAAGTGCCGGTCGGCCAGCTCCTGTGATTCAGCTACCGAAGACTTCGAAAAAGCTAAGTACCCCGTTGGGGACTCTTTCTTGCCTCAGCCGATGTCAGATAAAGTTAATAATTGTTTAACTTGTGGGAAACAAATACCTCATAAGGATTTCCACTCTTACTGCCTCCCCTGCCTAGGCCCAGACCACGACGTCTCGGCCTGTTCAGCCTGTGCTTCCTTCAACCGACAAACTCTTAGACGTCGGTCGGAGTTTGCAGAGGAGTTTTTTGGGGCTAGTTTTGCTTATAAGATGCCGTCGGAGACTCCGACTTCACGTTTAGTTAAAAAATGGAAGGACAAGGACCGACACACGCGGACCGCGGTTTCGGCTGAAACCACGGTCAGGCCTACCGCGAGTGTCTTGTTCTCGGCTGAAACAGAGTCCTTGGTACTTCCTATTACCGAAACCACACAACCGACTACCTCGGCCCCGGAGTCCCCGGCCGAGTCGGTCGTTGAATTACTTACTGAAACCAGTGTCCAGGAACCTTCCGACACCATTCCTTTAGATAAGTCTACTCCTGCGCGTGGTGCAGCCAGACCCCCTGCTTCCATGTCTATTAAGGCTTTCTCTAGGGCTAAAGCTGCTAAACTTACTAAGGCTTTGCCTCCCAAGGTTTCCTCTCAGAGATCTTCTACTAGCTCTCAGATTCTTACCCTAGCAGAGGATCTGATCTCATTAATTAGAGGTTCCCAACCTCATCCGGACAGGGGCTCTCAACCACCTCCAGACAAAAGGCCCAGGGTTGAGCCCTCTGATCCCCAGTCCTCAGATGAGTCCACAGATGGCTCTGCTCTGTCAGACCACCAGGAGGAGGCTTATTCGGCCTACGAGGATTCTGATGCTGAAGAATCTATTCCCTCGGCCTCCCCTCCTGAAGAGTTTTCCTTTGGAGAGACATTACACTCTATGAGAGAACATTTTCAGTGGCAGGGTCAGGAATTCTCTGATTCCAGAAAGAGATTAAGGACCTTTTTACATTTACCTCAGCATAGGCCCTTAGCTATACCTCCTGTTTTGAATGTCATTAATGATGTGTACTCTGATGCTAGTACTGCCCCTGACTCTCTCCCTCCGGCTCCTACCAAACCTGATGGGTACTACAGGGTCCCGGACTCACATCTACACCTGTACAAGGCCCACTCTGCTGACCCAGAAACTATTTCCCAGGGCCCAAAAGGGGTTGCAGCTGCCACTGCTAAAAATCCTCTACCCTCTGAAAGGGAGTCCAGAGCATTAGAGAGATGGGGTAAGAAAGTGTATACTTCTGCAACTCTTTCCATGAGGGCATTAAATTGTCAGTTTCATATGATACAGTACCAAGAGTATTTACTAGATGAATTGCATAAGAAACTGTCCTCTTCTGAACCCCTTGATCGCAAATCCCTTAAGGATCTGGTGCATAACTCCCAGCAGGTTAGTAACCATTTCTTGCAGTGTGGTTATGATGCATTGGAAGCTTCATGTAGATCAGCTATGACAGGTGCAGTTATACGTAGGCTTGCCTGGCTGAAGGAACAGTCTCTGCCAGACCATGTTAAAGCTAAGCTTTTGGATGCTCCTATGAAAAAGCAAACATTAT
The DNA here is from genome assembly GCF_019279795.1 of Protopterus annectens. NCBI lineage: Eukaryota > Metazoa > Chordata > Ceratodontiformes > Protopteridae > Protopterus > Protopterus annectens. The sequence goes on from NC_056732.1 coordinate 36,110,406, forward strand.
TTGGTTCCACGGCTCAAGAGGTTTTAAAGAAACTTGAAGAAAAGGCAAAATCTGTGCAAACAGCTAAAGACTTTCTGCAAGTCCAACCACTGAGATTCAGCAGAAATTGGCCTACTAAGAATTGGTCCTTTCCGGACTCGGTCAGATCTCAAAGAGGCAGGAATAGGCGTGCCAGAGGTAGAGGGCAAGCTAGAGGCTCCTACAGAGGCCGTCAGTGGCAGCCTCCCAACCAGAGAGGTAGTGCAGGAACTACAACTGCTACACCAGGACAGACTCAATGACTTTATTTTGACTCCACCGACCAGGGCTCAATTAGAAGCACCTTTGGGCGGAAAACTTTCCTTATTCTCAAAAAATTGGCACAGCATTACAAAGGACACATGGACAATGCAAATAATAGACAAAGGATACAGGTTCCATTTCCACTCATTGCCAAAAAGAAAAGGCATGCCAGACCTACCACCAAATCAGAGGGCAGAGGCTTTGAAGCAAATTACCAACTTAATGCAAATGAAAGCCATAGAAAAGGTACCTCTTTCAGAACAAGGCCAGGGATTTTACTCCAGATTATTCCTTGTTCCAAGAAAAGAAAATCAATGGAGGCCTATTCTCGACTTGTCAGCACTGAATACTTACCTCATTGTGCCAAAATTCAAAATACTGACTCTACAGCAACTCCTTCCCATGCTGGGCAAGGGGTCTTGGCTGGTGACTCTAGACCTCAAGGAGGCATACCTGCATGTCCCTATTCGACAAAGCTGCAGAAGACACCTCAGATTTCTTGCAGGATCAGAGCATTATCAATTCTCAGCATTACCCTTTGGCTTATCTACTGCGCCCAGAGTATTCACGAAATGCCTGTCATCAGTAATTGCACACTGCAGACTTCCGGGGATTCAAATCTACCCATATCTGGACGACTGCCTAATACAAGCGGACAGCAAGCAAACTTTGTTAAAGGACTTGGACTATGCCATCCACCTGTTACAGGCCTTGGGATATACAGTCAACATCCACAAATCAAGACTGGTTCCATCCCAAAGAATAACTTTTCTGGGTGCGGATCTAGACACAACCACCCAAATGGCCTTTCTCACAGAAGAAAAACAAAAACAACTACCACTTTACTTCCAGAATCTGACCAGACAAACTCAGCTGACTGCAAGGAAAATCCTGCAGGCCCTGTGTTACATGGCATCTTGCATTCTTCTGATTCCGCAAGCAAGACTGCATATGAGAAAATTACAATGGTACCTAAGACGTTTATGGACACAGCACAGTCACAGCTTAGAAACTCTGATCCCACTCATTCCTTGCCTTCAAAAGGAATTTCTGTGGTAGGCTCAAGCCTGCCAGTCGAACAGCGGGTTGCCCTTCAGCAAGCCAAGAGCCAACCAAACCATCACCACGGACGCTTCAGACCAAGGTTGGGGAGCACACATGGAGGGCAGATGTATCCAAGGGCTATGGTCACAAAGAGAGCTGCGCATGCACATAAACCAAAAGGAAATGCTGGCAGTGATGCATGCAATTGAGGCCTTCAAACCTTTCCTTCAGCAAGGCCACCTGCTCATAAGGACAGACAACACCACAGTTATGTGGTACATAAACAAGCAAGGAGGCACCCATTCCTACCCTCTTTGCAGACTGACAATGAATCTATGGGAACTTTCTTTGAAACTCAACATACAGCTACAGTCCCAGTTCGTGCCGGGGAAAGACAATACACTGGCAGACAGCTTAAGCAGAACTACAATGGATGCACACGAATGGATGCTGCACCCAGACATCATCTTACTCATCACACAATCATGGGGAAGGCCGGAAATAGATCTGTTCGCTTCCCCCCTCAATCATCAACTGAAGAAATTCTGCTCAAGGACATACCACCCACAAGCATGGAAAGTGGACGCTCTCTCTTTCAGCTGGAAAGCTCTAACAGTGTATGCTTTCCCACCTCTCCCATTAATGACAAAGGTCCTACTGAAGATCAGGACAGAGCAGCCCAGAGTAATTCTGATAGCTCCAAACTGGCCAAGACAGCACTGATACCCACTGTTAAAGAGCATGTCACAGACGAAACCATGGCCTCTCTCCCTATGGCCACTCCTACTGACGCAGCACAATTTCAGGACTCTGCACTCCAACCTGAAAACCTTGCAGCTAACTGCCTGGAGAATACCATGACTCCTCCTCAGGATAATCTATCCCAGAGAGTGAAGGATATTATTATGGAAGCTCGCTGGCCTTCCACAAGGAAGGCATATTCAGCAAAATGGAAAAGATTTTACACCTGGAACACAGCAAAGGGCCTAGATGTGACAGTGATGAACATGGCACATATACTGGAATATTTGGCAGAATTGTTCCACAACGGCCTGTCTTACTCTTCCATTAAGATACATGCCTCAGCAATCTCAGCAGAATACAATGTTAATCCACCTGTCTTCCCTCATCCTCTACTAAGACAGTTTCTAAGAGGAATCAAAAACATTAATCCTCCAAGGAAACCACCTCTACCTACTTGGGACCTGAATTTCGTGTTGGAAAAACCAACACTTCCTCCCTTTGAACCAGCAGCATCGGCAAATCTACAGTTTTTGTCTTGGAAAAATGCCTTCCTTCTGGCCATAACCTCAGCAAGAAGAGTATCTGAGCTACAAGCTTTAATGGCAGTGCAGCCATTTCTTATCTTTCATCAGGACAGAGTTTCCTTGAGGACCAATCCTACATTCATGCCAAAGGTGGTATCCAGGGTATCTTTGAACCAAGCTATTCACTTGCCTACATTCTTCCCACAACCACAAAATAAAGGGGAGAGACTTCTGCACACCCTGGACATACACAGACAACTGCGCTACTACTTGGACAGAACTAAAAGTTACAGAAAGACTGACCAGTTGTTTGTAGCATATGCTGCTGGGGTACAAGGAAAAGCAATTTCCAAACAGACTATTTCAAAATGGATAGGAAATTGCATTCGTTTTTGTTACTCCTTTCATGGAGAAACTGTGCCAGCTAACATTAGACCTCATTCCACGAGAGCCACAGCCACCACCACAGCCTTCCTAAGAGGGGTGGCTACCAAAGACATTTTAGAAGCTGCTACATGGAGCTCTGTGCATACATTCGCCAAGCATTACAATTTACCTTTATACTCCAGATCCAGAGCAGGTTTTGCTATGGCAGTCCTGCAGGGTATCTTAACTACACCATTCTTTACTTAGTACCTCCACCCCCAGATTGGCTATGGTATTCTACCCATATGTGATGACTGCAGATGCATCCTTGAAGGACATAGTACAGTTTTGTACCTACCATAAATGTAGATGTCCGATAGGTATGCATCTGCAGTCAGGTTTACCCTCCCTCCTTCCCCTCTGTGGTATTCCTAGGGTGCTTACCCCTCTATTAGCTAGCTGGGGGGAATCTATTATGGTGCATTTGTTTGTATATACATGTATATATATTTTTGCAAATGTTTGGAATTTTATTGCATTTCTCCAAATTTAGCCTTCGTAGAGGGCACCTGGCATCTGGGGCAAGAAAAACTGAGGAAGATGGCGTCGGCTGATGCTTTTATACCCCAGACCCTCTGACGTCGGGGAAAGTGCGACATCAGCCAAAACCAGACCCAGACTTTGGAATCCGGCCGACCGAAGGGCTGTCTGAGGCAGGACAACCCATATGTGATGACTGCAGATGCATACCTATCGGACATCTACATTTATGGTAGGTACAAAACTGTACTTTTTCTACCCCACAACAAACCTTTTCTAGGATTCAAAGAGGTGGTAAGAAGATGTGGTTCTGCAAATTTCAGGGACCTTTCCAAGAGTTGGGGGGGGGGGACACCACCTCCAGAGGTAGAGGAGGCACTTCCAATGTTAGCTGTTGCTCTAGTGGCAGAGGAGCCCCACAAAATCAGGGTTTCCACGATTCCCTTCTGGATTGACCCTTCCAGCTTGCTGCCAGATTGTCCACCTTTAGAACTAGTTGGGGGATGATTGTCATTGCACCTAGATGCCTGGGCAAATAAAACATTAGATTCATGAATGCCAAGAATAATATCCAGGGGTTATTCCATTCCATTTTTCCAACTCCCTATCTGCAAAAGAAAGAAGCTTCCTGACGTTCCACCCAGTCAGAGGATGGCAGCAGCACAAAAAATTCAAAAGCTGCTAGACAAGAGTCATCCAAGAAGTCCCACCATAGCAAATAGGATTTGGAACTTACTCCTGTTTCTTTTTAATGTCCAGATAGGCAGGGATCTGAGAAAATTGACTCGGTACATGAAAGTCAAAGTTCCAAATGGTCATGGTATAGTCTGTTCTGCCATTTCTTCCCAAGGGCAGTTGGATGTGCTCTGTATATCTTCAGGATGTATGCTATCACATCAGAATAGACAAAGTACTTCTGAAGACGTGTATGCTTTCTGTTGGGAGCAGTTGCTAACAGTTCAGAGCCTTGCCCATTGGACTTGCCACAGCCCCCAGTGTGTTTACCAAATATATGGCAACAGTGGGGGCTCACTTGAGACTTGAAGGATTCTGAGTGTTTCAATACCCAGACGACTGGCAACTCACCAACCTCTCTATGCATAGCTTTCAACAATCCAGGGACTATTTCCTCCAGATTTGCCACTCACTGGGAATGACAATAAACTGTGACAAATCAAAGCTGATATCAAGAGCCTGGAGTTTATTGGTGCACATCTGAACACAATGCAAATTGCATCCCTACCAGTTCACTGCATAGACACTCTCAGATCTCATGTCCACCAAATCCTTTCCCACCAGTCTCCTAAAGCTAGGTTTCTCCTTCAAGTATTAGGGTCTTTGTCCTCAAGAGTAGCCTTATTTCCCTTGGCACGTTAGTGCATGTGTGTTTTTCAGTAGACTCTAGCTGTTCAATGGTCTGTTCTTCAGCAACCCCTATCTTTTCCTGTCAAGCTTTCTCCGATTTGCAAACATTCATCTAGGCTGACCCTTGGGAGAGCCTCACAGCAAGAGGTTCTCCCATTCGATTCTCGGCTGGTGCACCTTCTGTGTGGAGTCTACATGTTCTCCCCGTGATCGAGTGATGTTTAAAGACATGCGGGTAGGTGCTTGTGTAAATGGGTGTGCCTTCTTCGAAGGTTGGACATCGGGCTGGCAACTTGGCACCGTAAAAATCCACTGCCAATCATTAGCGGACCTGAGTTCCGCTGTAGCGACCCCTAACCGGGAAAAGCCAAAAGAAGACCATCTAGGCTGACCCTTTGTTTTACCACCCCCCCCCCAATGGCCACGGTGACTATATGGAGGTCTCCCAGTTTGGATGGAGGGGCATTTCTTGGGAAGGAATGGTCCAAGGCAGCTGGTCCTGCCAAGCGACCAATTTGCTTATCAGTGTACTGAGGATGAGAGCAGTCCTATTAGCACTGCTGGCATTCCAAGATGCTCTTTCTGTAGGGTGTGTTGTGAGTCAAACAAACATGTCTGTCTTGTACATCAACAAACAAGGGAGAACCCAATATTACCCTCTTTGCATAGAGGCCTTGAGAGCGTGGCAGTGGGCGATCTCTTCAAACTGCTCTCTAGTCACAGTGCACATTCAAGGGAAAACCAGTGTGTTAGCAGACAAACTGAGCAGGTCCATTATGATGCCTCACAAATGATTTGTCAATCTGTGGTGGAAGAGATTTTCACTTTGTGGGGCCAACCTTGCAGCAGTCTATTTGATTCCGCCCACAACAGTAAGTGCAGCAGGTATTTTGCCCATGTACCCCATCTGGGGGAGTCACCGAGAGGTGCTGCAGTTCACGCTTGGCCTTCTGGTCTCCTTTATGCCTGCCCTCACTTCCCTTGATGCCCAAATTTCTACATACTGGCCTTGACAGTTGTGGTTCCCCTTCTTTTGGTCTTATCTTCATTGTCCTCCATGGATGCTGTATCCAATTCCAGATCTCCTCTAACACCCCTTGGGGAAGAGACATCCCAATATCCATGCCCTCAAATTGACCATATAGTTTCTCCACTTCCAGTAATTGTTAGACAGCCCAGGCTTTCTTCCGCAGTAAGAATTATGTTGTTATGTTATCCTCGCAGAAAGGTTCCACCAAGAAAGTTTACAAGAGTAAATGGAAAAAGATTTTCCCTTTTTAGGCATTGAAAAATAATGATCTTTTTCTGCTCTGGTTTCTGCTGTCCTTGAATCTTTGGCTGTTCTTTTTAAAGGAGCTAGTTTTTCTATGATTAATCTGCAATAGGCAGTCATTTCAAATTTTCACACAGGATACAGAAATTATTCTTAGGCATTACATAATTTGGAAACAGCCATTCCAAAGGCATTTTTATCCTTAAACCACCAATAAAGGTTTGCCTAGGATCTGATAGTCGTGCTACGAGGTGCAACTCGTGAACTCTCTGAACCTTAAACAAAATATGATCCAACGTTTCTTTCATGGAAAACCGTCTTCGTGGTAGCTATCACTCCTGCAAGAAGGATTTCTGAACTCCAGATACTCTCTTCAAAGACTCCTTACATTATTTACTCTAAGAACACACCCTTCCTTTTTACCTAAATAGCTTCTGAATTAAACATTAACCAATGCATTCATTTACCATTTTTCTTCCCAAATTTTAAAACAAAGGAGAATACATCCTACATCTCCTAGATGTGCACAATTACATTTTTATTTATACAGAACAAAACAAATCAGAAAGTCAGATCAGCTGTTTATCTCCTTCTCACCAAAAAGACTGGGGATGTTCTTCATCTCACATTGCTGCAGTCCTTACACTTGGGTAGTCCGCTGTCCTCGGTCGGCCCGAATATCAAAGTATAAGGCTGACGTCGGTCAAGGCGCATTTGACTGACATCAGGACGTCAGGGTACAAATGCGCATGACCGACGTCATATCCTCAGTCTTTTTTGCCGCATGGTCTGATGCAGAAGCAGCATTGCAAGTGCCGGTTGGCGTTCTGAGATTTTTCGATTTCAAAGTTTCAGTCCTAGTTCAAAGTTGGCTAAGTACCCGTTGGGAATATTTTAGTTTTTCTTGCCTCAGTGATTTCACGGATGTCAGAAAAAGTCAATAATTGCATTTCTTGTGGGAAACAGATACCGCATAGAGATTATCATACTTTGTGTATTCCTTGCTTAGGGCCTGAGCACGACGTTGTTGGCTGTCGCTCTTGTGCTAGATTCAATAAACGCACTATAAAGAGAAGGTTGGATTGTGCCAGGTTAGTCTTTGGGAAGCGGTGCAATTATAAAATGCCGTCGGATGCTCCGACGCCCGCTTCTTCGAAGTGCAAGGACAAAGCAGTTAAGCCTAGGCTAGAAGAACCGTCTTAACCGGACGCCGGCTCTTTAGATGTGTCGGTGGAGCCGGTGGCTCCACCGAGGTTTCTTTGGGTTCCCAGGGTGAGACTTTATTATTGCAAGATGTGGCCTCTCAGGAGGCAGGTCAGGCTGAAGGGGCTTCTCAGGTTACTATACTCCCTCCCTTCCTAGGGTGGCTAGGCCCTCTGCTTCTGTTTCAAGGGCTTCTCCCAGAGGCAGGCCAGGTTCAGCTTCAGTTGGTGTCACCCCTAGTTCTTCTGGAACTGTGCCCAAGAAGCATATGCTTAAAATGGCAGAAGATTTGATTTCTTTGATTAGGGTTCTTTGCCCCTCCTGATAAGAGACCTAGGGTGGAGCCTGAGCCTGGGAGTTTTGAGCAGGCTTCGGATGTTTCAGAGTCTTCGGCTGAAGACTTGCAGGAGTATTCTCCTTATTCTGATTCTGATGTGGATGATTCTACTCCTTCTGCTTCTCCTCCTGAGGATTTTTCTTTTCAGAAACTCTTCATTCTATGAGGGAGCATTTTAAGTGGGAAGGTCAGGACTTCTCTGATTCAAGGAAAAGGCTTAGAGAATTTTTGTTTTACCCCAGCATAGGCCTTTGGCTATAGCTCGTGTTTTAGATGTGGTGGAAGATGGTTTTGCAGAGGCTTCTCTTAATCCTGATTCTTTGCCTCCTGCTCCTGTTAAACCGGATAGATATTACAGGGTGCCTGAAGCTCATAAGTATCTTTTAAGAGTCCTAGGGCAGACCCAGAAACTGTTAGTCAGGGGCCTAAAGGTGTTAAGGCTTCTGTTGTCAAGAATCCGGTTCCCTCAGACAAAGAGGCCAAGGCTTTGGATAGATGGGGAAAGAAAGTTTATACTTCTTCCACTCTAGCTATGAGGGCTTTGAATTGCCAGTTTCACATGTTAAAATACCAAAACTATCTCCTTTCACAATTGAAGTCTAAGGTTGATGCTCTGGCGGAAGGTATTGATTGTAAAGAGTTGCAAGATTTAGTACATGTTTCTGAACAGGTGGGTAAGCATTCTTTGCAATGTGGTTTTGATGCTGTACAGGCCTCGTCTAGGGTGGCTGCCACTGGGTCAGTTCTTCGCAGGCATGCCCGGCTGAGGGATCAGAATTTATCTGACCATGTTAAATCACGGATTTTAGATGCTCCTTTACAATCTGATGTGTTGTTTGGTTCTCCTGTTGAGACAGTCTTAAAGAAAATGGAAGACAAGGCTAAGTCTATGCAGACTGTTAAAGATTTTTTGCAGGTTCAGCCTCCAAAGTTTAGTAGAAATTGGCCTACTAAGGGGTGGATGTATCCGTCTTATGATTCCCAGTCTAGGGGTAGATCTAGACGTGGCAGGGGCAGAGCTCAGGGCTCTTTCAGGCCTAGAACAGGGAGTTCTCCTGCACAGTCTTCAGGTGAGGGCAGGGGTCAGTCCTTTCATAAACAGACCCAATGACCTACCTTTTCAGCTGCCAGAACCTTCTCGTCTGGCAGCACCTTTGGGAGGAAGGTTGGCACTTTTCAAAGAAAATTGGAGTTTAATTACCAAGACAGATGGGTATTGGATATCATAAACCACGGTTACAGGTTTTATTTCCATACCTTGCCTCCTTTCAAAGGCATGCCAGACGTTCCTCCTCAACAAAGAATAGAGGCTCACAAGCAAGTTTCTCTGTTACTCCAAATAGGGGCCATACAGCCGGTCCCTATGCCAGAAGTGGGCCTAGGATTTTATTCTCGCCTGTTCCTAGTACCAAAGAAGGGGAACAGGTGGAGACCAATTTTGGATTTATCTACCCTCAACACTTATCTGGACATTCCCAAGTTCAAAATGTTGACGTTACAGCAGCTTTTGCCTCTGCTGGGCAAAGATCATTGGATGGTAACTTTGGATCTCAAGGAGGCTTACCTTCATGTTCCTATCAGACTAAGTTGCAGGAAGTATCTGCTTTCGAGCTGGGACTTCTCACTATCAGTTCTCTGCATTGCCCTTTGGCTTATCTACTGCGCCCAGAGTGTTCACGAAAGTTCTGGCTCCAGTGATAGCTTTCTTCAGGCTAAAAGGAATACAGATCTGTCCTTATTTGGACGACTGCCTGATTCTGGCTCAAGGAAGGAAGAGCTTCTTCATCATTTGGAATATGTGATAGCAGTGCTAAGATGCCTGGGGTATTCTGTGAACGAAATAAAGTCCAGTCTAGTACCCTCTCAGGACATGTGCTTTCTGGGTGTGAGACTGAATACAGCATCCCAGATGGCCTTTTAACCCCGGACAAACAAAAGAGTCTACCCTTTACTTCCATCAACTATCTCATCAGTCCGGCTGACTGCAAGGACAGTCCTTCAAGCCTTAGGGTTCATGGCATCTTGTATTCTGGTGCTTCCCAATGCCAAACTGCATATGAGGAAGCTGCAATGGTATCTCAAAAATGTATGGACACAGCACTGCCAGGATCTGGACACTGTCATTCAAATAATACCTTGCATTCAAAAGGAATTTTTGTGGTGGGCTCAGGAATGTCACCTAAACAAGGGACTCTCTGTGACCCGCCAGAGGCGAGTCAGATTTTAACGACAGATGCCTCAGACAAAGCTTGGGGAGCTCATCTAAATGGAAAGTGGATACAAGACAAGTGGCCTGCCAGACTACAACATCTACATATCAACCTGAAGGAGATGTTAGCAGTCCAGTTTGCATTAATAGCTTTCAAGGAGTTACTTCTTCCAGGGCAGGTGTTGATTCTAACAGACAACACAACTGTCATGTGGTACATCAACAAGCAAGGGGAACGATTCTTATCCTCTATGCAGGCAAGCAATGATTTTGTGGGAGACTGCTCTCAGTTTACAGCTCAATCTTCAGGCAAGGTTTCTGCCAGGAGCACAGAACTCCTTAGCAGATGTGTTGAGCAGATGAATTATGGATCCCCACGAGTGGAAATTGGATCCTCATGTATTTCAGAAATTGACAGTGTCATGGGGAACTCCAGACATAGATCTGTTCGCTTCTCCACTAAACCATCAGCTGCCAAAGTTTTGCACAAAAAGGTTTCATCACACAGCTTGGAGAGTGGATGCTCTTTCTTTCAATTGGAGCAATCTTCATGTGTATGCCTTTCCACCTCTGCCTCTCCTTCCAAAGGTACTTCTAAAGGTCAGACAGGACAAGCCAAGGATGATTTTAATAGCTCCAGATTGGCCTCGACAGCACTGGTACCCATTACTGAGAAGTCTAGTACGGAAACCTCCATGGCCTTTGCCTTCGATTCCACACCTGTTGTCACAGGAGGACAGCCATTTGCTCAATGTCAAGCTTCACTCTCTGCACCTAACAGCCTGGCATATTCTGTTTTGAGCCATAGTGGGCCTCCACTTCCTCAGCAAGTTTTGAATGTTATTTTGGAAGCTAGAAGGCCTAGTACAAGGAAAGTGTACGCAGATAAATGGAAGAGATTTTTATTTTGGAGTGCAGCAAAAGATTTTGATGTTTCTGGGCCTAATTTGAGTGTGGCTCTTCAATATCTTACTGAGTTACTGGACAAAGGTTTGTCTTTCTCTTCTATTAAGGTTCATGCTGCAGCAATTTCGCTCACTATGATTGTGACCCACCATTGTTTTCTCATCCTTTGTTCAAGCAATTTCTTAGAGGGGCAAAGAATATAAGACCCCCACGAAAAGCTCCTGCTCCTGCTTGGGATCTCAATTTTGTGTTGGAGAAACTCACTCTACAACCTTTTGAGCCTGCAGCTACTTCTGAGTTGAAATATTTATCATGGAAGACTGCTTTTTTGTTGGCCATTGCCTCTGCAAGAAGGGTTTCTGAATTGCAGGCCCTTATGGCGGTTGGGCCTTTCTTGATTTTCCATAAGGATAGGGTATCATTACGTACTAATCCTTCCTTTATGCTTAAGTGGTTTCTAGTGTGGCTTTAAACCAAACTATTCATTTGCCTACTTTTTATGCAAATCCCCAAAATAAAGGGGAAAAGATTTTGCACACTTCAGATGTACACAGGCAGTTGCGTTATTATTTGGACAGAACTAAAGGGTTCAGGCAGTCTCAGCAGTTGTTTGTTTCTTTTGCTTTGAGTTCTCAGGGCAAGCCTGTGTCAAAACAAACTATTTCTAAGTGGATTGGGTTTTGCATTGCTTTCTGTTATTCCCATCATGGCAAGGAGATTCCAGCTGGGATTAGGCCTCATTCCACTAGGGCTACTGCCACTGACAGCTTTTTTGAGGGGAGTGGCAACCAAGGATATTTTGGAGGCAGCTACTTGGAGTTCAGTGCATACTTTCTCTAGGCATTATCATCTGCCACTTTACTCTAAATCCAGGGCTGGTTTTGCCACTGCTGTTTTGCAGGGCATTTTGGCAGCTCCTGCTTCCTTGTAGTTTAGCCATCCTCCCTTACCTCTGCTTTGGGATTCTACCCAAGTGTAAGGACTGCAGCAATGTGAGTTGAAGAACATAGTACAGTTTTGTACCTACCATAAATGTAGATGTTCGAAGATCCACATTGCTGCAGTCCAATTTACCCTCCCTCCTTCCCCTCTGTAGTTAGAGGTGGTTGTGTGGGTTAGGTTGTACATATTGTGTATATTGTATATATTGTACATATATTTAGTGCAGGGGTGGTTGGTTGGTTGTTTGCTGTCTTTTGGTTTTGACCTTTATTTTTAGGGTCTTCTGACATCTAGGGCAAGAAAAGACTGAGGATATGACGTCGGTCATGCGCATTTGTACCCTGACGTCCTGATGTCAGTCAAATGCGCCTTGACCGACGTCAGCCTTATACTTTGATATTCGGGCCGACCGAGGACAGCGGACTACCCAAGTGTAAGGACTGCAGCAATGTGGATCTTCGAACATCTACATTTATGGTAGGTACAAAACTGTACTTTATCTAGTTTCTGAAGTTACTTTAGCTAAATGGATCACAGATTGCATTTCTTGGATCTGTTCTCAACAAGGCATTTCCTTACCTAGGCCACCTAAAGCCTACTCAACCAGATCTATGGCCACTTCATCTGCTTTTGGGTCAAGAAGCTGTACTGATGATATTTGTGCAGCACCCATATGGTCCAGTGCTCATACCTTTGTTACTAATTAATCTAATATCCAGAAGTAGAGCTGCCTTTGTCTCAGTGGTACTCCCGGAATATCCTTCCATGAGGACCATCCAAGATCAGTGTAGCTGGGGACTGTGTCCCATCTGTTGAGGGAGAATGAAAAGGACAACATCAGATTTAAAAGTTATGTACTCACCATATCTAGGCATTTGTGTGCTCCATTTTCATTCTTCCTCAACTTCCTTCCCGTCCTTTCCCCATCCTTAAATTTTTCTGTAAGAACCTGTTAGAATGTGTATTGGAACTTACAGTTCTGGGTTTGAGCCATATTATTTCACCTGTCCCTTTCTCTATCTAATTTATAGGGATTTTCAAAATTGACCTGAGATATTGATGATGGACACGGGCATTATGGTAGAGGGAGGAGCCCGTAAGTTGGATCCAGAGTCTAGAGTATGTGGCAGAGTCCAATCCTAGGATCAGATCTGAACCCAGTCATTGAGGAAGAATGAAAGTGGACATCACAGATACCCAGTTATGGTGAATACATAACTTTTAATTTCTGATCTGTAGTAGTTACTTCATTTGCTCTGCAACCTGTGGGTATCTGATCCGATCTCGGATCCGAGCCGGCAGCTTCACAAGCTACAAGATCCTAGCTCCTCCCCCATACCCATAATCCCCTGCCACTAACTGTATTACCTCAGATCGTTTTTGCCGCGGCTGTAGACAGCTACTTTTTGAAGAGCTCCTTAGCTGACTGGTGAGATTGTTTCTTTTTTTTTTTTTGTTTAGTGTTAGTTTTTCTGTGTCCCCCCTACCCCACTTAGTGTTTGGGTGTGCGTGTGTTGTGGTAGAGAATGGCTGAAGGGCCCAAGGCCATTTTTTCAAAATGTATTGAGTGTGGCCATAAGCTTTCCCCTGCTGATGGCCACACTCAGTGCATTTTATGCCTGGGGGTGGCTCATTTATCAACAGACTGCCAAATCTGTGCAGCCTTTAACCCCCGGGCACTTAGGGACAGGAAGAATAAGCTAATCCTGGCGGGCTTGCTTCCCCAGGATTCGGCTGCTTCTTCCTCTCCCGCCAAGGCTCAGGCTGTCCCCACAGCCCCAGTGCCTTCCGTTCCCCCCGCTCAACTGGGGACTCAACCTCCCGCTTTGGGCTTGAGTCCAGGGGACTTTGGTGCCTCTTCCTCTAAAGAGAAGTGGCACAAAGATGAGGAGAGACATAGGTCTCATAAAAGGCGGGCTGAGACTCAACCCTCAGCCCCGCCATCTAAGCTAGCTTGCTCTCCCTCGAGGGTTTCCGGATCCTCCCCCTCTCGGCTCCATTCGCCTCATTTTTCGCCGGAGTACCAATCTCCCTCAAGGTCGTCGAGGCGACCCTCCTGGCCTGCTTCGACGACTTCCTCTGGGTCGACCAGGAGCCTCACCGAAGCCGGTACGGATGGGATGATGCAACGATTCCTGCAGACCCAAATGCAGATGGGGGTGCTCTTGCCTCCCCCCCCCCCCTCAGGGGGGGAGTGCGGCCTCTGTCTTTGCTCCGATCACTCCTTCTCCAACCCGTTTTCGGGTTTTGGAGTCATCGTGCTCCAGTCTCTTCGATGCCGACCATGCCCTCGAGTGTTTCGGATCAGAGTTCTCAGGGCCAAGGGCCAAGCGTCGGATCCGGGCGAGTTGATGTGTCTTCGGCGCCACTGAGGTCGGAGCACACTTTTCTCTCGGATCCGACCGCATCGACTCCGACTCCGGTCCCTACCTCGGAGCCGAGGAGATTGCTCTCGGAGCCTGGGGAGAGTAGTTCTCCTTTGGCTTTTGAGGTAGTGGAGAGGGTGCTGTCGAGATCCTCCAGGTCCCCGGTCCGGGCTTCAGATCCTCCCGCACCCCCGCTGCATATGGGTCTATCCTCCGTCATCTGTCCATTGGGACAGCCTGCCCAAGCCCTCCAGCCCGTTCCCGTGGAGGAACAGGAAGCCGTTGACAAGCCCTCCTCGGACAGTCCCACCGAGGAGGTCCCTCGTAAACGGAGGTGTAAAAGGCACCTGGACTCCCCTGAGTCCGTCACTACAGACACGGATTTAGATGAAAGGGAAGGTTCCCCAAGGTCACCCCCTGAGGATGTCTCCTTCGGAGACATCATGGAGATGTTGCGTATTAGAGGGGGGTGGTCTGCCCAAAAACCTTCCGCGGACGAATCAGTCTTCCTGGAGGCGGTTGAGGCAGTCTCGTCTACCTCCTGGGTGTCCCCTCCAGCTGACCCCCTGGTAGACCTTATTACTACCAGGGCGTGGAAGGAGCCCGACACAGTGGAGCCAATCCCGAGACGGCCCGACAAAGTCCTTAGCCCCCCATGAGATAGACAGTCGTGGGCCAAGGGGTCTCCGGTCCATGCCATGTTGGTGGCGGCTGCCACAAAGAGAGAACTCGCCCAAGAGAGTTCTTTGGTCCACCCGCCGGATAAGGAATCTCAAGCGCTGGACCGCATTGGGAAGCGGATGTTTGCTTCAGAGACCTTCTCAGTGAGGACGCTGAATTATATGGCACATACCATTAGGCTACAGCGAGACTTGATTAAGGAATACGCTGCAGCCCCCCCCCCCCCCCCCGGAGTCCATGTCAGTCGAGGACAAGCAGGTGTTTTCGACTCATATGGTCACTCTAAAATCCATTTCTAACACGTCCATGCGGCTACTCTCTCATGCAACGGAGGGAGCTGCGAGGGCCAGCGGAGCCGGGGTCGTCTTGCGGCGTCACGCCTGGCTCCACCTTTGCGATTTCGCGGAACCCTTCAAGGCGTCCTTCGCGAATGCGCCCTTTGACGGGTCTTAGCTTTTTGGCAAGACTGTTCGTGAAACACTGGTCCAAAGCGAGAAGGACGGGAAGATGCTGTCTGCCGTCCGGGTCCGCTTCTCTAATCCCCAACGATCCTTCTCAAGGAATCCGAGGGGACAAAAGAAGTTGTGGTTCCGCAAGTCTCAGCAATCCCATCCAGCTTCGGACCCCTCGTCCTCCAGAGGCAGAGAAGGACAAGGTGGATGCCGGCCCAGAGGCAGAGGGGGGTCGCTTAATTTTGGGTCTAGAGATCCTTTCTCGGACAGACCCGCGTAGCAGCCCTGAGGGCTTACCCGACTATCCATCTCTGGAGGCAGTCTGGGGGCGGTTGACGGAGCATCTTTCAAATTGGGAGTCCATTACGACAGATCGATGGGTGCTCCGGGTCATATCCAGAGGTTACTCCATTCCCTTCCTAAGCCTTCCCCCTACAAGCAGATGTCTCCCTGATGTTCCACCCAATCAGAGGGAGGCAGCGGCTTCGGAGGTTTCGAAGTTGCTAAGAAAAAGAACCATCCAGCCTGTCCCCCCAGATCAGTCCGGATTGGGTTATTACTCCAAGTTCTTTTTAGTGCCAAATAAGACTGGGACCTAAGACCCATCCTAGACTTGTCCGCTCTGAACCTGCTCATCCCCAAGGAAAAATTCCGGATGGTCACACTTCAATCAATTCTCCCCTTGCTGCAGGAGAACGACTGGATGTGCTCTATAGACCTCAAGGATGCGTACTACCACATATTGATGGACAGACGATCCAGAAGGTTTCTCCGCTTCCGGCTGGGAGCCAGTCATTATCAGTTCAGGGTTCTTCGTTCGGCCTCACCTCAGCCCCCAAGGTGTTCACCAAGGTCATGGCAGTGGTTGCAGCCCACCTGAGACTTCAGGGCATTCAGGTTTTCCCATACCTAGACGACTGGCTCCTTACCGCCGCCAACAGGCATCAACTCTGCGTTGCAAGAGATTACATTCTGACTCTTGCCCAGAGTCTAGACATGTCAGTGAATCTTCAAAAATCCTTTCTTCGCCCCGTACAAGTATTAAAGTTCATAGGGGCCAGATTGGATACCCGTACTTCCCGAGCCTTTCTGACGTCGGACAAGCTGAGCAGCTTGTCGCTTCAGGTGCTTACTCTTCTTCAGAGCCAGGCTCCTGCGGCGGAGTTAGTCCTGAGGGCACTAGGGTCTATGGCAGCGGCAATTGGTCTATCCCTTCATGCACGCCTGCGAATGCGGATTTTACAATGGACCCTCCAGGTTCAGTGGTCACTATTACTTCACCCGTTAAGCTCGCCGATCCCACTGAGCAGAGTTTGCAGAGACTCCCTTCTTTGGTGGCTTCACTCTCGTGAGCTGAGGCAAGGGAAACCCTTTGTGATTCCCCCGCCCCAAGCCACGTTGACCACGGATGCTTCTCGCCTCGGGTGGGGGGGCATTGTTCAGGCAGAACTATCCAAGGCACGTGGACTTCCCTAGAGACAGCTCTGCATATCAGTGTCCTAGAGATGAGGGCGGTGCTTCTAGCGTTGCAAGCTCTCCACGACCTTCTACCTCTGAGGACTATTGCAAACCAGACAGACAATATGTCGCTAGTCTGGTACATAAACAAACAGGGGGGAACCAAGTCTTATCCCCTTTGTCGAGAAGCTATGAGAGTGTGGGAATGGGCGATATCCACCAACTGCTTTCTAGTAGCAATGCACATTCCGGGACGGTCCAACATATTAGCGGACAAACTGAGTCTTATAATTCTCACTCCGTACGAGTGGTCTCTCAATCCATCCATTGCGACGCAGATCTTCCGCAAGTGGGCTTGGCCTCGCTGTGATCTTTTTGCTTCTCCATTAAACACAAAATGCAGCGAGTACTTCGCAATACTTCCCCCTGAGGGGGAGATTCCCAGAGAAACTCTAGTTCATGCTTGGCCTCCCGGTCTTCTTTATGCTTACCCTCCCCTTCCGCTTATGACCAAGTTCATACAGAAAGCCTCTTGGTTGGGGAGCAAAGTTATCCTCATAGCCCCATTCTGGCCTCGCCAGATCTGGTTCCCATACCTGCGGTCTCACAGTTTAACTCCCCCTTGGATACTGGAACCCATTCCAGACCTGATTTCACATCCCGCAGATGTCAAACCCCGAACCTGTTAAACCTCAAGCTTGCGGCTTGGTTGATCCAGTTCCACTGATGGCAAGGAATCCCGGTATCTCATCACCAGTGAAGGCCATTCTGGTAGTGGCTCATAAGCCGGCTACCAGGAAAATATATAATAGCAAGTGGGAAACGCTTCTCCATCTGGGCAACAGACAAGGGCCTGGATCCTTTCACAGTTCCTATTTCGACAATCTTGGACTTCCTGTCGCTGATTTTTCGGCAGGGAGCAAGTGCTTCTATTGTTAAGGTGCAGTTAGCAGCCATTTCCCATTTTCATGTGGGAGATGGACTAGGGTCATTGGCATCCACAAAGTTATGCAAAACTTTGTTGCGAGGCATCTTTCTCTTGAAGCCTCCTGTGAAAACGGTGGTGCCCCCATGGGATTTGACACTAGTCTTGCAAACCCTGACGAGTCCACCCTTTGAGCCTGCAGCCTCGATTCCTTTAAAATTCTTGTCCTGGAAAATGGCTTTTTTGGTAGCTATTACTTCTGCCAAGAGGGTTTCGGAACTCCAAGCATTGTGTATGAAACCCCCTTATCTCATTTTTCACAGTGATAGAGTGTTTCTCAGGACTAACCCGTCTTTCTTACCTAAGGTGGCTTCGGAATCTAATATCAATCAATCAATCAATCAATTTGCCAGTGTTCTTTCCAAATTTTCAGAATAAGGGGGAGTACATATTGCACAAACTGGACGTACACAGGCAGCTAAGTTTTTAATGCACAGAACTAAGGATTTTCGCAAGTCTGATCAGTTGTTTGTGTCCTTTGCAAAATCAGCCAGGGGAAGGGCCATTTCTAAAGTGACCCTAGCAAACTGGATTGGTCACTGTATAGTTCAGGGGTATGTATCTTCGGGCAAACCAGCTCCTATGGGAATACACGCTCATTCTACCCGGTCCATCGCCACCTCAGCAGCTTTCTGGTCCAGGGTTCCTTTGGACGACATATGTTCAGCAGCTACCTGGTCCTCTTCTCATACGTTCATTTCTCATTATAAACTGAATATGATATCGAGAAGTAGGGCTTCTTTTGGCTCCACGGTGCTTCGGAATATCCCTCCATAAGGCCACCCAGGTTTATTGTTTAGGTAGCTGGGGACTCTGTCCCACAGGTTGCAGAGCAAATGAAGTAACTACTTCAGATAAAGAAGTTATGTACTCACCATAACATTCCATCTGAGTAGGTACTTCATTTGTCTGCAACCATCCCCCCCCTGCCATCCCCCTAACCTTTTCTCGGGTTTTCTTCTGGTTACCTGAAATTTTGCTGTCTGGAGGTTAGGTCTTCAGTATACCTTCAGTATATGACTTAGATTGGGCAAAGTCGATCTGAGGTAATACAGTTAGTGGCAGGGGATTATGGGTAGGGGGGAGGAGCTAGGAGCTTGGATCTTGTAGCTTGTGAAGCTGCCGGCTCGGATCCGAGATCAGATCCGATACCCACAGGTTGCAGACAAATGAAGTACCTACTCAGATGGAACGTTATGGTGAGTGCATAACTTATTTTTTCCCAACTGTAGGAGACTTTATTGCTAAAAAGTATAAAAGTAAGGGTTCAGACACTGATGGGAAGTCCAAAAGTTACCAAAGCCCCATCTACAGAAACCTGTAACAAAGAATCAGCTTTGTTGAATTAAAGTTGTTGGTACTTCAGATGTTAACCTTCAAAGGGAGTAACTGAAATATTCAGAAAAATGAAAGTTGTGTACTTACTGTAGTGATAGTTCCTTTTGTTGTCTGCTTCACTCCTCCTCAAGTATTGGGTTGCTTGGATCTAATCGGATTTGACTTTGGCCACTGTAACACTTTTGGTCAGAGGCTTAGGCTTCTCCTCTTCCTTCCCAATGATTCTCTCTGTTTACCAAGTTACCTCAGATTGAGTTTATGCATTTCCTATAATGCAAAGCATTACACCCTCCACTAAGAGGAAATTTATTCTAAAGAAAAGCAAAAGGACTTGTGAAATACAGTAAACGAGAAAGACATGATCAGGGTCATTGATTAGTCAGTGTAGAGACCCCAGAAAACTGGGAGTATAATAGCTGGAAAGGGATGCAGGGAAGGAGGTTAAGGAGGCCAGAAGCAGACAACACTAATCTGTTGTTATGGTAAGTACTTAACTTTAATTTCCGCTGTCTCTTCTGTCTACTCTTAACGAGTGGGACAGAGTAGCTACCATAAATCTCAAGAGGACTCCTAGAAGGACATTTCTGAGAATGGCTGAACCAAAAGATACTCTGGACCCGGAGTTCAAGCCCAATATGTAATGAGATAAAAAGTATAGACATTAGATGAAGGTAGCTGATGGTACCTTAGAGAAAAAAAAAGAAAGAAAAACCAGTTTTGGTAGCAGCTGACCTAGTACAATGAGCTTTAGGGGTGCTGTGCAAAGACAATCCCTTCTCTTTTTATATGTATGAAATATTCTCAGCCAGCGTGAAAGTTACTTTACCCAATGTAGCCGGGGAGAAGGCTACAAACAATTGGCCAGTATTTCTGATGTTCTTGGCATGATGCAAGTAGAATCTGAGTTGTTGTGCATTCAAAAGGTGTAGTGTGAACTCTCCCATCTGATGTTGTAAATCTTTGTTCATTAATTACTATTAGGACCTTGGTTCCATCCTCGGAACTGATACGGCCATTTCCAAGCTCCCGTCAGCCAAAAACTCTCAGCTAAGACCTACCCATAATGCCCCTCTCCTAGTTACTCCAGATCTTATTTGCCAAGTTCCTAATCAGACATGCTAGCCATCTGTCTCAAAGCTAAGTAAAACATTGTCATTTTTAAGATAGTTTCTCCAAAAATTTTTAGTCAATGTAGCCTTTTCTCACTGTCGCCTATATCCTAATTCTATTCTCTACCCTTTACCTTGGTAATTTAATTTCTACCATTATTGGTACTGTCCCTCTCTCCTGCCTTTGACAGGCCCTTCCTTACCACTTGAGGTATTTTTAAATAGCATTGTTGGTATTCTCTCACCTTTTTCTCTCCCCTATTTTGTTTTTTCTATAGGATAGACTTGTTGCCTTACTATGTCAGACAAAGTTAGTTGTGGTTTAAACAGTGTGACAAGTGGGAGCGTAAGATGCCTAACTCGGATACACAGGCTCGTTGTGTCTAGTTTGGGTGTGGATCATATTAAAGCTGACTGTGACATTTGTGCTAGTTTTAGTAATCGTACAGTAGCAGAATGTAAAAATAAGCTTATTTTAAAAGGTCTTAATCAAGACACCTTTTTCGGAGGCTCTATCTGGGTTGGAGGTCTCACCCCCCCAAAGACCAAAACACATGAGTCACTCTGTTCCTGCATCTCCATCAGTTGTGGAACCGAGTTGGCTCCATGCTTCGCTGGTGCCCTCAACACAGACCTCTTCGGCACCAGGCTCTGTATCTTCTCCCTCGGTGCTGTTCATGATATTCACCCCCTATTTCAGTTCCAACCTCGGCACCACTGTCTTCGGTGCCGTCCTTGGTTCCGACATTGGCTCCTATGACAGTACCTGCCTCGGGACCATCCCCAGCCATGGTGCCGACAATTTCTTCGGCTCCATCCGCTCCAAAACTCGAATATCTGCCAATGACAAGATACTCTCCAACTTACGACTCTTTTTTTGGAGCAGAGGTTTAGCCCCTTTCAAAAAAGACCTAATTATCCTTCAGCCTCCTTTAGATCCACTAGGAGTTTTTTCTGAATTAGATCTAGTGTGGGTTGTGGACCAGCTTCTTACAGCTAGGGGAATTGCCCATTCCAGCTAGACCTTCCGTCCTTCATGGCTCGGAATCTTTTACTACATCTTCCCTTGTTTATCCTTTTCCAGCCTCTACCCAGATCCTGGAGATCTTGGTACCGATGTCCACTCTGGTGCATACGGTCTCAGCTCCGACAGCAGTTTTTCCCCTGTCGGCACCAACCACCCTTGCTGCATCAGCTCAGGTGGAGCCGATGCTCTGTCGGGGCAATACTTGAACCGTCCGTACCTTGTTACCAAGCCCAGTGCCTGTTTTCTCGCTGGTGCCGTCTGTGTCCACAGCTCCGGCTTCCAGTCCTCTCAGAGCTCCTCACCTGGATGTGGGCTCCTCAGGGCGGGGTGTGACCCTGGTTCTGAGGTTGTCCTCCCCGAGGCTCCCATTCCTCCTCGGGCAAGCCTGCTGTCCAGGTGATGGAGAGGGTCCTTGACTCCTCAGGCTCACAGTCAGCACCAATGACATCAGTATCAGAACCTCCTCCTGAGCATGCACCTCTCCTAGCCCTCTATTTTGGGACCCCGAGCACAGGAGTCGCAAGAAACGCCCCCTTTGAAGGGAACCCCTTCTCTGGAGTCCTCCTAAGAAGATCCCACTGGGGAGCCACCCCGGAAGAAACAGTGCAAGAGGAAGCACCTCGATTCCCTGGAGGAATCCATCACCGAAGACACTGATTGTGATGAGGGGAAGGGGCCCCATGGTCTCCCCCAGACATCTCATTCAGAGACATTCTCAAAATCCTCAAGCAGCGGGGAGACTGGAAGTCCTCTAACCCTTCTTCTGAGGAATCTATGTTCTTGCAGGCCTTATGTGCCCGGCCATCTACTTCCTGGGTGACCCCACCAGCAGATTACCTTGTTAAGCTCATTATGCAGCGTGCCTGGAAGGCCCCGGACAATGTAGAACCTGTCCCCCGGAGGCCAGACAAAATTTTATCTACACTCGAAGACCAGCCCCACTTATCCAAGCAGTTTATTCTATGGTCGTGGCGGCGGCCACCACGAGGGAACTGGCAGATGATAGTTCCACTGTCCATCCTCTGAACAGCGAGTCCCAGACCATGGACAGACTAGGGAAGCAGACCTATGTTTCAGCGACCTTCGCCATTCGGTCGCTGAACTATTTGGCACACTTTACTCGCCTCCAAAGAGACCTAATTTCCGAAATGTCTTACTCTTTGGTGGGGGTACTGCCTGATGAGGTGTGTGACACTGTCTCCTCACAGCTAGCGTCCCTTGCATCCATCTCCAACTCCTCTATGAGTTTGATATCTCACACCCGTGAGGGGGCAGCTCGAGCTGCCGCATCAGGCATTTTCATGAGACATAATGCTTGGATGCGGTTGTATGACTTAGCAGACCCCTTTAAATCTTCCTTCGTAAATGCACCTGTCGACGAATCTGCACTTGTTGGACCCAAAGTACGAGGCACACTTGCACATAGTGAGAAAGACGGAAAGACCTGCTGTGGGCATACACTTTTCAAACCCCCAGAGGTCCTACTCCAGGAACCAGAAGAGAGGAAGAATGTAAATGTGGTTCAAGAAATTCCAAGGATCTTTTTGTGACACTCGTGAACAATCCCACCGGGGCAGAGGCGGCAACTCATATGGAAGACACCCCTTTCGGGGTAGAGGGGGTCCACGTAACCAGGGTGCTAGAGATTCTTTCTCATGTAGACCCTACCAGCGCTCCTGAGCAGTGAACCAATTGCTTTCCTCTGGAAGCAGTAGCGGGTTGTTTTTCTCTGCACCTATCAGCCTGGCATCTTATTACTACCGATATTTGGGTGCAGAGAATAATATCTAGAGGCTACCAAATACCATTCGATTTAATTCCCAGACCCATCAAACGAATCCCCGATGTACCACCCAATCAGAGGGAATTAGCAGCCTTAGAAATAGAAAAGCTGCTAAGAAAGAGTCATCCAACCAGTCCCACTAGACCAGACAGGATTCGGGTTTTACTCGAGGTTCTTTTTAGTGCCAAAAAAGACAGGGGACTGGCGACCAATCCTGGATCTCAGCCTATTGAACAAATTTATCAAACCTCAAAATTCCAGATGGTCATGGTACAGTCCATTCTTCCCTTCCTAGGGAGGGGCAACTGGATGTGCTCTATAGACATCCAGGACACGTACTACCACATAAAGATGGATCACCGCTCCCGTAGGTTTCTCCACTTCAGGCTGGGAGCCAATCACTACCAGCTCAGGGCACTGCCATTTGGTCTTTTGACAGCCCCCCTGAGTGTTCACCAAATGTATGGTAGTGTTGGTAGCTCATCTTTGACTACAAGGATTCCAGGTGTGTCCGTATCTAGACAACTGGCCCCTTACCGCTCCAACCAGGAATCTCCTAATCTGCAGCCTCTCTTAACCTAAGGTCTCGCTCTCCGCTTGGTGATTACAGTCAACAAAGACATCTCAAATGTCCCCAATGAAGACACTGGAATTTATTGGAGCGGTCTTCGACACAACATCCTGTCAAGCTTCTCTCCCCCCTCACAGGCTTTCGAAAATAACACCAAATTCAAGACCTTCTTCCTCAGACCTATGTACCAGCACGTCTTGTACTGCAACTATTAGGCTCCATGGCGGCTGCCATTATGTTAGTAAAATTGGCGAGGCTGCACATGAGAATCCGGCAGTGGCTCCTTTCCGCACATTGGTCGGTTCTAACTCACCCACTCGACCACATGATACGTCTTACAAACCATTGCAAGGAAGAAATGCTGTGGTGGATGAAGCCACAAACGAATCTTTGGTGTCGACCGTTCTGTCTTCCCCAGGCCACGGTGACCACGGATGCTTCCGCATTAGGGTGTGGGGGGGTGGGCATTTCCAGGGATAGACTGTCGGAAGGCACCTGGTCCCCAATGGAGGCTAATTTGCACATAAATGTCCTGGAACTGAGGGCAGATGTTCTTCATTCCACATTGCTGCAGTCCTAACACTTGGGTAGTCCGCTGTCCCAGTCGGCCCGAATACCAAAGTATATGGCTGACGTCGGTCAAGGCGCATTAGTCTGACGTCAGGACGTCAGGGTACAAATGCGCATGACCGACGTCATATCCTCAGTCTTTTTTGCCGCATGGTCCGATGCAGAAGCAGTTTTGCGAGTGCAGGTTGGCGTTCTGAAATTTTCTGAAGTCGGAGTTTCAGACCGAATCAAAGTTGGCTAAGTACCCGTGGGGAATATTTTGGTTTTTCTTGCCTCAGTATTTAACCGGATGTCAGAAAAAGTGAATAACTGTATTTCTTGTGGGAAACAGATACCTCATAGGGATTACCATACCTTGTGTATACCTTGTTTAGGGCCTGAGCACGACGTTGTTGGATGTCGCTTTGTGCTAGATTTAACAAACGCACTATAAAGAGAAGGTTAGACTGTGCCAGGTTAGTTTTTGGGAAGCGTTGTAATTATAAAATGCCGCCGGATGCTCCGGCCTCGGCCCAAAAAGCGCAAGGACAAAGCTGCAAAGCCTAGGTTGGAAGAACCGCCAGTCCCGGACGCCGGTTCTTTAGAAGGCTCAGTGGAGCCGGAGGTTCTGCCAGGAGTTTCTTTGGAGTCTCAGGAGAGACTTTACTGTTACAGGATGTGTCCTCTCAGGAGGTAGGCCAGGCTGAGGGGCTTCTCAGGTGGCTGTTCTTCCCTCTCTTCCTAAGGTGGTTAGAGCCTCCCTTCTGTTTCCAAGGCTTCTTTGAGAGGCAGGCCAGGTTTAACTTCAGTGGGGTTTCTCCTAGCTCTTCAGGATCTTTGCCTAAGAAACATATGCTTAAAATGGCAGAAGATTTGATTACTATGATTAGAGGTTCTATGCCCCCTCCTGACAAGAGGCCTAGGGTGGAACCTGAGTTTGAGAGTTTTGAGCAGTGTTCGAGGCTTCTGAGTCTTCTGAAGACGGCAGGAGTATCCTCCTTATTCTGATTCTGATGTGGATGATTCTACTCCTTCAGCTTCTCCTCCTGAGGATTTTTCTTTTTCAGAGACTCTTCATTCCATGAGGGAGCATTTTAAATGGGAAGGTCAGGATTTCTCTGATTCCAGGAAGAGGCTTAGGGAATTTTTGTTTTTACCCCAGCATAGGCCTTTAGCTATACCTCCTGTTCTGAATGTGGTGGAAGATGTTTTGCAGAGGCTTCCCTGAACCCTGATTCTTTGCCTCCTGCCCCAGTTAAACCAGATAGGTACTATAGGGTGCCTGAAGCTCATAACTATCTTTTTAAGAGTCCTAGGGCAGACCCGCATTCTGTTTCTCAGGCGCCTAAAGGTGTTAAGGCTTCTGTTGTTAAAAATCCTGTTCCTCCTGATAAAGAGGCAAGGGCTTTGGATAGATGGGGAAAGAAAGTGTATACTTCTTCCACTTTAGCCATGAGGGCGTTGAATTGCCAGTTTCACATGTTAAAATATCAAAATTATCTCCTTTCACAATTGAAGTCTAAGGTGGATGCTCTGGCGGAAGGTATTGAGTGTAAAGAGTTGCAGGATTTAGTTCATGTGTCTGAACAGGTGGGTAAGCATTCCTTGCAATGTGGTTTTGATGCTGTGCAGGCCTCCTCGAGGGTGGCTGCCACTGATTGTGTTCTTCGTAGGCACGCCTGGTTGAGGGATCAGAATTTAGCTGAGCATGTTAAGACAAGGATTTTGGATGCTCCATTACAGTCTGATGTGTTGTTTGGTTCGCCTGTGGAAGCAGTTTTAAAGAAAATGGAGGACAAGGCTAAGTCTATGCAGACTGTTAAAGATTTTTTGCAGGTGCAGCCTCCGAAGTTTAGTAGAAATTGGCCTGCTAAGGGATGGACATATCCTGCTTATGATTCCCAGTCTAGGGGTAGGTCTAGACGTGGTAGGGGTAGAGCTCAAGGTTCTTTTAGGCCTAGAACAGGGAGTTCACCTGCTCAGTCTTCTGGTGAGGGCAGGGGTCAGTCCTTTCAGAACAGACCCAATGACCTGCCTTTTCAGCTGCCAGTACATTCTCGCCTGGCAGCACCTTTGGGAGGAAGGCTGGCTCTTTTCAAAGAAAATTGGGATTTAATTACCCAAGACAGATGGGTATTGGATATCATTCACCACGGTTACAGGTTTTATTTCCATACCTTGCCTCCTTTCAAAGGCATGCCAGACATTCCTCCTCTACAAAGAAAAGAGGCTCACAAGCAAATTTCTCTGTTACTCCAAATAGGGGCCATTCAGCCGGTTCCTGTACCAGAAAGGGGCCTAGGATTTTATTCTCGCCTGTTCCTAGTACCAAAGAAGGGGAACACGTGGAGACCAATTTTGGCTTTATCTATCCTCAACACTTATCTGGACATTCCCAAGTTCAAAATGTTGACGTTACAACAGCTTTTACCTCTGCTGGGCAAAGATCACTGGATGGTATCTTTAGATCTCAAGGAGGCTTACCTTCATGTGCCTATCAGGCTAAGTTGCAGGAAGTATCTGCTGAGCTGGGAATTCCCATTATCAGTTCTCTGCATTGCCCTTTGGCTTATCTACTGCGCCCAGAGTATTCACAAAGGTTCTGGCTCCAGTGGTAGCTTACTTCAGGCTACAAGGAATGCAAATCTATCCTTACTTGGACGACTGCCTGATTCTGGCTCAAGAAAAGGAAGACCTTTTACAGCATTTGGAATATGTGATAGCAGTGCTAAGATGCCTAGGGTATTCTGTGAACGAAATAAAGTCCAGTCTAGTACCCTCTCAAGACATGTGCTTTCTGGGTGTGAGACTGAATACAGCAGCCCAGATGGCCTTTTTAACCCCGGACAAACAAAAGAATCTTTCCATTTACTTCCATCATCTATCTCTTCAGTCCGGGCTGACTGCAAGGACAGTCCTTCAAGCCTTAGGGTTCATGGCATCTTGTATTCTGGTGCTTCCCAATGCCAAACTGCATATGAGGAAGCTGCAATGGTATCTCAAAAATGTATGGACACAGCACTGCCAGGATTTGGACACTGTCATTCAAATAATACCTTGCATTCAAAAGGAATTTTTGTGGTGGGCTCAGGAATGTCACCTAAACAAGGGACTCTCTGTGACCCGCCAGAGGCGAGTCAGATTCTAACGACAGATGCCTCAGACATTGCTTGGGGAGCTCATCTAAATGGAAAGTGGATACAAGACAAGTGGCCTGCCAGACTACAGCATCTACATATCAACATGAAGGAGATGTTAGCAGTCCAGTTTGCATTAATGGCTTTCAAGGAGTTACTTCTTCCAGGGCAGGTGTTGATTCTAACAGACAACACAACTGTCATGTGGTACATCAACAAACAAGGGGAACACATTCTTACCGTTATGCAGGCAAGCAATGATTTTATGGGAGACTGCGCTCAGCTTGCAACTAACTCTTCAGGCAAGGTTTCTGCCGAGCACAGAACTCCTTAGCAGATGTGTTAAGCAGACAAATCATGGATCCCCACGAGTGGAAACTGGATCTTCATGTATTTCGAAATTGACAGTGTCATGGGGAACTCCAGACATAGATCTGTTCGCTTCTCCACTAAACCACCAGCTGCCAAAGTTTTGCACAAAGAGGTTTCATCACACAGCTTGGAAAGTGGATGCTCTTTCTTTCAGTTGGAAAAATCTTCATGTGTATGCCTTTCCACCTCTGCCTCTTCTCCCAAAGGTGCTCCTAAAGGTCAGACAAGACAAGCCAAGGATGATTTTAATAGCTCCAGATTGGCCTCGGCAACACTGGTACCCATTACTGAGGAGTCTGGTAAGGAAGCCTCCATGGCCTTTACCTTTGATTCCGCACCTGCTGTCTCAGAGGGACGGTCATCTGCTCAATGTCAAGCTTCACTCTCTTCATCTAACAGCCTGGCATATTCTGTTTTGAAACACAGCAGGTCTCAACTTCCTCAACAAGTTTTAAATGTGATTATGGAAGCCAGAAGACCTAGTACAAGGAAAGTGTACGCAGAAAAATGGAAGAGATTTTTATTTTGGAGTGCAGCAAAGAATTTGGAGATTTCTGAGCCTAATTTGAGTGTGGCTCTTCAATATCTTACTGAGTTATTGGACAAAGGTTTGTCTTTCTCTTCCATTAAGATTCATGCTGCAGCAATTTCAGCTCACTATGATTGTGACCCACCATTGTTTTTGCATCCTTTGTTCAAGCAATTTCTTAGAGGGGCAAAGAATATAAGACCCCCACGGAGCTCCTACTCCTGCTTGGGATCTCAATTTTGTGTTGGAGAAACTTACTCTACAACCTTTGAGCCTCGGCTACTGCTGGATTGGAATACGTGTCATGGGAGGCTGACTTTTTCTTGGCCATTACTTCTTCAAGAAGTGTTTCTGGATTGCAGGCCCTTATGGCAGTAGAGCCTTTTTGATTTTCCATAAGGATAGGTATCATTACGCACTAATCCTTCCTTTATGCCTAAGGTGGTTTCTAGTGTGGCTTTAAACCAAACTATTCATTTGCCTACTTTCTATGCAGATCCCCAAAATAAGTGGGAAAAGATTTTGCACACTTTAGATGTACACAGGCAGTTGCTATTATTTAAGCAGGACTAAGAATTTTAGGCAGTCTCAGCAGTTGTTTATTTCTTTTGCTTTGAGTTCTCAGGGCAAGCCTGTGTCAAAACAAACTATTTCTAAGTGGATTGGGTTTTGCATTGCATTTTGTTATTCCCATCATGGCAAGGAGATTCCAGCTGGGATTAGGCCTCATTCCACTAGGGCTACTGCCACTTCAACAGCATTTCTAAGGGGGGTGGCAACTAAGGATATTTTGGAGGCAGCTACTTGGAGTTCAGTGCATACTTTCTCCAAGCATTACCACCTTCCTCTTTACTCTAAATCTAGGGCTGGTTTTGCCACAGCTATTTTGCAAGGCATGTTGACAGCTCCTGCTTCCTTATAATTTGCCAGCCTCCCTTACCTCTGCTTTGGGATTCTACCCAAGTGTTAGGACTGCAGCAATGTGGAATGAAGAACATAGTACAGTTTTGTACCTACCATAAATGTAGATGTTCGAGGATCCACATTGCTGCAGTCCAATTTACCCTCCCTCCTTCCCCTCTGTGTTTAGGGGTGGTTGTGTGGGTGAGGTTATACTCTTGTAATTTTGTATATATTGTACATATTTTTGGTGCAGGAGTGTTTGGTGTTTGTGGTTTTGGCCTTATCTTTTTAGGGTCTTCTGACATCTGGGGCAAGAAAAGACTGAGGATATGACGTCGGTCATGCGCATTTGTACCCTGACATCCTGACGTCAGACTAATGCGCCTTGACCGACGTCAGCCATATACTTTGGTATTCGGGCCGACTGGGACAGCGGACTACCCAAGTGTTAGGACTGCAGCAATGTGGATCCTCGAACATCTACATTTATGGTAGGTACAAAACTGTACTTTCTCCTAGCGTTGCAAGCGTTCCATGCATCCCCTACCCTCTGGGACCATTGCAATTCAGTCAGACATGTCAGTCGTCTGGTATATCAACAAGCAAGACGGAACCAGGTCTTACCCCCTGTGTCGGGAAGCCATGAGGATTTGGCACTGGGTGATAGTTTCCAACTGCTTTCTTATAGCAACGCACATTCCCGGGATTTCCAACCTTATTGTGGACAATCTGAGCAGAAACATCCTGATGCCTCATGAGTGGTCCCTCAACCCTGTAACAGTGAATCGAATCTTCCAACGCTGGGACGAGCCTTGCTGCGATCTCTTTGCTTCCATAAACTACAAATGCAGAAGCTACTTTGCCCTGATGCCCCCCTCAGGGGAAAACCCTGAGGGGAGCTGTAATGCACAATTGGGCCCCCTGGTCTTCTGTATGCCTTTCCCCTTTTTCCCCTCATTCCAAAATTTCTCCAGAAAGTGCAGAGGTTGAGAAGCAAAGTGATCCTCATTGCCCCCTACTGGCCCCGTAAAGTCTGGTTCCCGTATCTATGGCCTCATCTGATTCACAGCCCGTGGATCCTGGAGCATTCCCAAGACCTGTTACTCATCCTCAGAGACTGATTCATCTGAATCTCCACAGTCTCAAGATCACAGCTTGGTTCCTCCAATTTCAGTGATTGCCAGGCAGCCTGACATCCCATCTCCTGTTCGTGAAATTCTTCTGGCTTCACACAAACTTTCCACCAGGAAAGTTTATTCTAGTAAATGGATTTGGTTCTCTATTTGGGCAAAAGATCAGAACTTAAACCCGTTCTCAATGCCTATTCAAAAGATCCTACAATACCCGACTACTCTTTTACATATAGGAGCCTCAGCATCGACTATCACTGTACATTTAGCAGCTATCGCCAGTTTTCATAATGGACTTGATAATTCTTCGATTGTGTCACACCGCCTATGCAAGACATTTTTGAAAGGAGTATTACATGTTAAACCTCCTATCAAGCCACCCTTAGAACCCTGTGACTTGACTTTGGTACTTCAATCTCACAGGTCATCCTTTCGAGCCCTTTGATGCATGTGATTTAAAATTTTTGTCATGGAAAACCTTATATCTGAAGTAGGTACTTCATTTGTCAGCAGCCTTTGGGTATCGGATCCGATCTCGGATCAGAGCCGGCAACTTGTTTCACAGCTATAAGATCCGAGCTCCTAGCTCCTCCCCTTAACCATAATCCCCTGCCAACCCTGACTAACCTCAGATCTAGTTTGCCGTGCTTAGTGAAAGCAGCTAGATTCAGAGCTCCTAGTTGGTTCAGATAAGTTTTTCAGCTTATTATCACTATTGTTATAATTTTTGTTAAAAGGTTGAGTGTTAGGTTTCCCCTTATTTAGCCCTAAAATCTTACATTTTTTAGTGTAATTTCCGCCCCTCCCTTCGCTGGTGCGTAGTTTGTGTGTGGGTCGGTTTGTGTTTGGGGCCTTGTGTGAGTGAGGTACAAGTGTAATGTCAGAGGCCCCAAAACCGATCTTTTCTAAATGCACCGAGTGTGGCCATAAGCTTTCACCGGCGGATGGCCACACTCTGTGTGTTCGGTGCCTTGGGGTTGAACACCTCTCCTCTGGGTGTACTATCTGCGCAGCGTTCAACCCCAGGGCACTGAAAGAACGGAGGTCGAAGCTTGTCCTGGCGGGACTTTTGCCCCCGGATTCGGCTTCGGTCTCCGGTGCTCCCATGGCCTCCCCCCAGTCCTTGGTGGCGGCCACTCCTGCCTCTCTTCCCCCGGCCGGGACTCAAACTCCCAGGAGGGAGAAAAGGAGAGAGAAGCACCACAAGCGGCGGATCAAGGCCTCCGCTTCGCCCCCCCCCCCGGCTAAGCGGGCTTCTCTCTTTATGGCTTCCAAGTCGTCTCCTCCTCGGCTTCGGTCCTCATCGGGACCCGAGGAGGAGGAGACCCGATCTCCGTCGAGGTCATCGAGGCAGCACTCCCGGCCCGCCTCGGTGGCCTCGTCGAGATCCACATATAGCCTGTCGGATGTAGACTTGGACCGGATGATGCGAAGGTTCATCCAGGCCCAGCTGCAGATGGGAGTGCTCCTACCTTCACCCCCCCCCTTCGGAGGGGAGCTCAACGCCTTTTTTTGCCCCAATAGCTCCTTCTCCGACCCTCTTCCCGGGTTCGGAGCGCCCGGAGCTGGGCAGTGTTGGAGCCGGGGGTGGGTCGGTGCCGACAGTACTTGGTACTTCGGCTCCGACCTTTCCCTCAAGTTTATTGGGTCCATCCTTGTCGGATCGGCTCCGACCTTTCCCTCGAGTTTATCTGGTCCATCCTTGTCGGATCCGAGCTCTCAGAGCCGTGGGCTGAGCTTCGGATCCGAGGGATTCAGTGTGCCTTTGGCTCCATCCAGGTCGGAGCACACGGTCTTTCGGATCCGATGGTCTCGGCTCCGGTTCTGATCCCCCCCTCATCGGATCCGAGTGGGAGTCGGCTCTCGGATCCAAGAGAGAGCGACTCTCCCTCGGCCTTTGATGCGGTGGAGAGGGCTCTGTTGATTGCATCCGGACCCCCGGCCCTTGCCTCTGCCCCATCCTGCACTTCCTCTCAGCTGGGTCTGGCTTCCATCACCCGGCCACAGGGACAGCCTGCTTCGATGTCTCAGGTCGTTCCACTGGAACAGGATGTTGCTGGTGAGACTTCCTCGGACAACCCCCCCGAGGATGTTCCTCATAAGCGGAAGTGTAAGAGGAGGCACGTGGACTCCCCTGAGTCCTTAACAGAAGACACAGACTTGGATGAAGGGGAAGGGTCCCTAAGGTCGCCCCCCCGAGGATGTCTCCTTCGGAGACATCATGGAAATGCTCAGGATTAGGTGGGGTGGTCTGCCCCCAAGGCTTCCTCCGATGAGTCCGTGTTCCTGGAGGCGTTCGAAGCAGGCCCATCTACCACTTGGGTGTTGTCCCCTCCGCCCGACCCCCAGGTGGACCTTATTACCACCAGGGCATGGAAGGAACCGGACACTGTGGAGCCAGTTCCCAAATGCCCCGATAGGATTCTGAGCCCCCCTTCAGAGAGATCCCACTGGAGCAAGGGTCCCCCATAGATGCCATGTTGGTGGTGGCAGCCACCAAGAGGGAATTAGCTCAGGAGAGCCCCTCGGTCCATCCACCGAGCAAAGAGTCCTGCTCTATGGATCGCCTAGGGAAGCGGGTCTTTAGTTGAGCGACCTTCTCAGTAAGGTCCCTGAACTACATGGCACACATTATTAGGATGCAGTGAGACCTTATCAAAGAGTACGCTGCTTCCCCACCTGAGTCCATGTCGGCGGAGTACAAACAGTTGTACTCCACTCGCATGGCCACTCTAACATCTATATCGAATACCTCTATGTGGCTTTTGTCCCATGCCACAGAGGGAGCCACTAGAGCCAGCGAAGCAGGTCTAGTCATGAGACACCAGGCCTGGCTCCGACATTGTGACTTCATGGAACCCTTCAAGGTGTCATTTGCGAATGCCCCCTTTGATGGTTCTGCCTTGTTTGGCAAGACCTTTCGCGAGGTTCTAGTCCAGAGCGAAAAGGATGGGAAGACGTTGTCTGCCGTCTGAGTCAGTTTCTCTGCTCCCCAGAGGTCCTTCTCCGGGAACCAAAAGGGACAGAAGAAGATGTGGTTCCAGAAATCGCAACATTCCCAGCCTGCTCAGGACAACCAGTCCTTCCGTGGCAGAGGAGGACAGGGAGGACGCCTCCCTAGAGGCAGAGGGGGCCCGAAGAATTTTGGGTCCAGAGAAAGCTTCGCTGATCGGCCCACGCAGCAACCCTGAGGGGTTGCCTGACTGCTCCACTCTGGAGGCAGTCGGGGGGCGTTTCTCGAGGCACCTGGCAGCTTGGGAGTCCATCACATCAGATCGCTGGGTGCTTCATATCATATCCAGAGGTTGCCAAATTCCCCTGTATCATGTCCCCAAACTCAGAAACCTCCCCGATGTACCACCCGATCAGAGGGAGGTAGCAGCTGCAGAGATTCAGCAGCTCTTAGAAAAAAGAGCCATCCAACCTGTCCCCCCAGACCAGCACAGATTAGGTTTTTACTCCAGGTTCTTTTCTGGTGCCAAAAAAGACGGGGGACTTAAGGCCAATTCTCGACCTCTCCCTTTTGAACCAGTCAGTAACCAAACAAAAATTCTGGATGGTCACTCTTCAATCCATCCTCCCCCTATTGTGGGAGAATGACTGGATGTGCTCAATAGACCTCAAGGATGCGTACTACCACATTCTGATGGACAGACGATCCAGGAGGTTCCTCCGCTTCAGTCTGGGAGACGGTCACTACCAGTTCAGGGTCCTTCCCTTTGGTCTCACCACAGCCCCCAGGGTGTTTACCAAAGTATTAGCAGTGATAGCGGCCCACCCGAGACTCCAGGGAATGCAGGTTTTTCCATACCTGGACGACTGGCTCCTGATCGCCCCGACAAGGCATCTACTTTGCTCAGCCAGGGACTACTTTCTCTGGCTTGCTCCCCAGCTGGGCATCACCATCAACAGGGACAAATCTTCTCTTGCTCCGACTCAGGTGATAGAGTTTATAGGGGCC
This sequence comes from Protopterus annectens, assembly GCF_019279795.1. Classification (NCBI taxonomy): domain Eukaryota; kingdom Metazoa; phylum Chordata; order Ceratodontiformes; family Protopteridae; genus Protopterus; species Protopterus annectens. The sequence goes on from NC_056732.1 coordinate 36,144,492, forward strand.
AAGTTGGATACTTGAAACCTTCTAGCATTCCTAACTGCGGAACGACTGCAAAACCTGAGGCTTCCTGTGCGGGCCATCCCCCAGTTAGAAGCTCCATCGGCGGGGTTGGTCCTGAGGGCTCTAGGCTCCATGACGGCGGCAATCCCTCTTCTGCCATTGGCTCGTCTGAATATGAGGGTCCTGCAATGGACTCCAAGTCCAGTGGTCCTTTCTACATTACTCCCTAAGCCATCCTGTTTCCCTCAGCAGGGCTTGCAGGAGGGCTCTTATGGTGGCTCCAATTTCCGGACCTCCATACGGGATGTCCCTTCTCCACGCCTCCTCCCCTCGCCACGGTAACCACGGACGCCTCTTGCCTCTGTTGGGGGGGGCATTGCTCAGGCAGGACGGTCCAAGGCACGTGGAACAACACAGAGACCTCTTTGCATATCAATGTCCTGGAGATGAGGGCGGTGCTGTTGGCGTTGCAAGCACTTCAGAACCTTCTTCCTGTAGGAACTATTGCGATACAGACGGACAACATGTCAGTTGTCTGGTACATCAACAAACAGGGGGGAACCAGGTCCTATCCTCTCTGTCAAGAGGCCATGAGAGTGTGGGAATGGGCGATCTCCACCAACCGCTTTCTTATTGCAATGCACATTCCGGGACAGTCCAACATACTGGCGGACAGGCTCAGCCGCGCCATTCATTCCCCTTACAAGTGGTCTCTCAATCCCCAGGTAGCAAAGCGGATATTTGCCGAGTGGGGGCAACCCTGTTGCGATCTCTTCGCTTCTCCCTCAAATATGAAATGCAACAGTTACTTCGCTCTAATTCCCCCCTTCGGGGAATCTCCGAGAGACGCTCTGGTGCATACTTGGCCTCCCGGTCTACTTTATGCTTACCCACCTCTACCTCTGATGCTGAAACTCATACAGAAAGCTAGTCGGTTGGGGAGCAGAATGATCCTCATTGCCCCATTCTGGCCTCGTCAAACGTGGTTCCCTTACCTGTGGTCTCACCTGGTAAATCCTCCTTGGATTCTGGATCCCTTATCAGATCTAATATCTCATCCCCTGGATCTCCTGATCCCGAACCTGGACAACCTCAAGTTGACAGCTTGGCTGCTCCAGTTCCACTCCTAGTCAGGACTCCCGGAATCTCTTCCCCAGTTAAAGCCATCCTAGTAGCAGCACACAAACCTTCCACTAGAAAGGTCTATCGCAGTAAGTGGAAGCGTTTCTCCATCTGGGCGGAGAATCATAACTTAGATCCCTTCACAGCACCATTGCCCACTGTGTTGGATTTCCTTACAGGTCTATTTCATCAGGGGGCTAGCTGCTCTACGGTCAAGGTTCAACTGACCGCTATTTCTCATTACCATGTGGGACATGAGTCAGGCCCTTTGATTACGGCAAAATTGTGTAAAACCTTTCTCAAGGATACCTTCCTGCTCAGACCTCCTGTCAAGGAAGTTGTACCCCCTTGGGATTTATCACTAGTCCTACAGGCCTTAACAGCTTCCCCTTTTGAACCTGCTGCTTCGGTTGATCTTAAGTGCCTATCTTGGAAAACGGCGTTCCTTGTCGCTATTACTTCAGCGAAAAGAGTTTCTGAACTTCAGGCCCTTTGTGTAAAACCCCCATGTTTGGCCTTTCACCAGGATAGAGTGTACCTCAGGACCAGTCCCTCGTTCCTTCTCAAGGTGGCTTCAGAGGCTAATATCAACCAATCCATTAACCTGCCAGTCTTCTTTCCTAAGTATCAGAACAAAGAATACAAACTGCATTCGTTAGATGTGCATAGACAACTGCGCTTCTACATTCACAGGACTGCTGGTCATAGACAATCCGACCAGTTGTTCATCTCCTTTGCCAAATTTAACTATGTAAACCTGTCTCTAAGGTCACTTTATCACGATGGATCTCACAGTGTATTCTATTGGCCTATGAAAGTTCTGGGAGGCCCGCACCTCAGGGAGTTTGTGCACATTCTACTCGCTCCATATCTACCTCTGCTGCCTTTAGGTCTAGAGTGTCTTTAGATGATATTTGCTCCGCAGCCACTTGGGCCTCATCTCATACCTTTATCAACCATTATAAGCTGGACGTTCTCTCCAGAGGGAGAGCATCTTTTGGCTCCGCAGTGCTCCGGAATATCCTTCCGTGATGGCCGCCCAAGTTCCAGGTAGCTGGGGGCTCTGTCCCAAAGGTTGCTGACAAATGAAGTACCTACTTCAGATTAAGAAGTTATGTACTCACCATAACGTTCCATCTGAGTAGGAAACTTCATTTGTCTGCAACCATCCCCCCCTCCTTCCCCCTGACCTTCAGAATTTTAGTTCCTGGATGTCCTTCTTCTAGTCCCATTCGGGACATATTTAGCCTTTTAGCTGCTTGTAGGAGGGCAAACTTGATCTGAGGTTAGTCAGGGTTGGCAGGGGATTATGGGTAAGGGGAGGAGCTAGGAGCTCCGATCTTATAGCTGTGAAACAAGTTGCCAGCTCGGATCCGAGATCGGATCCAATACCCAAAGGTTGCAGACAAATGAAGTTTCCTACTCTGATGGAACATTATGGTGAGTACATAACTTCTTATTCTAGTAGCACTTTCCTCAGAGAGAAGAGTATCTGAGCTGCAGGCCTTGAGTGGCAAGAGACCTTACTTGATCTTCCACACAGATAGGGTGTCCCTTCGTACTGACACTTCTTTCTTGCCCAAGGTCATTTCTGGATTTTCCTTTAACCAATCTGTTGACCTGCCGGTTTTCTTCCCTCAGCATTCTAATAGAGGAGAGTACCTTTTGCACACCCTTGATGTGCATCGGCAGCTTCGTTGTTATTTGGACAGGACTAAATCTTTCAGGAAAACAGATAAATTGTTTGTGGCTTTTGCAGGACCCAGATTGGGTAAACCTTTATCTACCAACAGAATAAGCTATCCTTACCTTCCAGAATAAAGGCTTATTCTACCAGATATATGGCTACTTCTGTAGCATTTCTTTCCAGAGCCTCTGTGGGTGATATCTGCACAGCAGCCACTTGGGCAATACCTCGTACCTTTATCTCTCATTACAAATTGGATTTGGCCTCCAGGGGACGAGAATCTTTTGGTTCTATGGTGCTCAGGAATATCCTTCCTTAGGGCCACCCAGGACTCAAGTAGCTGGGGACTCTTTTTCTATTAGTAATTAATGAACAAAGATTTACAACATCAGATAAAGAAGGTACGTCTTACCATAACATTCCATCTGTGTTGTAGATCTTTGTTCATTCATTACTTCCCACCCTCCTTCCCCCTGCCTGGACTCCTGGTGGACTTTACGAACTCCTGGTTAGGGTATTTGCTCAGACAGAGCCTTCCACTATTTTTCTATTACTACATCTATTATATAGGGGCGGACAAACTCAATCTGGAGCAACTAGGAGAGGGGCATTATGGGTAGGTCTTGGCTGAGAGTTTTCGGCTGGCACGAGCTTGGAAACGGCCATATCTGTTCCGAGGACAGAACCGAGGTCCTAATAGTAATGAATGAACAAAGATCTACAACACAGATGGAATGTTATGGTAAAACATAACTTCTTTTTATTGGAGACCAGTCTGGCCAGATGGACCTAAACGTTCTGGACACCATTTTCTAGAGTGGTCTTTGTCCTCCTTGTGCTGTTCCCTTCCTTTTTCTTTACTCTTTTCCTCCGTGACACTGGGTTACAGGGGAAGAAGTGCATGATGAAGACTCTGAAAGAGGAACATCTTCCACTCTGGTGGGGAGAAGTGCCTTGAGTAAGAGTTTGCTGTGCCTTTCACAAGTGTTCCCGACACCAGATATATCACAAGTAGCACATTCTTTGTCCAGATGTGAAGCTCCTAAGCCATATACATATTGTGTGGGTATCCTGGATGAGGATTTTATGCCTGCAAGAAATGCAGTCTTTAAAGCTGGAGGGTTTGTACTCCATTTTATCATTCAAAGTCTTTTGGATTAAGCACTTGGGCTTCAGACCAGTTGTTTTACATTAGGAAGGTTTGTGGCCTGCACTGTGGTGGCAGGACAGGTAGCTTACATCCTTCTAAGTTGGGAACTGCTGATTGAGGGCTCAGTGTCTGTTATTCTAAAAGTGTATTAGTTCTGGTTTAAGCATTTGGGCTTTCAGGCCAGTTATTTTACATTAAAAGGGTTTGTGGTCTGCACACTTGTGGGAGGAGAGGCTGGACTCTGCCCTTCTGAGCTGGGAATTTCTGGTTAAAGGCTTATAGTGCCTGCATATTTGAACTGCTTCTTACTGAAATTGGTACACCTTGTTTGCTATAGCATAGACTAGATCCAGCCTGCTGAATCTAGCTTTGTTTGTATGCTTGTTGTTTGTTTGCTTGTTATTTCCCTGAAACGCTAATTCCACCTAAAACGCGGCTTTTCAGCGCTTCTGTGGATCCCTTGTGATATCTGCATTGCTTACTATACTTATTTCCTTGTTTCACTTGAATGAAAGTTAGTGTTTGTCGTTTTTGCATTTAAGTTACCTGTAGCACATTGCATTTAAGTTACCTGGCACTTGCTCACTAAAGCAATTATATAAGTCAGCACTAAAAAATTAAAAGCACTACACCCTCACAGACTCCCCTTGAGTACCTTGTTCCCCACTGGCCCTTTTTTTTCAATTATAAAGGAATTCCCAATACTATTCTAGCATGTTCAAAGGTCAGTTGTCAATCTCCTCTCCGGTCCAGCTGGTGAATCTGGGAATCTTGAGGCAATGTTACAACTGCCTCATGTACACAGACAACCCTCTCCTCCTCCCAACAAATTCCAACACGTGAGAGATGCAACCATATAGCCAAACTGGAGGCTAAGCTCTCTCAACTCAGTACTGGCGTAACCAGTCAGGATGAAAAGGAAACCACACTCACTACAATTCCAGTCTCACATAGACCTACCACGACAGCAAACCAAACATATAAACACACAAAAACATACTTGGAGGCTCTAAATAAAAATCTGCCCAAGCAGCAGAGACCTCCAAAGCAGACACCCAAGCAACCGCTACCCCAAAACAAAACACGTGCAACACATAGCTCACAAAGCCAGTGTGCTGAACAGTCACAGCCCTTAAGGCTAAACAACACACCTGATACACTTGTAATAGGTGACTCTATCGTCAGGCACACTGACGTCCCGCTCACCAGGCTGAACAAGGAGAAGGTCACGGTGAGGTGCCTGTCGGGCGCTAGGATCCACCACATAACACAAGCACTCAGGTCACTCCAAGTACAAATATGACTCTGTCATTGTCCATGCTGGTGTGAATGACCTGAGACGTACCTCCCTGGACTATATGAAAAGAGACATAGAGGAGCTCTCTGAGCATGTAGCCCAGGCCGGTATGACCCTGACCTTGAGTAGCATCTTACCCTCACCAAGAATGATGCCACGATATGAAGACAAGATGATCAATTTCAACAATTGGCTTAAGTATTGGTGTCATTCAAAGGGGATCCAGTGCCTGTCAGCCTGTGATGACATGCTCGACAAGCCACGATGCTTAGCTAGGGACGGCTTGCACCTATCACCCCTGGGCTTTCGGATATTGGCAAAGGCTCTTGCTACCCCCAGAGTGCCTTTTTTAGGCAAGGCTCAAAAGACAAACCCACCTCCATAGGTATCACAAGGGATAAGAAACTAAGAGTAGTGCTACTCAACGCCAGAAGTCTAAACCTCAAGATGCATGCACTCGAAACTCTCCTTAGCATGGAGAACATCGATATCTGTGCAGTAACAGAAACCTGGTTCAAGGCTCCTGAGAGCACCCCAGAACTACCAGGTTATACGTCATACCATGCTTTTCGGCCCCAAAACTTGGACCGAACCACAAAAGGAGGGGGAGTATCAATATTCGTCAAAGATACCCACACCTCCAGGTTGGTGGTACAGCACGAAGCATTAGAGACTATCCATATGCAACTAACAGTGGGTAAAACTGCCTTCCAGTTTACAGCCTGCTACAGACCACCCTCCCAAACCCAGGAACTCCACTCGGCCTTCCTGAGAACACTGGAAAATATGAAGGTCTCTCCAAACACCGTTATATTGGGCGACTTCAACTACCCAAACATAGACTGGGAGCATTACCCTAGCTCCAACACCCTAGCCCAAAGGTTCCTAGAATTTATAAACTCAAATGCTATGGAACAACTTGTTACCACTCCCACAAGAGGGGAAAACATGCTGGACCTGATCATCACCAACATGGGGACTCTATGCTCCAGACCAGAAGTGTATCCCTCACTGGTAAGATCAGACCATAAACTAATCTCACTGGATATTCACATCCCGACCCCACCCCCTGCCCAGAAAACTACAGTGAAAAGCTTCTATAAAGCAAATTTCACAATCCTCAAAACCGAGGTGGGATCCTTCAAAGCCCCCGGGCCTGTGGAAAATACGGCCCAGACCGCAGAATCCTTTATAAACGCATTCTGTGAACACCTTCAGGAATGCATGGATCATGCAATCCCAAATAAAACCAAGACCCAATCCTCCAAAGGCAGACGTCCTGTCTGGTCGACCCCAGCCATAAACAAACTATACAATAGAAGGAGGAAGCTACTACATGATAGAGCAAAATCCCAGAAAGGGAAGGCATCTCTGATCAGTATTAGCAAAAAACTACGGGCACTCATAAAATCGTCTTAAGGCCAGCTTCGAGAGAAATATTGCACAGGACACGAAGGATAATCACAAGGCTTTCTTTAGTTATGTTAGGGACCTGGGTGGGAATTCCCAGATATGCTCAGAATTAGTCCAAAATGACAAAAAATACACCGAACCCACAGACATTGCCAACATCCTAGCTGACAGGTTCAGTGCAAACTCCCCCCCCCTCCCTCCCCACCAAAAGGGCAAATATCTATCCCAGCAGAGTGCTGTCCCCCCTGACATCTCAGATGCTCAGGTAAGAGCCGCCCTCTCCAAAGCAAAAAAAACAGCATCAGTGGGACCCGACGGTGTCCCGGGCTGTGTCCTACATGAACTCCAAGAAGAGCTAAACCCAAACATAAAACTACTGTTCAATCTCAGCCTTACTACAGGATATGTACCCAAAAAGTGGCATACAGCAACAGTGGTCCCTCTCCACAAAGGTGGTGCCTCAACAGATCCTGGAAACTGTCGCCCCATAAGCCTGACTAGCTTGGTCTGCAAAGCTATGGAAAGGATCATCATGGACCATATAAATAAAGATATTGGGGACCTACAGACACTGGATCCTACCCAGTTCGGCTTTAAGGGCAGATCCTGCCTCTTAAACCTGGTCGATTTCTTTGAAACGGTCACCAAGGCCATTGACGAGGGGAAGGTGGTCCACACAGCCTACCTGGACCTCGCAAAAGCCTTAGATACAATACCCCACTCGGGCATTATAGATAAGCTCACCAGCTTAAATATAAACCCCTATGTCACTAGATGGGTTGCAAACTGGCTCAAGGACAGAAACCACATGGTTAGAATTGCTGGAGCCATGTCAGACTCCAAACCAGTTACAAGTGGCGTCCCACAAGGCTCAGTCCTGGGACCTTTCTTCGGTATATATTTCTCAGAGGGTACAGGCCAACACGGAAGGACTGTGGCTGACCACGTTCGCAGATGACTGCAAACTGGGCACCATAATCGACTTTCCAGCCGACACAAGCATCCTCCAAAAGGGCCTCATAGAAACAAGACAACTGGTGCCAGAGCCATGGCCTCAAGCTAAACGCCAAAAAGTGTATAGTCATCCCCTTTGGCAAAAACAAAGTGCCCACAAATTACCACATAGGTGGTAATCCATTAAGTACAGAAGAAGTAATTAGGGACCTGGGGACCCAAGTTGATATCAATCTCTCATTTGACAACCACATGGCCAAAGTGGTTAGAAAAACATTTTATATAGCCCACCTAATCATGAAGGGATTCACATCTAGATCAGGGGAGGTCATCGTGCCTCTTTACTCATCCCTCATCAGGCCCATAATTGAGTACAATGCCTCTTTTGGGATGTACCTTACCAGACACCTGCAGCAACTGGAAAGACCCCAAAAGTACCTCACCAAGAGGATCAAAGGGCTCAAACAGATGCCATATGCTGCCCGGTTAAAGAAACTCCAGCTCTACTCAGTGGCATACCGCCTGCTCAGAGGCGATCTGTGCCTGACGTATAAAGCCATGTCCAACCCGGAATTAATGGACATGCTGCACCTCAGAAAATCCAAATCCCATCGAGCTATGCGCTCGAGAGAATTGAACCTCAGCACTGAAATAAATAGGACATGCTGGAGGGACAGATTCATAACCCAGAGGCTCCCTTCACTCTGGAATAAAATCCCTTCACTCTGGAATAAAATCCCAGTCCAGGTTAGGCAGAGTCCCTCATTCACTCTCTTCAAGAGGAATCTTGATGAGTGGATGGGGGATCGTAGGTTTACCCCGGGTATCACTTCTGTGTCACTGTTAGACAGAGGCACAGTATACTAACCCCGAAAAAGGGCATAGCAAAATTAATTTAAAATGGGTGGCGAAAGCCAAACATACTCTGGCTAGGCTTATAAATGCCCTAGGGCAGATAGCCTAGTATGAACCTATTTTGAAACAACAACGCAAGAGCCCCAGTACTAAACACAAAAGAGTAAAGCAACGACAATAAGCACAGTAACTAGAATAACACTAGCACTACCTACCTGTAATGATCTACAGCACAAAGGTAAACAACGAGTGCGATAACTGATGCCAGCACACTAATTACCTGTAATGATCTACACCACAAAGACAAACAAGTCCGATAACTGATGCCAACACACTAATTACCTGTAATGATCTACACCACAAAGGCATAAAACAAGTGCGATAACTGATGCCAACAGACGGAGTAAGATGAAGGATAACACTAGCACTACCTACCTGTAATGATCTACACCACAAAGGCACAAACAAGTCCGATAACTGATGCCAACAGACTAACTAGTAAGATGACGGAAGGAAGGAACTACCCTTTACAGCACAAGAAGCTAGACAAAGTGGGTTTTTTTTGGTTGGGAAGGTAGGAAGAAATACAGTAGACTCCCTCTTATCCGGTCTTGTCGTGACTGGACTTTAAGCTGGATAAACGATTGGCTGGTTAATCATAAATAGCAGACAAAATAGCATTTATAGGTTATAAATCCGCTAGAATAACTGGATTTCTGTTGGTATGCATTTTTGTAGTGAATATGAAGTGTGAAACCTGAAATGTCTGTCATTATTTAGCCCAGAAGATGCAGAAGTGTCGTTCTTCTCTGTTGTCTTTTACTAGGACTACGGCAGAAATTTGATGTCCGGTTAAAGAGAGGCCAGATAAACGGTAGTCTACTGTGCTGAAATGTAAAGCAGTATAGTAATAGTATCCCCAAATAGGGAAAAAGCAAAGGCAACATTTACTTAACTAATACCTAAAGCACTGAGCCCAGAGATCTTTGTTTGAAGCAATTGAGTGACAAATGAGATCTGAGGTAATTTGGCACAAGGAGAGGATTGTAGGGAATGGGAGGAGCCTGAACCTTGAATCCAAAGGCTGAGGATGGCCAAAGTCTAATTCAAGGAACCCATTCCTTGATTGACAAAGAAGGCAACACTGTATCCAGCTGTTTAAAAGCAAACTTTAGCTTGTTGTAGCAGATTTTGACATCAGCATTCTCTCATTTCTTAACTGTTCAACAAGGTTCGTTGGCTTACTTGTTACAACATCTCTGACATATTTAATTATATATACAACATTTAAATAATTAAAAAACTTCCTGTGGATGTATTCCAGCTGTAAATAAATCAGACGTAAACATGAAAACACTCAAGTGTTGTGCTAGGAAAGCAATACTTTTTATAAATAATTATAATATTAGTTTATACACCATACTTGAGCAGTGTTATATTTCTTCCCGCTAATAAGGAAAGGCACTGGGGTAGAATCAGAGAGTGCAGAGCAATCCCCGGCAAAACAGGTGTCTCATAGCATGAACCAATTTTGCTGCAATCAGCTGCAAACAGTAGACAGAGAAGGCTTTAAGGTCAATAGAGACTAGACTGAATATTTGGAAGTTGACTAGAGAGAGAGAGAGCACATGATTTCAAGGAAATACTTGGGGCACTAGCACCTCAGGCTGAAGAGTAAGTAAATGGAGTTGAAGAAGCATGGTAGTGCCTGAAAAAGGACTATAGAACAGATGTCTGGCTGAGACAGGTGTATAAATAAGGTAGCTAATGACAGCTGATGAAGTACATGAGTCCAGGAAGTCATCTGAAGAAAGGACGAATACAGGAAGAAGTGGGAAGTAGAAAAGGCAGACCAGGTTTTTCCCCATTCTCTGCGTGGAGTATGGATGTCATGTCAACTGTCATCATCTGTCTTCATTCAGTGTTACTCTCCTACACACTTAAGCAACCATGCCTGGCTGTTGCAGGTGGTCTCTCTCACAATCTGTCTCTTTGCTGGATGCTGTTGTTTCCCCCTTGCCTTCTTGTTGTCTCTCCCAAATCTTCACTAGACTGGCTTCTGCTTTCCTGCACATGTGCTTGGCCACCTAATCAGTTCTCTTTGACCTTCTCTACAGCTGGAGCTACTTTGCTGCCTGCAATTATGCCCTCCTTTCTTCATCTGTCTCCGTGTGCATCCTACCATCCATCTCTGGCACATCTCCATCACTCTGGCTTCCTCAGTTGTCCTACCTTCACTGCCCAGGTTTCTGTACCATACAGTAGTACTAGTCACACTACTGTTCTGTACACTTTTCAGATTCTTTGGCATTCTTCTGTCACACACTACCCCTGACAGACTATGCCAGTTGGCTGCAGCTCCTATAATTCTTGCTTTGACGTCCCTCATTGAAACTTCCCTTGTCCTCAACAAGTTCTCCCAGAACACCTAAACTGGCTTGAATTACCCCACCAGCTTCTTTTCTCTCAGCTCCAGATCATCCTTGTCCTATACCAGCCTTCCTGCTGCTCTAATCAAGACCTACTACAAACCCAAATCTAAATTTGGATGTAATATGTACAGCTATCACCCCACTATTGCCTGGAATAGTCTCCCACTAGAAATCAGGACCCTTGTACATCTTAAACAATTTAAGACAGCCACCAAAGAGCACTTTCAAAGTCACTGGTCCTGCCACTGCACTCTCCTCCCTCAATGTCCCCTACTTCTCGTACCTTAATCTACTTTCTGCCCTTAACTCACTCTTCTCACTAGCTCTCTCTAATCTTCCTTGACTACTCTTTCTACTGTCTTCTAAAACCTATTAAGCAAATCGACTCAGAGAAACATTCTGTTGTTATGCCTTCACGCAACTACAATATGATAAAACTGGGTTTTTTAACCACTTACCCCAAAAGCTATATTCATCTTAATGACATTCCTTTTTATACATCTTGAAATAGTTATGCTATACTCCTGATTGACACTGTATAACATTGTATTGCTACTTAATGCCTTGTAATAATCCTGTAACATTGCTGTTTAATGCTAATTTATAATGAAAATTGTATAATATATTGGAGCTTTTCTCCCCGGGCCACCGCTGAAAAAGAGCTCTTCAGCTCAGTCGGACAAACCCGGTCAACAAATGTTAAATAAATAAATAAATATTTGGGGACACATTCAGAATCCTCAGTGGAAAAAAAACACAAAACTGAAAGACCACAAAAGGTTGAAACACAGACCACTGAATTCATTCACTTGTGCCTTTTTAGAAATCCTAAAAAAGCAAGTAGCTTATTGTGCAAATTTGCAGCACAGCAGGGACTGAGTTTTTTGCCCTTTCCCACCGCAATGCAGTCTCACAGTTGGCATATATAAGTAGCAGGTGGGGCGGGGGGCTTAAAGAAAGCAAACCATAATTACATTTTTCTTTGTTTAAGCAGTATTCATATATACTTGCTTTTTAACATTTATCATTCACTCTGGCTGTTGCATAAATTGCTGAACTCCCATCTTTGCTTAAATCTCACTCATCCTGAACATTATTCTGCATGTGTTCCCACAAATTCCATTTATTTGTATGTAATTTACTCCTTCCCTCTTGTAAATGTCCCACCTCCATCTCTTTTACCTCCTTTACAGTATTCATTACTTCAGTTATGGTTGATTTACATTTTGGTCTCCATTTCTGGTTATTGCTTTTTTGGCAGCCAGTAGCATTGCATTTAGCAATGTCTTAGTATGTGTAGCCATTTCATATCCTGTATCGTATCATTTCCTTAGTTAAAACCATTTGCTTCCCGAGAATATCTGACAAATTGCTCAATGGGGACTGTTTAAAATAGCCATCTTGTTGCATTCCCCCAAATGTTTTTCAATAACCTCCGTCTTTCCCGTCACACCTCTAGCATTTGCTGTCTACCAGAGGAAGAATTCCCTGAAGTCAACTTGGGGTACAAAATGTTTAGGATTTTTTCTTGGACGTTTTTGCATAAACTTCTGAACTTTGTCCTGTACTTGGAAGCTGTTTAGATGTCCTTCCATCTTTCCTTTATAAATTGTATTCTCTGATTCTTATAGATCTGAAGTAGTTAACTTCATTTTTTCTGCAACCTGTGGGTATACGGATCCGAGCCAGCAACTTTTTTTCTAGCATCTGCTCCAAGCTCCTCCCCTTACCCATAATTCCCTACCATCTCCTATCTTCCCTCAGATCTCGTTTGCCGCGCCAGTAGTGTGCATGGTGGTCTCCTTTGCTCTGAGCTAAGGGATAGTAAGTAGAAACTTTTTGCGTATATCTAGGTGTGCTTGACTAGGATTCCCCTTTCTCCCCTTCTGTAGTAACGCGTTTGGTCGTTGGTAAAAAAAAAAAAGTTTTTTGTTTTAGAGTAGTAGTTAGGCCTGCCCTTCCCCTACCTGTGTGTGTGTGGTTTTTGGAAAGGTAGTGCTTATACCTTTGAGTGCAGGACTATGGCTGACCAGCCAAAGCCTGTGTTCAAAAAATGTACAGAGTGTGGCCATAAGCTTTCCCCTGCCAATAGTCACACTCTGTGTGTGATATGCTTAGGAGTGGCACATTTATCCACTCAGTGTGCTGTCTGTTCAGGCTTCAACCCTAGGGCCCTTAGGGGATGGTAAGGCCAAGCTAGTTACCAAAGGCCTTCTCCCTGTTGCCATGCTGGAATCTGCCTCGGTTGCTAGTGTACCACCCCAAACAGGGACTCAACTTCCCTCTTCGTCTGGCAGTGGGTCTTCGAAGGACAGAGCTTCAGTGAGTGAGTCTGACAAAGGTAAGGAAAAAGAAAAAGAGAAGGAAAAAGAAAGGCACAGAGAAGAAAGGGAGAAAAAGGATAGGCATCGTAAGAGATCCCCAGGCAGGGAGCTCTTTCTCAGCCCCCCATCTAAGACCATGAGGCTTGTTTCTCCTCAGCTCCGGTCACCTCGTTTCTCACCGGAGCCGTTGGAGCATTCGGACCGGAGGCCCTCCACTCCTCTGCACAGACCAGCCAGATCCGAGTCAGTGGCCTCTTCGAGGTTGACTCTGAGCCTATAGGACATGGATATGGACAGGATGATGCAGAGATTTATTCAGACCCAAATTCAGATGGGAGTCTTGCCAGGTCCCTCTCCCTCTGGAGGGGCGACCTCCATGCCTCTTTTCTGCCCCATCTCTCTTTCCCCGATCCGTGCTTTGGCTTGGGGGCTCTTGGATCCAAGGTTTTTCGGAGCTGGTAGCTCAGCGCTGATGATTCCTCCAACCTCGACTCCGGCTGTTACCTTGAGTTCCTTGGATCAGAGCGACTCTCGGAGCTGTGGACAAGGAGTTGGACCCGGTGGAATGGATTCTTCGGCTTTGACCCTTTCAGACCCGATATCCGTTTTCTCAGACCTCAGGCTACCCTGTCTTTGGCTCTGGTCCCCACTTTGGATCCGGGGAGGACTTCTCCCTCAGCCTTCGAAAGGGTGGAGAGGGTTCTCTCCCAGGGATTGAGACCCCAGCCCATTCCCTCGGATACCACCCAGGTCCCCCTGGATTTGGCGACTACTCCCTTTATCCTGTCTCAGGGACAGCCCGTGCCAGAGGATCCCCAGGTCATTTTTCCCAAGGAAACCCCTGCGGCTCGCTGATCCCCCTCTGAAAGTCCCACTGAAGAGGGTCACCGCAAGTGCAAAAGGAGGCACTTAGACTCCTCCGAGTCCCTCACCACTGACACTGACTTTGACGAAGAAGAAGGTTCCCCCAAGTCACCTCCCGAAGACGTCTCCTTCAGAGAAATTATGGAGATCCTCCGCCAGAGGGGAGGTTGGTCAGCCTCAAAACCTTCTGGGGATGAGTCGGTGTTCCTGGAGGCCTTTGGCACGGGCCCATCTACTTCCTGGGTGTCCCAACCAGCAGACCCCTTGATGGACCTCATCACCACGAGGGTATGGAAGGAGCCTGACACCGTAGAGCCCATCCCCAAACGTCCTGACAGGGTTTTATCTCCTCCTCCTGATAGACTACCCTGGTCAACAGGAGCCCGAGTTGATGCTGTTTTGGTCACAGCGGCCACAAAAAAGGAACTAGCACAGGAGAGTCCCTTAGTCCACCCTCCAGACAAGTAGTCCAGGCCAGTGGATAGGTTTGGGAAGCGCGTATACTCGGCGACTTTTTCTATCCGTGCGCTGAATTATTTGGCACATGTTATTCGACTTCAGCGAGACCGCTTCTCTAACCCTCAGCGGTCCTTCTCTAGGAATCAGAGGGCAAAAGAAGATGTGGTTCCGAAAATCTCAGTTTTCCTGGGATTCTCAGGACAGCTATTCCCCCAGAGGCAGAGAGGGGACAAGATCGACGCTGACCCAGAGGTAGAAGGGGTCCCAGGAATTTCAGGTCTAGGGAACCCTTCTCTGATAGACCCGGTCAGCAGCCCTGAAGGGTTGCCCGACTGTCCTAATATGGAGGCAGTCGGGGGACGATTGTCCTTACACCCAGCGGCATGGGATTCCATTACGACAGATCGCTGGGCTCTTCAGATAATATCCAGAGGTTACTCTATTCCTTTCATTGCCCCTCCAAATATTACAAAACACCTCCCGGATGTTCCACCCGCTCACAGGGAGGCTGCAGCTGTAGAGGTTTCAAAGCTGCTTCTCAAACGAGCCATCGAAAAGGTCCCCCCCCCCCGATCAGTCCGGATTAGGCGTGTACTCAAGGTTCATTTTGGTGCCAAAAAAGACTAGGGACCTCAGGCCCATTCTAGACCTGTCAACATTAAACCTGTCGGTAGCAAAACAGAAATTCCGGATGGTCACTCTACAGTCCATTCTACCTTTTCTCCGAGAGTGCAACTGGATGTGCTCGCTAGACCTTCAGGATGCTTACTACCACATCAAAATACACAGAAGCTCCAGGAGGTTTCTGCGCTTCCGGCTGCGAGCCAGTCACTTTCAGTTCAGAGCCCTACCCTTTGGTCTCACCACAGCTCCCAGGGTGTTCACCAAGGTAATGGCAGTTGTAGCGGCTCACCTGAGGCTTCAGGGTATTCAGATGCTTCCATACCTGGACGACTGGCTCTTCGCTGCGCACAGCAAGCATCACTTGTGTCTGGCCCGAGATTATTTCATTCAGTTAGCAGACCTACTGGAAATTAGTCTATTCACAAATCCCATTTGCAACCGGTACATATTCTAGACTTCAGTGGGGCACGGTTAGACACTTTGCAGATGAAGGTATTCCTAACTCCAGACAGGATTCTACATCTCAAGTGCCACATAGCTCAGATAGCGAACTCCCAAGTCTTCAAAGGCGAGCGAGGTTCTCCGAGCTCTGGGCTCCATGGCTGCCGCCATATCTATTCTCCCATATGCGCGCCTTCACATGCGGGTTCTTCAATGGACTCCGGCTGTTCAGTGGTCGTGGCTAGACCTACCCGTGGAATTTCCGCTCAAGGTCAGTCACGTCTCTAGGACATGTCGTCTTTGGTGGTTAACTTCATCGGAGATATCAAAACGATGCCCATTTGCATCACCCCCAGTCCAAACCACAGTGACCACGGACACCTCCCTACTTGGGGGGGGGGGGGCACTGTTCGGGAAGGACAGTCCAAGGCACGTGGTCCCAGACAGAGACCAATTTGCACATAAATGTTCTAGAGATGAGGGCAGTGCTTTTAGCGCTGGAAGCCTTTCACACAGTCCTCCCTCTCGGATTGATTGCAATTTAGTCAGACAACATGTCGGTCATCTGGTATATCAACAAGCAGGGGGAAACCCGATCGTACCCTCTGTGTCGTGAGGCCACGTGTGTGTGGGAATGGGCGATTTCCACCGGTCGGTTTCTGATAGCAATGCACATTCTGGGGCGCTCCAACATTTTAGTGGACCGATTGAGCCGGGCCATTCTGATGCCTTATGAATGATCTCTGAAACAGTCAGTAGTGGAGGAGATTTTCCTGGCATGGGGTCAGCCTTGCTGCGATCTCTTCGCATCTCCTTCCAACGCGAAGTGCAGCAAGTTCTTCGCTCTGTTTCCCTCACCAGGGGAAGTCCCCAGAGACGCTCTAGTCCATGTTTGGCCGCCCGGGCTTCTGTATGCTTATCCACCTTTACCTCTCATTCCGAAGTTTCTTCAGAAAGCTTGCCGACTACTGTGCAAAGTGATCCTCATTGTCCCATTCTGGCCTCGTCAGGTTTGGTTCCCATTCCTTTGGTCTCATCTCTTAGCTCCCCCGTGGGTTCTGGATCCCTGCCCGGATCTAATTTCCCATCCATCGGCACATGTCCACCCGATCTGGGCAGTCTCAAGCTAACAGCTTGGTTGCTCCGGTTCCGTTAATTGCCAGGACTCCCGGTCTTTCATCCCAGGTAAAATCCATTCTTGTGGCCTCTCTTAAAGACTCCACTAGGAAACGTTATTGCAATAAATGGAAGTGCTTTTCCACTTGGGCCTCACAGAGAGAAATAGATCCCTTTACAGCTCCTGTTCCAGCGGTGTTGGACTTCCTGTCTGATATCTTTCAGCAAGGAGCTAGTTCCTCCACAGTGAAAGTACAATTGGCAGCCATTTCCAGTTTTCACGTTGGTGAAGACAACATGGCCTTAGCCTCCTCTAGGCTGTGTAAGGCTTTTCTTAAAGGCACGTTTCTGCTATGGCCCCCTGTCAAGGATTCTGTACCTCCTTGGGACCTTACTTTTGTTTTACAGGCATTGGTGGCCCCTCCTTTCAAACCTGCAGCTTTGGTGGACTTAAAATTTTTGTCCTAGAAGACAGCTTTCCTAGTCGTCATCACATCGGCTAGCAGGGTTTCTGAGCTTTAAGCTCTGTCTGCCGTGCCTCCGTATTTGGTCTTCCATAAGGATAGGGTCTCCCTCCGTACTAACCCTTCCTTCTTACCTAAAGTGGCATCTGAAGCAAACATTAAACCAGTCCATTAATCTGCCCGTTTTCTTTCCCAACTTCCAAAATAAAGGTGAATACAAACTCCATTTGTTGGATGTTCATAGACAACTTTGTTTTTATCTTCATAGAGCCAAGTCTTTCTACAAGACTGACCAATTGTTTGTTTCCTTTTCCAAAGCGTTTATGGGAAAAGCTATTTCTAAAGTTCCTTTAGCCAGATGGATCACTCTTTGCATTTCACATGCTTACAAAGCAAAAGGTTTATCTCCTCCTGGTATAGTTAAGGCTCACTCTACCAGGTCCACGGTGACTTATGCTGCTTTTTGGTCCGGGACCTTTGGATGATATTTGTGCAGCAGCAACATGGGCCAATTCACATACCTTCATTTCCCATTACAAATTGGATCTGATTTCGAGGGGTAGAGCATCCTTTGGCTCTGCGGTGCTCAGGAAAATCCTTCCATAAGGGCCTCCCAGGATCGGAGTAGCTGGGGACTCTGTCCCACAGGTTGCAGATAAAATGAAGTTAACTACTTCAGATAAAGAAGTTATGTACTCACCATTACGTTCCATCTGAGTAGTTATACTTCATTTTTCTGCAACATTCCCTCCCTCCGTCCACCGGACCTTATCCTGTTTTCAGGTTGAGTTGCATATATATATTGTTAGTTGCAGCATACTCGATCTGAGGGAAGATGGGCGGTGGTAGGGCATTATGGGTAAGGGGGGGAGCTCAGAGCTTGGAGCAGATGCTAGAAAAAAAGTTGCCGGCTTGGATCCGATACGGATCCATATACCCACAGGTTGCAGAAAATGAAGTATAACTACTCAGATGGAACGTTATGGTGAGTACATAACTTCTTTTTTTATGCAGTATATTATATGCCTGAGTAATTATCCCTTTTTAAGAGCAGCTTCTGTTAGACTCAAGATTCTGCAAGAGCTGGTCTTTCTCTTGGCACTCTCCTATCCCGTTTGCTTGGCCTCATTCCACTCTGTTACCTTACCATCTCTTATTTGCTCCCAGTACATTGGTTCCTTTGGCATTTTTCTCCAGTAATTTTGGCCCCTTCTTGCCTAGTTCCTCTACCCCTACTTGCAGTCATCTTAACTGGAAAAATCCCCTTTCTTCATTCATGTGTTGTCTTAGTATGTTTGCTCCTTTATAAATTTAATATTCTATGATTATTTTTCTTTATGGACCAGAGTTCAAATTCTTACTTCTTTATTTCTTGAAGTATCCCCACCACACTCATTTCATTATAATACCTTTCCATTTTGATTTAAAACTTTATACTTGCGTCATGTACATTTGCCGTAACAGTGTCTCTGCAGTATCCCTTCAGAGCTGGTAATCCTAGTAATTGTTCTCTGAGGATGATCAGCTTATCCCACATAACTCTTGATGTGTTCCCTGTCGGATACGACAAACTATTAATTATTGTCCACAGCTTTTCTTATGATTAATAAAAATATGCCTGACATAAAACTAAAATGACGACAGTCATTTTCATTGCATGTCGTACTATCCATATCCTTAATCAAGAACTTCCATTTTCTCAGTTTTTGTATTATCATTTGTTCAGTCTCTTCCCACATATCAAAGATGATGCATTGATGCAGCTGTTTGGGTTCTTGCCTCACAGCAAGAGGTTCTCCGGTTCAATTCTCGGCTTGGGTGCCTTCTGTGTGGAGTCCGTATGTCCTCCTTACATTTGTGTGGCTTTACTTGGGGTGCTCTGGTTTCCTCCCACATTACAAAGACACATGTCTGGAGCATTTCTCCCTGGGTCTCTGCTGAAAATTGTCTCATTCCAAGTTGGACTTTCCCGGTAAACAAATATTAAATAAAATAAATAAAATTATCCTTAGCTGCAATAACAGAATGTTTTTAATCCATAATCCTAAATACTTCATTTTATGTTGGCATGAATATTGGTATTGCTGAACTGATTCATGTGTGGGTACATAGTTTCACTGTAGCCTTTGTTCCATAGTCATTAATTTTATATTGTGAAAATGCTCTAGAGAGAAGAGCAATGAAGGTCAGCAGGACTAAGACAGAATATGTGTGTGTGAGTGAGAGGGAGACTACAGGAATGGTGAGGATGCAGGGAGTAGAGGTGGCGGTGGTGGATGAGTTTAAATACTTGGGATCAACAGTTCTGAGTAATGGTGGGTGAAGGAGAGTACAGACAGGATGGAGTGGGTGGAGAAGAGTGTCCGGAGTGATTTGTGACAGACGAGTACCGGTAAGAGTGAAAGGGAAGGTCTACAAGAGGATAGTGAAACCAGCTATGTTATATGGGTTGAAGACAGTGGCATTGACAAAAAGGCAGGAGTCAGAGCTTGACGTGGCAGAGTTGAAGATGTTATGATTTGCACTGGGTGTGACTAGGATGGACAGGATTAGGAATAAGTATATTAGTGGGTCAGCCTAGGTTGGAAGGTTTGGAAACAAAGCCAGAGAGGCAAGATTACGTTGGTTTGGACATTTGCTGAGGAGGGATGCAGAGTATATTGGGAAAAAGATGCTAAGGATGAAGCTGCCAGGTAACAGGAATAGAGGAAGGCCTAAGATAAGGTTTATGGATGTGGTGAGAGAGGACATGCAGGTGACAGAGCAAGATGCAGAGGACAGGAAGAAATGGAAACAGTTGATCCGCTGTGGCGACCCCTAACGGAAGCACCCAAAAGAAGAAGAAGAAAAGACTTAAAACTGTCTTAAAATGTTTTATAATACCAAAATGTCCTTTTCTGCATTGTCAAGTACAAGATAATTATCATCTGCAAATAACTTCTTGATTGTCATGACATTTATATGCTTGGATTTTGAAGCCCTTTTATAAAGCAAATAATAAAGGGGAAATAGGATACCACTATCTTGTTCCTTATTCAGAGACTGATTGTTAGAGAGGAACCCTCACGCCTTAATTCTTGTCTCAACCCCTTCCTAATTAACCCTGTTATTCTAACATGGAATGTAAATGCTACCAATGCCGTACTTGTTAAATCACAGCAGACTGTATTCAGTGTTGTCTCTGCATCAAGACACACCAGCAACAGCAGCACTTTCTAACATTCAGCTTCCATGTTGTTCATTGTTCTGTTAATATTGTCTTGTCGTTTGCCTCCCCTCCACAGAACTACATTCATCCATAGCTATCAGTTTTGGCCACATCTTTGCCGTTCCCTTAGCTAGTATATGCCTAAACACTTTATAGTCATGATTTCAAATTGAAATGGAGCTATATGAAGCTGTGTCTGAAGGGTCTTTACCCTCTTTCATTAATGCAGCCAACACAGCTTTCTTTCAAGATCTGGTGCCCCCCCCCCCTTTAAATGTTAAACAAAATCTTCCATAATTTTATCAGTTTTTCCCTCCCAAATTCCAATGTCCACAGAAAATGCTGTCCAGTCCTGGAACTGCACTGTTTATAAATGACCATTTATAGCTCCTCCCTTCCTGTCCTGGCTATTAATTGTTCAGCATTATCTTCCTCTAACTGTAGCATCATTAAGTATTACATAAATGTTTCCATTTATGCCTTTTCTTGGTTTCTGCATTCCTCTGCTTTATATAAATTTTCATAAAATTTCTGAAATATCTTTAATACCTTTCTAAGATCTCTGGTTATTTTTCTTGTCATCGCCTCCCTTAGTTTGGTGATAACTCTCTCTCCTTTCTATTGCCTTAGTTGTTGTGCTAAAAATGTTTGCTCTGTGGAGCAGTTGCTTAACAACAACCTTTCTAAACTTGTGCGTTTTATCCAAACACACTCTTATTTTCTCTTTAGCCTCCTGCAGCTGCGATTCCCCTTATTCTGCAATAGTTTAACCTTTGTCAGCCCCTCTACATGATTCCTATTACTACTTTCCTATATCTTTCTCTTATTTTCTGATTTTCTTTTGTTTAACTTTCAATCTGAAGTAGTTTACTTCATTTGGTCTTCAACCTGTGGGTATTCAGATCTGGGACGGATCCAAGATGGCCACATCACTAGCATCTGATCTGAGCTCCAAGCTCCTTCCCTTACCCATAATGCCCCTCTATCTCCTTCCTTCCCTCTGATCCCATTTGCAGCTGAAAAGCTACACATCATGGTCACTGAGCTCCAGGCTCATCGTTTGGTAAGTGACAGTTTTTTCTACAGGTGTTAGTGTAGGATTCCCCTACTTCTTTTTCAACCTCCCCACCGTGCATTTTAGGCGTCGGTCATTTAAAGGAAGAAAAGAAAAAGCTTGTGTGGTAGTTCCCTCTTCACTCCCCCCCCCCCCACTACCCCTTCTTGTTAGTGAGTGTGTGTGTGGGCCTTACTTCCCAAGCATGGCTAAAACCCCCAAGCCTGTCTTTCTGGAGTGTGGCCATAAGCTCACCCCAGCTGATGGCCACACTCTGTGCATAGTGTGTTTTGGCGCTGCCCATCTCCTCAAAGCCTGATCTATTTGCGCTGGCTTTAATCCTAGGGCCCTCAAAGACAGAAGGGCTAAGCTAATTATGAAAGGGTTTCTTCCCTCTTCGGGGACGGCCATCCCCGTTACTTCTAGCCATACTGCTTCATCTCCTCCCCAGGCTTCAGGGACTTAACCTCCCACCATGAGGCCTGCAGATGCCAAAAAATCTAAAAAAGGACAGACAGAGGAAGCAATCCTCGGACCGCTCAGCCCTGGCAGGTCCTTCTCCCAAGAGAAAGACCTCTTCTAGGCTTAATACTCTCCGGTCCGTTCACCCAGATTCTCCCTGGAGTCTGAGGTGTCCAGACCACCATCTAGAGCCTCTCCTCACTGGCACTCCAGGCCAGTGTTGGTGGCTTCATCTTCACGTTCTACATGCAGTTTGAGCAAGGTGGAGATGGACAGAATGATGCGGAAATTTATCTGCACCCAGATCCAGTTGGGTGTCTTGCCAGCCCCCTTTCCTTCAGGAGCGAGGAGCTCACAATCCTTTTCACCCCATAACTCCTTCTCCGATCAGACCTTCGGTTTTGGAGTCTTTGGATCCGAGAAGTCACAGTCTGGAGTTCGGTGCCGACAGTACTTTGTACCTCAAAGCCGGCCATTGCCTTGAGTGCGTCAGGTCCAACTAGTTTGGATCTGAGCTCTCAGAGCCGTAGCCTCGGTGTCGGATCCGAGGAGGTTCTGTCAGCTCAAGTTTGTTGGACCGCAGTCTCTCCCTTGGCATCTCGGCTCCTGTGGGCATGCCTCCGACTACTCCACCAGATCCGAGGAGAGTGGCTTCCATGCTTGTTTCCCAGGATGTCTGCTCTCCTTCGGCATTTGAAGTGGTGGAGAGGATTTTCTCGAGTGGGTCGTGACCCCTGACCATTTCCTCTTCGGATTCTGCCCCAACTCCCTCGCTTCTGGGTACAGCTCCGACTCTTCTGCCATCTCAAGGACAGCTTGTGCTTGTTTTGCCTCAGGAAGAATAGCAGGAAGTTTGTGAATTCTCCCCAGAGAGTCCCACTAAGAAGGTACCTCGCAAATGAACGTGCAATAGGCACCTGGACTCCTCTCCAGAGTCCCTCATGGATGACACTAACTTGGAGGAAGAGGAAGGTTTCCCCCAGATCACCCCCTGAGGATGCCTCCTTCAGAGACATCATGGAATTCCTGCGCCGAAGAGGAGGGTGGTCCACCCAAAAACAACCCCAGATGAGTCAGTGTTCCTAGAGGCATATTCAGCACAAGCCCATCTACCTCCTGGGTGTCCCCCACTGCGGATACACTTGTGGACCTGATCACCAGGGCATGAAAGGAACCAGACACCATGGAACCCATCCCAAGAAGGCCAGACAAGGTACTCAGCCCCCCCCACCGGACAGGATTAGCTGGAGTAAGGGGTCCACAGTAGACGCTATGGAAGTGGCAGCCACCATCAAGAAAGAGCTCGCGCAGGAGAGCATTATGGTCCATCCTCCTGACCAGGAGTCGAGAACTATGGATCATTTGGGGAAGCAAGTATATGCTTCAACAACCTTTTCCATAAGGGCGCTGAATTATATGGCGCATGTCCGATTACAGTGTGACCTGGTCAAGGAAGTTGCTGAGTCACCCCTAGAGTCCATGTCGGCAGAGGGCAAGAAAATGTTCTCTGCACGCATGGCCACTCTGAAAGCAGTCGCAAATACGTCCATGCGTCGTCTCTTCCATGCCACGGAAGGAGCCGCTAGGGCTGCTGGGTCTGGCGTTGCTATGAGGCGGCATGCCTGGATTCGACTATGCCAGTTTTTGGAACCCTAGGGTGTCCTTTGGCAATGCCCCTGCAATGGTTCTTCCCTGTTTGGGAAGTCTGTGCGTGAGACCCTGGTACAGAGTGAGAAGGATGGGAAGATGCTGTCTGCCGTCTGGATTTGTTTCTGCACCCCTCAAAAATCTTTTTTGAGTAATCGGTGAGGGGCAAAGAAAATGGGGTTCTGGAAATCTCCGTTCTCTCGGGACACTCAGGACACGTCTTTCCCCAGAGGCAGAGGGAGGATACGATAGTCATCGGCCTAGAGACAGAGGGGGTCTGGAGAACGTCTGGTCTCGAGAACCTTTCTCGGACAGACCCGCACAGTAGCCCTGAGTGGCTGCCCGATTGTTCATCTCTGGAGGCAGTCTGGGATAGTCTTTCATTACACCCAATGGAGTGGGAGTCTGTAACAATAGACCATTGGGTGTTGCAAATCATGTCCAGAGGCTATACTATACCGTTTATGGATCTACCTCCCCCACCAAAGCACCTCCCAGACATTGCACCCTTGCAAAGGGAGGTAGCAGCATGAGAAATAGAAAAGCTGATAAGAAAACAAGTCATCCAGCCTATCCCCCCAGACCAATCCAGATTGGGCATCTATTCCAGGTTCTTTTTGGTGCCAAAGAAAATGGCGACCTAAGACCAATTCTGGATTTTTCCACCTTAAAACCTCTCTGTAGCCACGGAGAAATTCCGGATGGTCACCCTTCAGTCTATTCTGCCCTGTCTGCAGGCAGAAGATTGGATGTGCCCGATCAACCTCAAGGACGTGTTCTGTCCCATCAAAATGAACAGGCTCTCCTGCAGGTTTCTTTGCTTCCAGCTGGGGGCCAATCACTATCATTTCAGGGCCCTACCCTTTGGTCTCACCACAGCACCCAGGGTGTTCACCAAAATAATGGCAGTAGGCGCAGCTCACCTGAGACTTCAGGGGATTCAGATCTTCCCTACCTGGACGATTGACTCCTTGCTGCCCCTACCATGCATCTACTTTGCTGAACCAGGGACTACTTCCTTGTATTAGCAAACAATCTGGGCATTACCATTGCCCTCAGCAAATCGTCACTGACTCCAGTTCAGAGTCTAGACTTTATCGGAACCTGGCTGGATACAGTTCAAATGATGATTTACCTCACCACGGAGAGGCTGCACAGTCTGACTCCATGTATCTTACATCCTACAGACTTCCCTTCCATCAGCAGAGTCAGTGCTCTGGGTTCCATGGCAGCCACAATCAGTCTTCTACCCCTTGCATGGCTTCACATGCGAATTCTTCAATGGACACTAGCGGTTCAGTGGTCTCTTCTGGACCTACCTCTGTCCCATCTGATTCGTATTTCGGGAGTGCAGAGACTTTCTTCTCTGGTGGACTCTCTCCCTGGATATTGTCGAAGGACTCCATTTCTCCCAACCTTTACCACCACCACAGTGACCACGGATGCTTCCCAGCTAGGGTGGGGAGGACATTGCTCGGGAAGAATGGTCCAAAGCATGTGGTTCCCCCTCTGAGACCAATTTGCATATCAGTGCCCTGGAAATGAGGGTGGTTCTTCTAGGGTTGCCTTTCATGCCCATCTTCCTCTGGGAATGATTGCTATTCAGTCAGGCAACATGTCCAAAGTCTGGTGTATAAACAAGCAGGGTGGAACCAGATCTTACCCCCTTTGTCGCGAAGCCATGAGAGTGTGGGAATGGGCGATTTCCACCGGCTGCTTTCTAGTGGCAACGCACTTTCTGGGAAGGTCCAACATTCTGGTGGACAGGCTCAGCAGGACTATTCTGATGGCCTTACGAGTTGTCTCTGAATCCTTCAGTAGTGGGACAGATCTTCCTCAAGTGGGGTCAGCCTTGCTGCGATCTCTTTGCATCTCATTCCAACACGAAATGCAGCGAGTTCTTTGCTCTGAACCCCCCTCAGGGGGAAGCCCCCAGAGATGCGCTACCTCATGCTTGACCTTCCAGTCTTCTTTATGCTTACCCCCAGTTACCTCTCATCCTGAAGTTTCTTCAGAACGCTCGCAGGTCGTCGAGCTTAGTAATCTTCATTGCACCATTCTGACCTCGCCAAGTTTGGTTCCCCTCTCTTTGGTCTCACCTGGTACTTCTACCGTGGATCTTGGGTCCTGTTCCTAAACTCATTTCTCATCCCTTGGGGATTCCTCACCCAGACCTGGACAGGCTGAAACTCACCGCTTGACTGCTCCAGTTCCAGTAATGATTAGGACTCCCGGTTTATCATCTCCTTTTAAGACCATACTGGTGGCGGCTCACAAATCTTCCACCCGAAAAATATATTGTAGCAAGTAGAAACGTTTTTCTTTATGGGCCTCTCAACGGGAGTTGGATACCTTTTCAGCTCCGGTTCTGTCTGTTCTAGAATTTCTAGCTGGCATCTTTCACGAAGGTGCTAGCTCTTCCACTGTTAAAGTCCAACTGGTTGCCATCTCCAACTTCCATGTGGGGGAAAATATGGCTTCTCTAGCTTCCTCTAGGCTTTGTAAAGCCTTCCGTAAAGGTACCTTTCTTTTACGGCCCCCAGTAAAAGATCCTACACCTCCTTGGCACCTGACCTTTGTACTTTAGGCTCTAGTCTCCCCTCCCTTTGAGCCCGCAGCATCAGTAGATTTACAGTTTCTTTCTTGAAAGACAGCTTTCTTAGTGGCTATCACTTTGACAAGGAGGGTGTCGGAACTTCAAGCATTGTCCACCAAAGTCCCATACATGGTTTTTTGTAAAGACAGGGTTTCCCTGTGCACTAATCCTTCCTTTCTTCCTAAAGTGGCCTCAGAAGCAAATATTAATCAAACCATCAGTTTGCCCGTCTTCTTTCCAGACTTCCAAAATAGGGGTGAATACAAGTTACATTTATTGGATGTCCACAGGCAACTGAGGTTTTATTTACACAGAACAAAATCTTTTCGTAAATCTGACCACTTGTTTGTCTCCTACTCCAAACCCTTTCTAGGCAAACCAATTTCTAAAGTTATCAACACTCGCTAAATTTCACAAGTTATCATTTCAGCATATTCTGACAGAGGTATCTCCTCTCCAGGTCAGGTGAAAGCCCATTCAACTAGGTGTATGGCTGCATCAGTGGACTTTGGTCTAGGGTATCGCTGGATGATATTTGCGCTGCAGCTACTTGATCCTTATCTCACACCTTCATATCTCATTACAAACTGGACATTATATGCAGGAGTAGGGCAGCCTTTGGACATTGTATGCAGGAGTAGGGCAGCCTTTGGACATTGTATGCAGGAGTAGGGCAGCCTTTGGACATTGTATGCAGGAGTAGGGCAGCCGCAGGAGTAGGGCAGCCTTTGGACATTGTATGCAGGAGTAGGGCAGCCTTTGGACATTGTATGCAGGAGTAGGGCAGCCTTTGGACATTATATGCAGGAGTAGGGCAGCCTTTGGACATTATATGCAGGAGTAGGGCAGCCTTTGGCTCCCCGGTGCTCTGCAATATCCTTCCATGAGAGGAACCTGACTCTGTTCCACAGGTTGAAGACAAATGAAGTAAACTACTTCAGATAAAGTTATGTACTCACTATAACGTTCCATCTTAGTAGTACTTCATTTGTCTTCAACTGTTCCCCCCCCCCCCTTCCCGCCTGACCTTGTCATTATTGTCCTATCATACCATGTAGGAAAGGACACTGTTGTGGCTCTCCTGCTCATGCTTGGCCTAGGTTCTGTGAAGACCCTTTAGTGGTAAGGTTTAATTGGGTTGGGCTTATGTTTTCTTGTACAGCAAACTCAGTCTGAGTGAAGAAAGGAGATATAGAGGGGCATTATTGGTAAGGGGAGGAGCTTGGAGATTAGATCAGATGCTAGTGATGCAGCCGTATCGGATCCGATCTGGATCCAGATACCCACAAGTTGAAGACCAATGAAGTACAACTACTCAGATGGAACGTTATGGTGAGTACATAACTTCTTTTTTTACCCAATTCACTAGTTATCCCATCTGAAGAAAATTCTCTCGTCTAATAATTTCTCTCTCTTTAACAGGTAGATAGGAAAGTGGCCTCTGCCATTCTTTATTTCATTACTCTGCATCTTTGTCTTGATTTTTGTAAATCTGAAGTGGTTATTGGATGTGTATCAAAGCTTTCAGTTATGATACTGTGAAATATTTCTATCCAGTCTAGCCCAGTCATTGTACCTTGGGAATAAAATGTAAATTCTGAGTTGTTGCAACAACCACCACATTCCTTTTTTATTTCTTCAGAAATCTATCCTAGTTTATTATTTTCCCTTCTCTGTCACCCTGATGCATCCCCACTATTGGAAATCAAGTTCCATTACCCACCTATAACTAAAAATGTTATTCATAAATCACTGCTTAAGTAGGCTAAGCTATATGGGTTGTATCCTATCAAGGATACAACAGCCGACCAGCTTTCAAAGCCTTTGCCTCATTCCACACGTGTTTCAAGGCTGCTGTTAGTGCTAGCCCCTAAGGGATAAAGCAGCAGCCTGTGTGTCAAAATACTTTACAACTCTCTTGCCATCTGAAAAGAGAGAGGCTGCTGTCCTAATGAAGGGTAAAGTTAAGTGGGGAAAAAAATAACTTTTTCTAGAAACAGAACTTGGAAAAAAAGAGGGATGGGGTGTGTGGATACTGCAGCACTGATTTAATTTAACATCTGTTATTATGGTAAGTGCATGTACACAGCTGTACTATGTTAATCATAAATCTCTGCTGCAGTAGCCTAAGGTCTGTGGATATATTGCCATAGCTTACACAGCCAGTGAGGAGGAAGGACTTGGGTCCAGGAGCTTCTGGAGAATGGTCCCAGCAAAGCCTATTCTGGGTGTACTGAAGGAATCCATTTTGTATTGGTTTGTAATACATACAGAGGACCAAGTAGTTACCTCTAGGATGCTTCTAGAGCAAGGGTCTGCAACCTGCAGCTCTGGAGCCGCATGTGGCTCTCTCACCCCTCTGTAGCAGCTCCCTGTAGCTTTAAAAAATAATGGCCAGTCTAACACACACACACACACACACACACACACACACACACACACACACACACACACACACACACACACACACACACACAGTGATCAAGCGATGGACTGTAAATATTGCTCGTATAAACTTGATTTCTGTTGCCATGTATTCCCACACACTGAGAACAATCCCCTGACAGCAGCAGCATCTCCTGATAGAAACCTCTCAAAGTCTTACCACAAGAAATCTGGACAGAACCACAAAGAAAGGGGAACAAAGAATGAAAAATAGGGATAGACTTTAAATATTGCACTTATAAACTTATAAACTTGCTAGAATAACATGGTTTCTGTTGACATGCATTTTACACACACACACACACACACACACACACACACACACACACACACACACACACACACACACACACACACACACACACACACACAGACACACACTGCGAGCGATTGAGCAATCCCAACAAAGGAACAAAAATAGGGACAAATTTTAAATATTGCTCTTATAAACCTAGTTCTTTTATATTTAGTATAACAACTATATATAAAACGTTATACATTGTTGTCTTCATTTTAGGGGTCAAATACATTTTGTGGCTCCCGATGAATTTTATTTGGTGGGAGAGTGACCAAATTGGCTCTTTTGATAGTGAAGGTTGCAGACCCTGTTGCAGTCATCACATTTGAGTTATCTGCTTGCAGTAGCCCTCAGACGGCCTGATTAACAAAGTCTTGGGTCCTGCGTCAGTTGCTGTCTCTTCTTCCGTGACATCAGGTCGTCAGGGGTATAAAACATGCAGCCAACGCCATTACATCAGTCTTTCTTGCCATGCGGTGCCGGAAGCAGAAGCAGTTCACAAGTGCTGGTTGGCCGACTCTTGACATTTTTGTTTTCGAGTTTCAGAACCGAAGTCTTCAACTAAAAGCTAAGTACCTCGTTGGGGAAACTTTTTCTTGCTCTTAACCAATGCCAGTAAAAGTAAATAATTGCATTACTTGTGGAAAGCAAATAAATACCTCATAAAGATTTTCATTCATACTGCATTCCTTGCCTAGGCCCTGACCGCGACGTACCTCGTTGTCTGTTTTGTGCCTTATTTGAACCACGAACTGTCCTTCGTCTGCATATTTTCGCTTCTAAATATGTTGATGCTCAGTTCAATTATCCTGATATGTCTTCAGTAAGCCATCTGACTACCGACATTCTGAAAAAACGCAAAGATAAAGACAGAGACAGGCCGCCTAGGTCCAAAGCTGCCGACGACGCTTCTCCTAAGCTAGTTGCCAGTTCGCAGGTACTCAGTGAGGCGCTTTCGCAGTCCCTGATACCCGCTACTTCAGATTCGCAGGCCTCTACTGAGACCCATTCGGAGTCCAGTGTGCTGCAAGATGCTTCAACTATGGAACCTGTGGATGTCTGTACCTTGGATTGGTCCGGAGCCACTGGACAGGCACCGGCTTCTGAGGGTGTATTCAGGCCTACTGACTTGCATATTAAACAGACGCCATCTTCTTCAAGGCCTAAATCTCAAACCATGCCTAGAAAACTGATGCCCAGACTGCATGGTCAGGCCTCTATGCCTAAAAAATAAATGATAAGAATGGCTGAAGACCTTATTACTTTAATTAGGGGAAGCCAACATTCCCCCTCTAAGAGACCTAGGACTGAGTTTGCTTATGATTCTTCAGACCAGGATTCTGAATTTTCTGTTTCCTCTGATGACCAGATTTTACCCTCATCTAACTATGAGGATTCTGATGCTGAGGACTCTATTCCCTCTGCTTCTTCCCCAGAGGATTTCTATTTTGGTGAAACCTTGCATACTCTCGGGGAGCATTTTCGTTGGGAAAGTCAGGATTTCTCTGATTCTAAAAAGAGGCTTAGGGATTTCGTACTCCTGCTCCAGCACAGGCCTTTAGCCATACCTCCTGTACTAGGCATTGTTGATGCCTTTTTGGAATCTAGCTTGGCCCCTGACTCTACCTCCTGCCCCCCAGAAAACATGATCGATATTACAGGGTCCCTGACTCTCTCAAGTTCCTTTTTAAAAATCCTACTGTGGATCCTGAGACCATTTCACCAGGACCCAAGGGCATTAAAGCTACTACTGCCAAAAATCCTACCCCCTCTGATAGAGACTCCAGGGCCCTGGATAGATGGGGTAAGAAGGTGTATACACTTCTGCAACTTTGGCCATTAGGGCCTTAAACTTCCAGTTTCATGTGTTAAAAGTATCAGCAGCATATTATTGGATTGCTTAAACAGAAAATGATGTTGATTCCTGATTGTGCTGAAAATAAGGATTTACAGGATTTACTGCATTCAGCTGCAGGTTAGAAAATATGCTTTGCAATGTGGTTTTGCTTCACGAGCGGCATTTTGCGGGGCTGCTGTAACTGGGTCTGTACTTAAAAGGCATGCTTGGCTTAAGGAGCAACCCTTGCCAGATCATGTTAAAGCAAAATTACTGAATGCTCCCTTAAACCAGGACCGCCTGTTTGGCAACAAGGCAGAAGAAGTTCTTAAAAATAGGGAGGAAAAGCTAAGTCCATGCAAACTGTAAAAGATTTTTTAAAAGTACAACCTCCAAGGTTTAGTAGGCATTGGCCTTCCAAGAATTGGTCCTTTCCTGCCTCTTCCAGACCTTCAGTCCAAAACCCAGATCCAGCAGAGCTCCCAGGCTTCAGTCCCAGGGTACGCACAGGACTAAGCAGTGGGGGCCTCCACTTCCAAATCTGGGAGTAATAAACCCCCCCCCCCCATGGTAAACTGTCTCAATTACTTCTTTTTAAAACTTCCAAGCACTTCTCAACTGACTGCCCCTTTGCGGGGAAAGATTGCTTTTCATGCCAAGAACTGGGGACTCGTTACCCAGGACAAATGGGTTTTAAATATTGTGTCCCAGGGATACAGATTTCACTTCCACACGTTACCTACACCAAGCGGGTGGCCAGATCTACCACCAAATCGGTGGGCAGAGGCCCAAAAGCAAGTACTCTCTCTCTCTCTCAAGCATGGGGCTATTCAAGTTGGTACCAGAAGAGGAAAAGGGGCAAGGTTTCTACTCAAGACTTTTCCTGGTACCCAGAAAAGACAATTCATGGCATCCTATCCTGGACCCGTCTACTCTAAACACCTTTTTGGTGATTCCAAAATTCAAGATGCTGACTCTTCACCAGTTGCTCCCTGTGCTAGGCAAAGACGCCTGGTTGTCAACACTAGAGTTAAAGGAAGCATACCTGCACATCTCAATCGGGGAATCTTGCAGAAGATACCTACGCTTCAAAGCAGGCTGCATTCACCATCAGTTCTCTGCACTGCCCTTTGGCTTATCTACTGCGCCCAGGGTATTCACAAAGTGCCTAGCTCCAGTCACTGCATTTTGCAGGCAAAGAAATATTCAAATGTACCCATACCTGGACGATTGTCTAATTCAAGCAAAAAGCCAGGACATACTTCTGAATTATCTGGCATGTGTACAAAAAGTGTTACTTGTCTGGGGTACACCATAAACAAAAAGAAATCACATCTGGTACCCTATCAACAAATTATATTCCTGGGAGCAAGCATGAATATAACTTCCCAGATGGCTGTCCTCACGCTGGAGAAACAAATTCATTTGACAACCTACTTCAAACAAGTGGCCACAAAAACCCTGCTTTCTGCAAGGCAAACACTACAAGCCTTGGGGTTCATGGCCTCCTGCATTCTTCTAATTCCATACGCAAGACTGCATATGAGGAAACTACAATGGTATCTAAAAAGCCTATGGTGTCAACATTCTCAGGATCTAGAAGCAATGATTCCTGTCATACCTTGGCTACGCCTTGAGTTCCTTTGGTGGACAGAGGCCTGCCACCAAAGCAAGGGACTATCATTCACACTGCCCCCTGCTGCGCAAACCCTAACACAGATGCATCAAACTATGTATGGGGTCTCACCTGGCAGGGAAGTGCGTTCAGTGCAAATGGAACCCAAGTCAAATGCACCTGCATATCAATCAAAAAGATCTGTTCGCTATATAGAATGCTCTGACAGCATTCAAGGACCACATTCTTCCAGGACAATTAATGGTAAAGACAGACAGCACCACTGTCATGTGATACATAAACAAGCAGGGGGGTACCCATTCTTACCCCCTCTGCAGACTAGCCATGGTATTGTGGAACACAGCCTTGAGCTACCAAGTGCATCTACAAGCTCAATTCCTAATGGGAAAACTAAATACACTGGCAGACGGACTAAGCAAGCACCTCATGGACCCACAAGAGTGGAAATTGGAACCAAGGATTTTCAACATGTTGACAAGCAAATGGGGGATCCCAGATATAGACCTGTTTGCCTCCCCCCAGAACTATCAATTGGACAAATTTTGCACAGGGACTCCCCACAAACAAGCATGGAAAGTGGATGCTCTGTCCTTCAGCTGGAAAAACCAATCAGTTCATGCCTTTCCTCCTCTGCCGATGCTCCCCAAAGTACTACTAAAGATCGAACAAGACAAACCAAGGGCGATTTTGATTGCACCAGACTGGCCACGCCAACACTGGTACCCCCCCTCTTGCGCAGTTTGTCACTGTTGGCCCCATGGCACTTGCCTCAGACTCCTACACTGTTGTCTCAGCAGGAGAACCAGATTCTGAACCCTCAGCTTCAAACTCTGAATCTAACAGCCTGGCTAACTTTCTAATCTCTCCTTTACCATCTCTCAGTAAATCAGTGATGGATATCATTTTAGAGTCGAGGAGCACTAGTACTAGAAAATCTTATGCTGAAAAATGGAAGATTCTGTGCCTGGAACCAGTCTGAAGGGACGAGCACTGCAGCGCCCAATTTACCTCAGATTTTACAATACTTAACAGAGATGCTTCACAAGGGCCTGTCTTTTTCCTCCAGCAAAATTCACGCCTCAGCCATTTCAGCTCATTATAACACAGAACCCTCCCCTCTTCTGTCATCCACTGCTCAAGCAGTTCCTCAGAGGAGCCAAAGATTTAAGACCACCCAGGAGAGCTCCAACTCCAGACTGGGAACTTAACTTTTTATTGGAGAAACTCACTCTCCCTCCTTTCGAGCCAGCTGCTACTGCAGATTTAAAATTTCTTTCTTTGAAAACAGCTTTCCTGTTAGCAATCACTTCAGCTAGAAGGGTATCTGAATTACAGGCCCTTATGGCAGTGGGACCTTTCATCATCTTTCATGCGGACAGGGTGTCCCTCAATACCAATCCCTTCTTCATGCCCAAGGTGGTATCCAGTGTGGCTCTTAATCAGTCCATCCATTTGCAAACCTTCTTTCCTAATCCATAGAACAAAGGGGAATGGATACTGCACTCCTTAGATGTGCACAGACAACTTGGACAGGACTAAACCTCAAAGGAAATCTGAACAACTGCTGGTGGCATTTGCTGCAGGGACAGAGGGGAAGGCTATTTCAAAGCAAACCATTTCTAAATGGATAGGCCATTGCATTAATTTCTGCTATAAGCACCATGGAAAACCTGCCCCACAGGGGATCAGACCCCACTCAACCAGGACTGCGTTTACCTCTACAGCCTTTCTCAGAGGCGTCCCTACCAGGGACATCTGAGAAGCTGCTACCTGAAGTTCTGTACATACTTTCACCAAGCATTACCATTTGCCAATTTTCTCTAAGTCCAGAGCTGGCTTTGCCACTGCAGTCTTGCAGGGCCTTGTAGCTGGTCCTGATACTATCTAAATTCTCCCTCCCATCCTTTGCTTTGGGAATCTACCCAAATGTGATGACTTTAACAGTGAAACACGAGAACATAGCACAGTTGTGTACACTTACCATAAATATAGATGTTAGAGTGTATTCACTGTTGCAGTCCTGGTTACCCCTCCCTCCAGCCCCCTGACATCTTTTGGCTATACCTCTACTCTCCTTTACTATGCTTAAAAGCTTTTTGGTGTATTTGCTTTTTTGTTGGAGGTATAGCCTTGTATTTTTATATATTTAATTGCCTTCCATTAGGGGGGCACCTGGCATCTGGGGCAAGAAAAACTGATGTAATGGCATCGGCTGCATGTTTTATACCCCTAACGACCTGACGTCACGGAAGAAGAGAGAGCAGCCGATGCAGGACCCAAGACTTTGTTAATCAGGCCGCCTGAGGGCTATTGCAAGCAGATAACCCAAATGTGATGACTGCAACAGTGAATCCACTCGAACATCTACATTTATGGTAAGTGTACACAACTGTACTTTCTCGAGTGTACCTGATTCTAATAAAGCATACTGCAGCAGTGATATTGCCAAACATCTGTTGAAATGGTAGCTACACCTACACAACTTTACTTTCCATGCTGAAAGCTAATTGTTTCTCCCACAGTTCTCTTAAGCTTCATAATAGCAGTTTTGGGTAGAATTTAAGTACATGCCATTGTAACCATCCACCCTGCCAATAACTCCTTACTACCACAAATCTATCATTTTTTCCCTTTTCTGTCACTATTGGGAGCCCCTCTAGAAATCTGTATTTTTACTTCCCTTTTTCTTTGTGTCTGATGGAATGAATGTTGACACTGAAATCCTTTCTTTGCTAAATTCGCATGCTTATTTTCCATAATGTCTCCTGCAGTATTGCTGTTTTCATCCTACATTTCTTAATGCAGTTTGATACTTGCTTTTTTCTATAACTGCAAGGCCATTTACATCCCCTGATAATATGGGCAGAGTAGCCACTATAATAGAAACTGTTACTGCCACCTGTTATACATGATTGTTTATTTGAATGTGTATTTCTGGGTTGTAGCTTACATGCATGAACTTTCTGGAATGCTGATGTTTATGTACTCATTTGTATTTCAACCTACTTCCCATTTTTTCAAGACACTCTATTTCAGTGAAAACACTTGAGCAAATAAGTGAGTAGATTTTCAGAATTCTCCATCCTCTTTAACTTAAAACAAACTTGCAAAACTATGTACATTATCAGAAATGTTGCCTCTAGTTGATGACTGCACTTGCAGGCATTTCCTATTCTAAAGTTAAGATTACCCATGTTAAAGCACATGTCAGTACCGGTTTTCCAACTTGCACTAATTACTGTCTGTTCTTTTCTGGTCTCTCTTCTCCTTCCAAATGTGTAAAACTGCTTGCATGCTTTCAATAAACATTATTTTTTCTCCGTATGTAAACAAGATTGTCCAGACTTATAAAATGCATTAAAGTTTTAAGGCTGCTGGAATGGCAGATGAAAGCAGTTAGAAATGAAGAAAAAAAAAAAAAAAAGACTAGTAACTTTGCACATGCATGAAATAGTATGCATTTTAAAAAAAATCCTTTTTAATTTTCAGTCAGAAATACACTATTCAGACTTTTCATGATTAATTGCACCTGTAGATTTCTAGTCTGTCATTGAGAGCATTTGCTAAAGGAAATAGTAATGAATGGCTCTGGAAATACAAG
Organism: Protopterus annectens; assembly: GCF_019279795.1. Taxonomy (NCBI): domain Eukaryota; kingdom Metazoa; phylum Chordata; order Ceratodontiformes; family Protopteridae; genus Protopterus; species Protopterus annectens. The sequence goes on from NC_056732.1 coordinate 36,180,475, forward strand.
AAAATTAATAATCTGATGTTAATCTTTGTTCCCTTCATCACTGATTGGGTTCGGTTCCGAGCCCTCGGAACAGAGGCAGCTTTTTACCTAGCTCGTGCCAGCCAAAAAACTCTCGAGCTAAGTTTCTACCCAGAATGCCCTTCTCCCTATTAACTCAGATCTCATTTGCCGCGTAGTCTTAAAGCCAAGTTTCAGCCTAGCTCTCAGCTAAGTGGAATTTTATTTGATGTTTGTCTGGAAAACTTTGGATAGTTTCATTTTTTATTGAGCGAAAAGTATTTCTAGGCTGTTTTCTTCTGTCAGACCTTGTTTTTTCCTTCTCTTCTCTACCCGTTGTTACTGTTTGGTAAACTTTTAAATACCATTGTTGTTACGGCCTTTCCTCCCTTACTTTTGTGGTATTCCTTCAATACCATAATTGGTATTTTTTTTCCTGTCTAGCCTGTTAGGACTGTTTTTTAGTAAGGCATTTCTGTTTTCTCTCTTACATGTCACTATACTGGTACAATTGTGACTTTTTTGAACAGTGTTTGACTTGTTTGTTCTGACTAGTTATACTGTTGGCCTGTGATGTCTCTCTGTCAAGATGTCTGATAAGAAAGATACTTCAGGTTTTAAGCATTGTGCTTCAATGTAATGGCAAGTTACCTAATAGTGATTCTCACGATGATTGTGTATACTGTTTGGGGGTGCCACACCTTTTGGTGCAGCCTCCTTGTGACATTTGTCAGAGTTTGTCAACGCACACTTAATGAGTGGCAAAATAAACTAGTACTGAAAGGGTTACTTAAGTCTCCCTTTTCAGAGGCCATTTCTGCGATGGAGGTCTCAACCCCTCCTACTAAAGACAAAAAGAGGTCCCACTTAGTTCCCTCCTCACCGTCGGGGATGGTCAGGGTAAGCCTGTCAAATCAAAGGTCCCAAAGTTGTCTTTGGAGCATAAATCTGCCTCTACACCTCAGTCTTCCTCGGCTCAGAGCATCTCGAAACCTTCAATACCGGTGCCAGTTTTGGCACCAGTCCTGCCTCTGGCACCAATTATAAACCTCACCACGTCTATTTCTACTTCGGCACCTGTGGCCACTTCGGCTCAGGGTGCACCTTCAATACCTTTGTCAGTTACGATTTTGGAACAGACCATTTCAGCTCCGAGTGCCACTTCAGCACCTAGTATTTTACCGACAAAACTGGATTTGACCCCATTACTCCCGGTCTCAAAACTTGAGACTTCGGTGCAGGCAGACCTTGCACCAAGGACCTGATACTCCCCTTCCGTAGATCCGTTTCTGGGGCAGGTGCATAGCCCGTTCATTGAACGTCCTGACTTCTTGTCTGGAGTATCCACTAGATCCACCAGGAGCCTGTTGTAACATGATGTGGTGCGTCTTGTGGACCAGCTGTTGGTTGCCAGGGAGATACCTACAGTTTCTAAGACCCATCCACCTGCAGGACTTGGGTTGGTTTCTCCACAGAATCCGTCTTACATTCCTCCTTCGACCATTTCGGTTTCGAAGCCTTCTGCTCCGACATCCTTCTCAGAACCCATTACCTCGGCGCCTATAGTGCACCTCACACCAGCTCAGCGTTTGTCTCCCTGGTTCCTGCAGAACTGGTCCTTCCTAAATCTGGGGATTGGGGGCGAGCGCTTCGGCCCGGGGCATGGAGCTGTGTTTCTCCTCTGTTCCATCCTTGGTACCAATAGGCACGTCTGCACTGATCCTGCTTGAGAGTCCATCCGTGGGGGTGGGTTCGTTGAAGTGGGGTGTGACCCCAGTCCTGAGGTTGTCTTTCTCAGTTCTGGGCTCCCATCCCTCTTCGGGTGGACCTGCTTTCTGCGCGATGGAGAGAGCTCTCACTTCTGGAAGCACTCCTTTGATGTCGGAACCTCAGTTTTCACCCCCTGAGCTACAGCTGCTACAGACCACATCCCCGGGACACCGGGCAGAGAAGCCACAGGACACCCCTGTTCAGGGTACCCGCTCTTCCGAGTCCTCCTCAGAGACACCGATTTGAGGAGCCCCCTTGAAAGAAGACATCCAAGAGGAAGCACATGGACTCACCCGAGGCGACCTTAATGGAAGACGCAGATTATGATGGTGAATGGTCCCCTCAGTCACCTCCTGATGATGTCTCCTTTGGAGACATCCCGGAAATGCTAAAACAGAGAGGTGACTGGAAGTCCTCAAACCCGTCGTCTGAGGAGTCCATGTTCCTGCAGGCTTTTCGCACCCATTCTTCTACCTCTTGGGTGACCCCGCCTGCTGACATGATCATCCAGCTTGTTGTGCAGCACGCTTGGAAGAACCCTGATTCCATTGAGGCGATCCCTCAGAGACCTGACAAAATTCTTTTCCCTCCTGAGGAGAACCTGCATTGGTCCAAAGGGTTAACCAGTCATTGTTGTGGTGGTGCCGGCGGCGGCCATGAAAAAGGACTTGGTTGAAGAAAGTCCCGCTGTCCACTCGCCTAACAGGGAGTCCCAGGCGGTGGACAGACTTGAGAAGTGAGTTTTTGCATCAGGGACCTTTGCTAAACAATACCTGAACTATTTGCCACATTTTACGAGGGACTTGATCTCTGAGCTCTCTGGGACACTCGCAGGACAGTTGGCTGACGAGGTCAGGGACAAAGTGGCCTCACAGCTCGCAATCCTGGAATCAATATCCAACTCGTCCATGAGGTTGCTTTCACTTGCGACTGAAGGGGTGGCCAGCGCAGCAGGTTTCAGGCATTGTCATGAGGCGTCATGCCTGGAAGAGCATATGTGACCTTTGAGACCCCCTTCAAGTCTTCCTTTTTGAATGCTCCCATCGAAGCATCATCCTTTTTTGGCTCCAAAGTGAAGGACACGCTAGCCAGGTGCAAGCAAAATGGAAAGACCTTGTGTGCCGTAGACCTACCCTTTTCCAGTCCTCAACATACCTTCTCCAGGAATCAGAGAAGTGGGAAAATGTGGCATAAAAAATCTGTCTCCTTTCCGTGCCACATGTGGTGATGGGATACCCCCAGGGGCAGAGGGGGTAACAATTCCAGAAGATGCCCCCACAAAGGCAGAGGGGGTTCTCATAACCAAGGCCCCAGAGACTCCTTCTCTAGACAGCCTTATCAGTGCTCCTGAGGAGCAGCCCAATTGCTTACCTCTAGAAGCAGTCAGGAGTCATTTTTCTCTGCACCAAGCTGCCTGGCAATCTATTACCACCGATCATTGGGTGCAGAGTATTATCACCAGAGGTTACACCATTCCTCTTTGTTTTCAGCTAAATCTTCCGAGAAAGCTTCTTGACATTCCCAGTCAAAGGGATCCAGCAGCTTCAGAGATAATAAAGCTGTCTCAAAAAAGAGTCATCCAACCAGTCCCACCAGACCAACGTGGATCCAGATTTTACTCAAGATTCTTTTGGTGCCAAAAAAGATAGGGGGCTGGAGACCTATTTTGGATCTCAGCAGCTCAAACAAGTCTGTCACCCAAACCAAATTCCGAATGGTCACGGTTCAGTCCATTCTCCCCTTTTTGAGAGAAGGTGATTGGATGTGCTCGATAGATCTTCGGGATGAGTATTACCACATCAAAATGGACAAATGCTCCAGGGGTCTGCTACGCTTCCGGCTAGGGGCCAGTCATTATCAATTTAGTGCCCTGCCGTTTGGTCTCTCTACAGCCCCTAGAGTGTTCACGAAATGCATGGCAGTGGTCACAGCTCACTTGAGACTACAAGGATTCCGGGTGTTTCCATATTTGGACGACTGGCTCCTCACCACCCCCACCGAGCATCTTCTGGTAACAGCACTGCATTATACCCTTTATCTGGCAAAATCGTTGGGAATAATAGATTGGGAGAAATCAAACCTTACTCCTACACAACAAGTAGAATTCATTGGAGCAGTGTTCAATACTCAGTTCTGTCTAGTATCACTCCCAAATCACAGACTCCAGTGTTTGAGGCTCCAGCTCCGAGTGATACAAAAGTTTCAGCAAGGGAAGTTCTTCATACCCTGGGTTCTATGGCAGCTTCGATTCTAGTAGTGCCTCTAGCGAAGCTACATATGCAGATCCTGCAATGGCTCCTTCTTTGTCGATGGTTCCCCAACTGTTACCCCCTCTATTACCAGATTCGAATAACCAACTCATGCAAACAGGACCTCCTTGGTGGATGAGGCCAGACACAGAACTTTTGGAGTCACCCTTTTCAATCCCCTCAGCCCAGAGCCATTGTGACCACGGATGCTTCCCTGATCGGGTGTGGGGGCCATTTCTAGGGCAAGACAGCACATGGTCCGCCTCAGAGGTCCACCTGTATTTTAGTGTTTTGGAACTGAGAGCAGTGCTGTTAGCGTTGCAGGCCTTTCATTCGGCTCTTCCTTCCGGACCAATAACAATTCAGTCAGACAGTATGTCAGTGGTCTGGTATATCAACAAGCAAGAAGGAACCAAGTCCTACCCCGTGTTGAGAAGCCAAGAGAATTTGGCAGTGGGCGATCACTTCCAACCACTTTCTGATAGCAGCACATATTCTGGGGTGCTCCAACTTAATTGCGGACAGACTGAGCTAATGCAACCTCCTGCGTCACGAATGGTCCCTTAACCCCGAGGTGGCAACAGAAATCTTCAGCCACTGGGGTCAGCCTTGCTGCAATATTTTTGCCTTTCCTTCAAACAAGTGCAGCTGCTATTTTGCCCTTCTTCCCCCGGACGATGAGTCCCTGAGGGACGCTCTAATCTACGATTGGCCCACGGGACTTCTTTATGCCTTATCCCCCCATTCCCCTGATTCCACAGTTTCTAAAGAAAGCTGTTTGGTTCAGGTCCAAGGTGATCCTCATAGCTCCGTTCTGGCCTCTACAGGTTTAGTTCCCCTTCCTTCGGCCTCACCTAGTATACCTACCGTGGTTTCTGGACCCTCTTACAGATTTGATTACTCACACACAAAGGTTGAGCCACCCAAATCTGTCCAGTCTCAAGCTGACAGCTTGGTTTCTCCACTTCCATTCGTTGCCAGGTAAGCTAATCTCTCCTTACCTGTTCGAGACATCATTCTGGCATCTCATAAACCATCCACCAGCAAACTATATCAAGATAAATGGAAAAGATTCTCCATCTGGTCTAAGGATAACATGCTAGACCCTTATTTGGCTCCAGTAACTGTGGTACTTCAATACTTGGCTAAGTTTTTTGATAATGGATCCTCTGTATCTACTATACGAGTACACTTAGAGGCAATTTCTAATTTCCACAGTGGTATAGATGGCACCCCGCTTATCTCTTTACATCTATGCAAGGCTTTCGTCAAGGGAACCTCTTGTATCAGGCCTCCTGTCAGACAACCTTTAGAGCCATAGAACCTCACTTTAGTCCTTCAGTCTGACTCAAAAACCTTTTGAACCTGCTGTGAAGTGTGACCTAAAGTTTTTGTCTTGAAAATGTTTGATGTGAAGTTCAGTCTCGCCATTCATTCTTTATTGATGGGTTTGGAGCTGATCCATCGGCTCCGATACGGTGGTTTGCAAAGCTCAAGGTTTACCAGTAGCTCAAGACCAAGCCCCTTATCCCATGATGCACTGCTGGAATTACCTCAGAGCTAGTTTGCCGCGGCACAGATCTCAGTGGTTCCAGTTCGCTCAAGCCTTTTTTGAACAAAAAAATGTTTTTTTCGCAAGTTATTCTATAACTTTTTCAAATTCTTAGATTAGTCTTATAGTAGTTACTGTAGTTTTCTATTAGATCCTTACCCTTGTTGCCTTTAATATTTAGCTTAGTTGTAGTGTGCCTCGTAGTTGGCCTGGTTGTTTAGAGTGTGTGTTTCTCTAGTATTCTAGTTGTTTCATTAATAGTATAGATATATAGAGTATAGTTATACATATTTAGCTAGTGTTGGCCCCTTTTTTCTCCGGGCCATTGTTTAGAGTGTGTGTTTATATATTACTCTAGTTTATTCCTGCTTTTTTGGTGCGTTAACTTGAGCCTAAGTGTAGTTTTGTGATATAACTGACTGTGACTTTTAGACTGTGTTTAGGCTTGTGTGGTTTTGTTTATAGTGTTAAGCCTAAAGATTTTTTTGGAAGATGTCTGAGGATTAGGAGAAACACCCAAAGTCTGGATTCAAGAAATGTCCAGACTGCGGGCAAAAGATGTCTGTGACCGATGGGCACATTCAGTGCATTGTTTAGGTGGTGTGCATTTGCAGGAGTCCTGCAGTGTCTGCCACTCCTTTTCTTCGAGGGTATTATTGGAGAGAAAAAGGAAGCTTGTTGATCGAGGCTTGCTGAAGCATCCTTTTGCCAAAGCTTTGAGTGACCAGGATGGGGCCAGCAAGTCCTCCAAATCTTCAGGAGACTCCAAGGTTTCCAGAGAGTCTAAACAGTCTTAAGAAAATGGAAGAGTCCGGGACTTCGGCTCCACAGCCTTTGGAGCAGAGTGTCGTCTTGTTTTGGAGCTGGCCCACAGTTCTGGAGCCGGTCTCCGAGAGACCTGCGTATCTCTACTCCTTCAATCAGCACCGTCTGTGCACTCCTGTAGGTCTTCTATCAGCCTCTCTGATTTGGATATGGACCGATTGGTGCAGAAGCCCTTACGGGCACCAGGCCTTGCTAAATTGTTGTCTGCTCCGACCCTAGTGTTGGAACCGAAGACCACCACCCTGGATTTAACTGCTCCTTCACTGAGCCGTACCGGACCTTCAGAGTCTGAGGGGGCTGACCTGCTGATCGTGTAGCCTTTGGAGCCGAGACATGCTCCGGTGTCATCGGTTCCATCTACAATGATGTCGTCGGCGCCGACCGGGGACTCTAGGAGCTGACACTCTCCTGTCGGGTCCAGGGAGGATAGTCGCACCGACTTGTCAGTGCCAACTCTTCCTCTCAGCTCGGCTCCTACCTCCGGCTCGGAGCCCATGACCTCGGTGCGGGAGGGGTTGAAGGTTCCTTCGGGTCCCTCGACTCCTTATCGGAGCCGTGATGCCTTCGAAGCCATGAGGAGAGCCTTGTCCCCAAAGACATCTTCGACACCAGGTCTGGCCTCTTCTTCCCCCAAAGCATCTGTGTTCACTTCTGCCTCTATTGTCTAGGCCAAGCGTAGAGTCCCTGAGCCTCAGGTAGCCCCACAAGGGCCCCTTGCTCTTCTGAGACCTCCCCAGAGGCTCTCCAGGAAGAGCTTGTGTAAGAGGAGACACTTGGACTCCCCACAGGAGTCTTTGACATCTGACACTGACTTGGATGAGTCGGAAGGGTCCCCAGGATCCCCCTCTGAGGATATCTCCCTTGCGGAGATACTCGAGATCCTTGGGCAGAGGGGTGATTGGCAGTCCAAAAGCCCTACTGAGGGATGAGTCAGTTCTCCTGAAGGCTTTCGGGTCTCAACCTTCCACGTCTTGGGTGTCTCTGCCCTTCGATGAGCTTATGCAGCTGATCTCTCGGAGGGCGTGGGAGTCACTGGAGTCCATGGAACCTGTCCCTCGGAGGCTTAATAAGTTCATTTCTGCCCCCGTAGATAAAGCCTTTTTGTCCAAAGGAGTCCAGGTTGATGTCATGGTGGTGGCAGCGGCCACCAAAAAGGAAATGTCTGAGACTTCCTCGTCAATCCATCCTCCTAACAGAGCATCCAGGATCATGGATCAATATGGGAAACACATGTTTAGTTCAGCGACTTTTACACTCCGATCCCTGAACTACTTGACCCATTTCACCAGACTGCAAAGAGATCTCCTTAAGGAGTTGGGAGATACTTTTCAGGAGCTGGGAGATACTTTTCAGGGTACTGTAGCTGCAGGGGCTTTTGAGAAAATTGTCACCCAGCTTGCTACCCTAAATTCCATTGTAAACTCGTCCATGCGTCTGTTATATGCAGCCAATGGGACAAGTAGGGCAGCGGGTACAGGAATTGCTCTAAGAAGACATTCCTGGATGCGCTTGTGTTCCTTCGTGGAGCCCTTTAAGTCTTCAGTTGTCAACACCCCTTTTGATGGCTCATCTCTCTTTGGGCCCAAAGTGAAGGAAACTCTCACCAGGTGTGAGCAGGAGGGAAAGACTCTGTCTGTCATCAGAGTCCGTTTTTCCACCCCTGCTCGGCCTTACCCCAAAGACCAAAGGGGAGGGAAAATGTGGTTCCGAAAAGCCCAAGTAGCCTTTCAGGACACACGTGGTGAACCCCCTCTAGGGGCAGATGAGGGGGTAACAATGGAAGATGCCGCCCTCACAGCAGAGGGGGTCTGCAACACAGAGGTCACTTCTCTGGTCAATCCTATCAACGCTCCTGAAAGGAGGCCAGTCTGTCCTCCTTTGGAAGCAGTCAAGGGTCGCTTATCTTTGTACCCAGACGCCTAGCAAGATACAACAAACGTCGGCTGGGTACCAAGTATTATTTCCAGAGGGTATTTCATACCGTTTTCCACTCCACCCACACCCCCAAGGAGAATCCTAGACGTTCCACCCAGTTACAAGGAACAAGCAACTATAGAGGTCTGCAAGTTGCTAGAAAAAGAGTCTTCCAGCCAGTCCCAGCAGACCAAATAGGATCCATAACTTACTCAAGGTTCTTTTTGGTTCCAAAGAAAACAGGGGACTGGAGACCTATTTTGGACCTCAGCAGACTCCACCAATTTCTGAAGAAAGAGAAGTTCCGTATGGTCACGCTACAGTCTATACTTTCTTTTTTAGGGAGAGACAATTGGATGTGCTCGATAGACCTCAAGGATGCATACTACCACATAAAAATGGCCAGGCCATCCAGAGATCGTTTGAGTTTCCGGCTGAGAGCCAGTTATTATCAATTTCGAGCCCTGCCCTTTGGTCTCACTACAGCCCCCAGAGTGTTCACTAAATGCATGGCAGTGGTCACGGCTCATCTGAGACCACCAGGCATCAACTGATTCAGGCAAGGCAATACACTCTGACACTCTGCAATCACTTAGGCATTACAGTCAACTCAGAAAAATCTGCCTTGTCGCTATCTCAGCATATCGTCTGTATAGGGGCAGAGTTAGACTCTTCAACCACCACTCTACGACTACCAATCGAGAGGGTCTTTCTTCTTCACCAGCATGTCAGTTCATTGGTGTCGAAGGACAGAGCACCAGCCGCAGAAGTCTTAAAAGTATTAGGTTTGATGACTGCAGCGATCTTGGCCATACCATTAGCAAGGATGCATATGCGGATTCACTCAATGGTCTTACCAGGAAATTCCAATGAGTCATGTAATTGTAATTACAAACTTTTGCAAGAGAGATCTCCAGTGTTGGTTGACGTCTCTTCATGTAACCATAGGATGCCCGTTTGTACTACCCCCCTCCAGTAACCACGGACGCTTCCCTGATAGGGTGGGTGGGGGGGCATTTTCAGGGAAAGACTGTCCAAGGCACATGGACGGATCAAGAGGCACATCTGCATATCAATGTTCTGGAGATGAGAGCAGTACTTTTGGCATTGCAGTACTTCCAAGACTCTCTTCCTCAGGGACGATTGCAATTCAGACAGACAATATGCCAGTAGTCTGGTACTTGAACAAGCAAGGCGGGACCAAGTCTTATCCCCTTTGCTGAGAAGCCCTCAGAATTTGGCAGTGGGCTGTCTCCTCCCAGCATTTTCTGTTGGCAATGCACATCCTGGGGAGATCCAAAGTGATAGCAGACAAACTGAGCAGAGCAATTTTGTTGCCGCACGAGTGGTCCCTCAAACAAGAGATTGCGGACAGGATTTTCCGAAATGGGGCCAGCCTTGCTGCGATCTTTTTACCAGTCACATCAACATGAAATGCAGAAGCTACTTTGCCGTGATTCCCCCTCTGGGAGAACCCCCGAGAGACGCACTCGTACACGATTGTACCCCATGTCTCCTCTATACTTTCCCCCCAATCCCTCAAATACCCAGACTTCTGCAGAAAGCAATGTCGCTGGGAAGGACTATCATTCTTATAGCCCCTCATTGGCCTCGGCAGATTTGGTTCCCATTTCTTCATCATCATCATCTGTTGGAGGATACATGGATTCTGGACCCATTTCTGGACCTTCTGACACATCCATCGGAGGACCTCCATCCTTCATTGCAGTCACTGAATCTCACATCTTGGCTGCTCCAGTTCCCCACATAGCCAGGCTTCATAACCTTTCTAATGAGACAAGGCAGATCCTCTTGTCTTCCTATAAGCCATCCACCAGGAGACTATATCTTAGTAAGTGGAAGAGATTTTCCATATGGGCTTCTATGCAGAATATTGATCCTTATCAAGCCCCCTTGACGTCCATTTTAGAATTCTTGACTATGATCTTTAATGAAGGAGCTGCAGCCGCTACAGTTCGGGTCCAGTTGGCTGCTGTGTATCTAACTTTCATCTCTGAGTTGACTGGTTAAACATGATGTCCCACAAGTTGTCCAAGGCCTTTCTCAAAGGGACCTTCCACATGAGGCCTCCAGTGAAAACTCCGTATTCTCCTTGTAATCTAAACTTCATACTGTCTCGTATAATGCTTCCCCCGTTTGAACCAGCATCATCTTGTGACCTCAAATTCTTGTCATGGAAAACCATATTTCTGGTGGCTGTTACTCCTGCAGAGTGTCAGAACTTCAAGCCTTATCTATCAACCCTCCTTATTGTTTTTTTTATGCTGATAGAATATCTCTTGGGACAAACCCCTCCTTTTTGCCCACAGTTTGTTCAGAATCTAATATCAACCAAGTCATTGAGTTGCTAGTCTTCTTCCCTAACCATTCCAAGAAATTAGAGTACATGCTGCACAGACTTGACGTTCACAGACAACTCTGGTATTATTTGGACAGATCAAAAGATGTTAGAAAAGTCAGACCAGCTCTTTGTGTATTTCTCTGAACCCGGAAAAGGTAGACCAGTGGCTAAAATAACTCTTTCTAAATGGCTATTTGATTGTATTACCTTTGTTTATTCAGCTGCTAATATGCCCTTACTACACAAGATTAAAGCTCATTCTACCAGGGCAGTTTCTACATCTTCTGCATTCCAAGCCAAATTGCCCCTTGATAACATTTGTGCTGCAGCCACTTGGTCTAACCCTCATACTTTTATCACTCATTACAAAGTTGATAAGGCCTCCAGGGACAGGGCTTCCTTTGGGTCTGTGGTCCTGAAGAATGTACTCCTGTGAGCCACCCGAGATTGAGGGTGCTAGGGACGCTACCCATCAGTAAAGAATAAACGTCGAGATTGAACAACTTCACATTAAGAAGTTATGTACCCACCATAATGTTCCATGTGAGTTGTTCCATCTTGTCTTCATTCTTACGTCCCTCCCTCCATCCCCCACCTGGCTGATAGTTGACCTAGAGGCTGGTCTCATCCTGGTTACTCAATCCTTCTTCCTCTCTATGGGAGGGTAGTTCTCTTACATGGATATAGTACACACAGCAAACGAGATCTGAGGTAATTCCAGCAGTGCATCATGGGATAAGGGGCTTGGTCTCGAGCTACTAGTAAACCTTGAGCTTTGCAAACATCCGCCTCAGAGCCAATGGATCGACTCCGAAGCCATCAGTGAAGAATGAAGGTGAGAAGAAACAACTGACATGGAATGTTAGGTGAGTGCATAACTTTTTATTCTTGGTAGCCATCATGTCTGCCAGAAGGGTCTCGGACCTGCAGGCATTGTGTATCAAGAGTCCCTATTTGGTCTTTCATAAAGACAGAGTATCACTTTGGACGAACCATCCTTCCTTCCCAAAGTTGTTTCTGAATTCTCCATTAAACAGACCATTGACCTACCAGTGTTCTTTCCGAATTTTTCCAGTAGAGGAGAGTACTGCCTTCACTCCTTGGACGTACATAGGCAACTGAGATTTTACCTAGGCAGGACTAAACCTATCCGTAAGTCTGAACAGCTTTTCATCTCCTTTTCTGGGCCCAGAATGGGTGATGCTGTTTTCAAGGTTACATTATCAAAATGGCTAATAGACTGCATATGTTTCATCTATTCCCTCAGTAACGAACCTATGCCAAAAGTTAAAGCTCACTCCACTAGATCTATGGCAACATCTGTAGCTTTTCATTCCAGGGCTTCCATGGATGACATCTGCACGTAGCTACTTGGGCTAAGCCTCATACCTTTATCAATCATTACAAATTGGACTTGGTCTCCAGTGGGAGAGCTGCCTTCAGCACAGTGATACTCGGGAATGTTCTTCTATAAGGGCCGCCCATGGACCTCAAGGTAGTTTGGGATTCTGTCCCATCAGTGATGACCGAAAGGAAGATTAACAACATCAGATAAAGAAGATGTTCTTCGTGTTTCACTGTTGCAGTCATCACATTTGGGTTATCTGCTTGCAGTAGCCCTCAGTCGGCCTGATTATCAAAGTCTTGAGTCCTGCATTGGTTGCTGTCTCATCTTCCATGACGTCAGGTAGTCAGGGGTATAAATCATGCAGCCGACGCCATTACACCAATCTTTCTTGCGTGCAGTGCCCGAAGCAGAAGCAGTTCGCAAGTGCCGGTCGGCCGACTCCTGAAATTTTTGTTTTCGAGTTTCAGAACCGAAGTCTTCAACTAAAGCCAAGTACCCCGTTGGGGAAACTTTCTCTTGCTCTAACTTTCAGTAAAAGTCAATAATTGTATTTCTTGTGGAAAGCAAATACCTCATAAAGATTTTCATTCGTACTGTATTCCTTGCCTAGGCCCTGACCACGACGTACCTCACTGTAGGTTTTGTGCCTTATTTAAACCACGAACTATTAGTCATCGGTACATTTTCGCTTCTAAATATTTTGGTACTCTGTTGAATTATCCAGATATGTCTTCGGTAAGCCACCCGACTACTGACATTCCAAAAAAATGCAAAGATAAAGATAGAGACAGGCCGCCTAGCTCCAAGGCTGCCGACGACGCTTCTCCTAAGCTATTTGCCAGTACTCAGTGAGGCGCTTTTGCAGCCCCTGATACCCGCTACTTCAGATTCGTAGGCCTCTACTGAGACCCATTCAGAGTCCGGTATGTCACGAGATGCTTCAACTGTGGAACCTGCGGATGTGTCTACCTTGGATGGGTCCGGAGCCGCTCTGCAGGCAACGGCTTCTGAGGGTGTATTCAGGCCTACTGACTTGCATATTAAACCGACACCATCCTCTTCTTCTAGGCCTAAAACTCAAACCATGCCTAGGAAACCAACGACCAGACCGCATGGTCAGGCCTCTATGCCTAAAAAAAAAACCAAAAAAAAAAAACACAAATAAGAATGGCTGATCAGAGGAAGCCAGCCTTCCCAAGAGACCTAGGACTGAATTTGCTTATGATATTTCTGACCAGAATTCTGAAATTTCTGTCTCCTCTGATGACCAGGATTTACCCTTATCTATCTATAAGGATTCTGATGCAGAGGACTGTATTCCCTCTGCTTCTCCCCCAGAGGATTTTTCTTTTGGTAAAACCTTGCATACTCTTAGGGAGCATTTTCACTGGGAAAGCCAGGATTACTCTGATTCTAAAAAGAGGCTTAGAGACGTCTTACTCCTGCCCCAACACAGGCCTTTAGCTATCCCTCCTGTGCTGGACATTGTTGACTATGCCTTTTTGGAATTTAGCTTGGCCCCTGACTCTCTACCTCCTGCTCCCAGAAAACCTGGTAGATATTACAGGGTTCCTGATTCTCATAAGCTCCTTTTTAAAAATCCTTCTGTGGATCCTGAGACCATTTCACAGGGACCCAAGGGCATTAAGGCTACTACTGCAAAAAATTTACCCCCTCTGATAGAGATTCCAGGGCCCTGGATAGATGGGATAAGAAGGTATACACCTCTGCAACCTTGGCCATCAGGGCCTTAAATTTCCAATTTCATATGTTAAAGTATCAGCAGCATATTATTGGATTGCTTAAACAGAAAATGATGTTGATTCCTAATTGTGCTGAAAATAAGGATTTACAGGATTTAATGCATTCTGCTGAACAGGTTGGAAAACATACTTTGCAATGTGGTTTTGTTTCACTAGCGGCATCTTGCAGGGCTGCTGTCACCGGGTCTGTACTTAGAAGGCATGCTTGGCTTAAGGAGCAGTCTTCGCAAAATCATGTTAAAACTAAATTGATGGATGCTCCCCTAAATCAGGACCGTCTGTTTGGCGACAAAGCATAAGTTGTTCTTAAAAAGATGGAGGAAACAGCTAAATCTATGCTAACTGTTAAAGATTTCTTAGAAGTGCAGCCTCCTAGATTTAGTAGGCATTGACCCTCAAAAAATTGGTCCTTTCCTGACTCTTCCAGACCTTCAGTTCAAACCCAGAGCCAGCAAGACACCCAGGCTTCAGTCCCAGGGTATGCACAGGACTAAGCAGTGGGGGGCTCCCACTTCCAAATCAGGGAGTAGTAAGACTCCCCCCTATGGTAAGCTGTGTCAGTGACTTAACTTTAAAACTTCCAAGCACTTCTCAACTGACTGCTCCTTTAGGGGGAAAGATTGCTCTGCAAGCAAAAAAACTGGGAACTCATTACCTGGGGCAAATGGGTTTTTAACATAGTTTCCCAAGGATACAGATTTCAATTCCACACGTTGCCAACCCCAAACGGTTGATTAGATCTACCCCCAAATCAGTGGGCAGAGGCTCAAAAGCAAGTTCTCTCTCTCTCTCTCTCTCTCTCAAGATTAAAGGCTATTCAGACTGTACCAGAAGAGGAAAAGGGGCAAGGTTTCTACTCAAGACTTTTCCTGGTACCCAGGAAAGACAACTCATGGCATCCTGTCCTGGACCTGTCTATCCTAAACATCTATCTGGTGATTCCAAAATTCAAGATGCTAACTCTTCACCAGTTGCTTCCCATGATAGGCAAAGATGCCTGGTTGGTAACACTGGATTTAAAGGAAGCCTACCTGCACATCCCAATCAGGGAATCTTGCAGAAAATACCTACGCTTCAAAGCAGGCTGCATGCACTATCAGTTCTCTGCACTGCCCTTTGGCTTATCTACTGCTTCCAGGGTATTCACAAAGTGCCTAGCTCCAGTCATTGCATTTTGCAGGCAAAGAAATATTCAAATATACCCATACCCAGATGATTGTCTAATTCAAGCAGAAAGCCAGAATCATCTGGCATTTGTACAAAAGGTATTACTTTTCTGGGGTACACCATAAACGAAAAGAAATCACAGCTGGTACCCTATCAACAAGTTATATTCCTGGGAGCAAGCTTGAACACAACTTCCTAGATGGCTTTCCTCATGCCAGAGAAACAAATTCATTTGACAACTTGCTTTAAACTCGTGGCCACAAAAACCCTGCTATCTGCAAGGCAAATACTTGAGGTTCATGGTCTTGTGCATTCTACTGATTCCATATGCAAGACTGCTTATGAGGAAACTACAATGGTATCTAAAAAGCCTATAGTGTCAACATTCTCAGGATCTAGAAGCAATGATTCCCATCATACCGTGCCTACGGTTAGAATTCCTTTGCTGGGCAGAGGCCTGACACCTAAACGAGAGACTACCATTCACTCTACCCCGTGCCGCCCAAACCCTAACAACAGACTCATCAGACTATGCATGGGGGGGCTCACCTGGCAGGGAAGTGCATTCAGGGCAAATGGAACCAAAGTCAAATGCACCTGCACATCAATCAAAAAGAAATGTTAGTTGTACAGAATGCTCTGACAGCCTTCAAGGACCACATTCTTCCAGGACAATTAATGGTAAAGACGGACAACACCACTGTCATGTGGTACATAAACAAGCAGGGGGGTACCCATTCTTACCCCCTCTGCAGACTAGCCATGGCTCTGTGGAACACAGCCTTGAGCTACCAAGTTCATTTACTGGCTCAATTCCTGCCAGGAAAACTAAATACACTGGCAGACGAAGTAAGCAGAAATCTCATGGACCCACACGAGTGCAAACTGGAACCAATGATTTTCAACATGTTGATCAACAAATGGGGGATCCCAAATATAGACCTATTTGCCTCCCCCAGAACTACCAATTGGGCAAATTCTGCACAAGGACTCCCCACAAACAAGCTTGTGAAGTAGATGCTCTGTCCTTCAGTTGGAAAAATCTATCGGTTTTCTGTCTTTCCTCCTCTGCCTCTCCTCTCTAAAGTATTACTAAAGATCAAGCAGGACAAACCAAGGATGATACTGATTGCACCAGACTGACCACACCAACACTGGTACCTCCTCTTGTGCAGTGTGTCACAGCTGGCCCCATGGCACCTACCTCAGACCCCTACCCTGCTGTCCCAGCAGGAGAGCCAGATTCTGCACGCCCAGCTTCAAACCCTAAGCCTGGCAGCCTGTCTAAGTACCTAATCTCTCCATTACCATCCCTCAGTAAACAAGTGTTGCATGCCATTTTGGAGGCTAGGAGGCCTAGTACTAGAAAATCTTGTGCTGAAAAATGGAAAAGATTCTGTGCCTGGAACCAAACTCAAGGGATGGACACAGCAGCGCCCAGTTTACCTCAAATTCTTCAATACTTAACTGAGATGCTTCACAAGGGCCTTTTTTTCATCCATCAAAATTCATGCCTCAGCCATTTTAGCTCATTACAACACAGAACCACCCCTCTTCTCTCATCAACTGCTCAAAGAGTTCCTCAGAGGGGCCAGAAAATTAAGACCACCCAGGACAGCCCCAACTCCAGCCTGAGACCTTAACTTTGTATTGGAAAAACTCACTCTACCTCCTTTTGAGCCAGCTGCAAGTGCAGAGTTAAAATTCCTTTCTTGGAAAACAGACTTCCTTTTTAGCAATCAGTTCAACAAGAAGGGTATCTGAATTGCAGGCCCTTATGGCAGTGGAGCCTTTCATGATCTTTCATGCCGACAGGGTGTCCCTTAGGACCAATCCCTCCTTTCATGCCCAAGGTAGTATCCAGTGTGGCTCTTAATCAGTCCATTCATTTGCCAACCTTCTTTTCTAGCCCACAGAACAAAGGGGAATGGATACTGCACTCCTTAGATGTGCACAGACAACTTAGATTTTACTTGGACAGGACTAAACCTCAAAGGAAATCTGAACAACTGCTGGTTGCATTTGCTGCAGGGGCAGAGGGGAAGGCTATTTCAAAGCAAACCATTTCTAAATGGATAGGCCATTGCATTCATTTCTGCTATAAGCACCATGGAAAACCTATCCCAAGGGGGATTAGACCACATTCAACCAGGGCTGCATCTACCTCTACAGCCATTCTCAGAGGTGCCCCTACCAGGGACATCCTAGAAGTTGCTACCTGGAGTTCTGTACATACTTTCACCAAGCATTACCATTTGCCAATTTTCTCTAAATCCAGAGCTGGCTTTGCCACTGCAGTCTTGCAGGGCTTTATAGCTGGTCCTAATGCTATCTAAATTCCTACTCCCATCCTTAGCTTTGGGAATCTACCCCATTGTGATGACTGCAACAGTGAAACATGAAGAACATAGTACAGTTGTGTACACTTACCATAAATGTAGATGTTAGAGTGTATTCACTGTTGCAGTCCTGTTTACCCTCCCTCCAGCCCCCCTGACTTCTTTTGGCTATACCTCTAGTCTCCCTTACTCTGCTTAAAAGCTTTTTGGTGTATTTGCTTTTTTGTTGGAGGTTATTGCTTCCCATTAGGGGGGCACCAGACATCTGTGGCAAGAAAAACTGATGTAATGGCGTCAGCTGCATGCTTTATACCCCTGACTACCTGACATCACAGAAGATGAGACGGCAACAGACACAGGACTCAAGACTTTGATAATCATCCAACTGAGGGCTACTGCAAGCAGATAACCCGAATGAGATGACTGCAACAGTTAATACACTCGAACATCTACATTTATGGTAAGTGTACACAACTGTACTTTGCAGTGTCAGCTTTGGGTGCATTAAATGGCCCCAGATTACTGTTTCAACTTTTTTTTTTGCTAGTTCACTGCTCATTCATTCTTCCCATGGGTGAGAGCTAAGCATTCGCAGATTGGGTGAGACGACTCCTGCTCATTATCTCCAGTTGTGGAACCTTCCATTTGGCCTTAATTCAACCTCTAGAATTTTCATCAGATGTGTTTGTTATCCCATCAGGTACTGCAAGGATCACTTCTTTTCCTCTCCTTAGGTCACTGGCTGCAGATGTTCATCGTGCATACAGCTGCTGTCATAACAGATGGGTTCTCCTGCCGTCAGGCGGGTCCTCGGTCGGCCGAATTCCAAAGTCTAGGTCCGGCGTCGGTTGTCGTTGCTTCTTCCCTGACGTCAGTGCGACAGGGGTATAAAGGAACCAGCCAACGCCATTTTCTCCAGTCTTTTTTGCCGCGCGGTGCCCGAAGCAGAAGCAGTTCGCAAGTGCCGGTCGGCCAGCTCCTGACATTACGAAAATTTGGAAACCGAAGTCTTCTTAAAAGCCAAGTACCCTGTTGGGGAAACGTTTCTTGCCTCAGACCGATGTCAGACAAAGTTAATAATTGTATTTCTTGTGGGAAGCAAATACTGCATAAGGATTTCTATTCCCTCTGTATACCTTGTTTAGGCCCAGACCACGACGTCTCGGTCTGTCGCTTTTGTGCTACATTCAACAAACGCACTATTAAGCGTCGGGCGGAGTTCGTCCAGCATTATTTTGGGAAAGCATTTAACTATACTATGTCGTCGGATACTCCGACTCCGGTTTTGTCTAAAAAAACGCAAAGACAAGGACCGACACATGAGGTCCATGGCCTCTACTGACACCACGCCAAAGCCGACTACACATGGTTCAGTTCTCAGCGAGGCGACTACGCAGCCCCTGACTACCGACGACCTGTCTTTGACGGTGTCTCCTGTGCCCGAGGTCGCAGGCTCCTCGGCCCACACCCCGACTACAGATACCGAAGCCACTCCTGGCGTTGAAACTCAGAATGTGGGCAGGTCCACCTCCACTCAAGGTGTCTTCAGACCTTCCTCTTCTTTCTCCATCAAGGCTTTCACAAAGTCTAAAGCAACCATGCACTCTGAGACCAGCTACACAGGGCCCATCTCCAGGCCCCATTCCTAAGAAACAGATGCTTAAAATGGCTGAGGATTTAATTATTCTTATCAGAGGTTCTCAGCCCCCTCCAGACAAAAGGCCTAGAGTGGAGGAAGATTCCCCCTCCTCTGATCAGGGCTCCATTATTTCAGAGCACTCTGATGATCAGGAACATTCTTACTCCCCTTTTGAAGACTCTGATGTGGAGGAGTCCATCCCTTCTGTATCCCCCCTGAGGATTACTCATTTGGGGAAACTTTGCATACCTTAAGGGAACACTTCCACTGGGAAGGCCAGGATTATTCAGATTCCAAGAAAAGGCTCAGGGAATTTCTCTTGCTTCCTCAGCACAGGCCTCTGGCTATACCTCCTGTCTTGGACATCCTAGATGATGTTTACTTGGAGGCCTGCCTTAACCCGGACTCTCTACCTCCAGCTCCAGTTAAGCCTGACAGGTACTACAGGGTCCCTGACTCGCACCAATTTCTATACAAAAGCCATGCTGCTGACCCAGAAACCATCTCACAGGGCCCCAAGGGAGTTAAGGCCTCCATTGCTAAAAATTCATTGCCTTCCGAGAGAGATTCCAGATCCTTAGAAAGGTGGGGAAAAAAGGGTATATACCTCGGCTACCTTATCCATGAGGGCCTTAAACTGTCAGTTTCATATGCTAAAATACCAACAGTTTTTGTTATCACAATTGAAAAGTAAAATGTCACAACCTGAACAACCAGACTTGAAGGAGTTGCAGGATTTGATGCATATTGCAGAACAAGTGGGTAAGCATACCTTACAATGTGGTTTTGATGCTCTAGAGGCCTCATGTAAAGCTGCTGTTACAGGATCAGTCATACGTAAGCATGCCTGGCTCAAGGAACAAGCCTTGCCTGATCATGTCAAAGCTAAATTACTAGATGCCCCTCTTCAAAAGGATGTACTATTTGCTGCTAATGCTGAGGAGGTATTAAGGAAAATGGAGGAAAAGGCTAAATCAATGCAAACTGTGAAAGAATTTCTACAGGTTCAACCCCCACGTTTTAGTAGAAATTGGCCTTCCAAAAACTGGTCCTTTCCTGCCACAGACAGACCCCAAAGAGGCAGATACAGGCGCCCGAGGGCAGAGGACAATCCCAAGGATCGTATAGAGGCAGACAATGGCAAGCTCCTACACAAAGAGGTGGTGAAGACAACTCGCAATCTTTCAGAAAGCAAACCCAATGACTTTCCCCATTGCATGCCAACCAGGTCGCAAATGGCAGCCCCCTTAGGAGGAAAGCTGGCATTATTTTCAAAAAATTGGCATATTGTCACAAAGGACAAATGGATCCTGGACATTATAAACAGAGGCTACAAATTCCATTTTCACACCCTTCCAAAAATGAGAGGCATGCCAAACCTGCCACACAATCAAAGGGCAGAGGTACAAAGGCAAATTACAGATCTCATAAACATGAAAGCTATTCAAGAGGTACCTATGCACGAACAAGGTCAAGGTTTTTATTCCAGGCTATTTCTGGTGCCAAGGAAGGGAAAAGATTGGAGACCTATTTTGGATCTATCCATCCTAAACACATTTCTTCTCGTACCAAAATTCAAGATGCTCACTCTACAGCAACTTCTTCCCATGCTGGGCAAGGAGTCTTGGCTGGTAACATTGGACCTCAAGGAGGCATACCTGCATGTCCCAATCAGACAAAATTGCAGAAGGTACCTCAGATTTCTTGCAGGTTCAATCCATTATCAATTCTCTGCATTGCCCTTTGGCTTATCTACTGCGCCCAGAGTATTCACGAAATGCCTGGCATCAGTAATTGCCTACTGCAGACTTCAAGGGATACAAATATATCCCTATTTGGATGACTGCCTGATCCAAGCAGACAGCAAGCACATTCTTCTGAAACATCTGGCTTATGTAATAATGTTATTGAATTCTCTGGGATACACAGTCAACAAAAAGAAATCAAGGCTAATACCCTCTCGGAAGATAATTTTCCTGGGTGCCAATTTGGACACAAACACCCAGATGGCCTACCTCACGCCAGAGAAGCAGGGACAACTAACTCAATACTTCAGAACACTAGCAAATTACACCAGGCTGACTGCAAGGAAAATCCTGCAGGCTCTGGGATTCATGGCATCTTGCATCTTACTAATCCCATGTGCAAAGCTGCATATGAGGAAACTTCAATGGTACCTGAAAAACCTATGGTCTCAACACAGCCACAGTTTGGAAACAATAATACCACTAATTCCATGTCTTCACAAGGAATTGCTGTGGTGGGCTCAAGGATGTCAAAAAACACAGGTCTTCCATTCAGCAAGCCTCAAGCAAATCAAGTCATCACAACAGACACCTCGGACTACGCCTGGGGGGGCGCACATGACAGATCGGTGCATTCAGGGCAAGTGGTCCCAATAAGAAAAGCACGTTCACATCAATCAAAAAGAAATGCTAGCAGTAATAAATGCTATTATAGCTTTCAAGGACCTTCTACATCAAGGTCAACTATTGATAAGAACGGACAACACTACAGTTATGTGGTACATAAACAAGCAGGGAGGAACACATTCTTACCCCCTATGCAGACTGGCCATGTCACTTTGGAACATGGCCATGGACTTACAAATGGAACTACAAGCACAGTACTTGCCAGGCAAGGAAAAAACGCTGGCAGACAACCTAAGCAGGAATATGACAGATCCACACGAATGGAAGTTGCATCCAAACGTTTTTACAGAAATAATCCAAGAATGGGGAAGGCCAGACATAGATCTATTTGCCTCCCACAAAAATCAATTGACAAAATTCTGCTTAAGGATCTTCCATCCAAAGGCCTGGAGAGTGGACGCTCTCTCTTTCAGTTGGACATCAATGACAGTTAATGCCTTCCTACCTCTTCCTCTGCTTCCCAAAGTTCTATTGAAGACCAGAGCAGACAGACCAAAGATGATCCTCATTGCTCCAGACTGGCCAAGGCAACACTGGTACCCACTCCTGAGGAGCCTGACGCATTCCCCACCATGGACCCTGCCTCTAATGCCTCTTCTGACTCAGCACAGCTTCAAAACTCTTCACAGTCAGCTAAAAACACTCAATCTAGCCGCATGGAAGATTCCTTAGCATCACAGCAGGCCCTACTCTCCAAGGAGGTGCAGGATGTCATTTTGGAGGCCAGAAGGCCATCAACTAGAAAAGCTTACTCCAAAATGGAAGCGTTTTGTGTCTGGAATGAGAAAAAGGGCCAGGACCCTGGAAAACTGAATTTACCTCAAATACTACAATACTTGGCTGAACTGCTAAGCAGTAGACTTTCTTTCTCCTCCATCAAAATCCATGCCTCAGCCATTTCTGCAGAATACAACACTGATCCACCTTTATTCTCTCACCCTCTCTTAAGACAGTTCCTCAGAGGGGCTAAGAATTTAAGACCTCCAAGGAAACAACCAATACCTGCTTGGGATCTTAATTTAATTCTGGAAAAACTGACCTTGCCTCCTTTTGAGCCAGCTGCCTCATCAGATTTGCAATATTTGTCCTGGAAAACAGCTTTCCTTCTGGCTATCACCTCAGCTCGTAGAGTTTCAGAACTACAGGTTCTCATGGCTGTCCAGCCTTTTATCATCTTCCATCAGGACAGAGTTTCCTTAACCAACCCGTCCTTTATGCCTAAAGTGGTATCCAGGGTAGCTTTAAATCAGGCCATACATTTACCTACTTTTTATCCTAATCCTCAAAACAAAGGGGAGAGATTACTACATTCCTTGGACATCCACAGACAACTGCGTTATTATTTGGACAGAACAAAGCCTTTCAGAAAATCAGAACAGCTCTTTGTGGCCTATGCGGTAGGAGCTCAAGGAAAGCCAATTTCCAAACAATCTCAAAATGGATAGCCCACTGCATACGCTTTTGCTATTCCTTTCATGGCAAAACTGTACCTACAGGCATTAGAACTCATTCCACCAGGGCCACAGCCACCTCTGCAGCCTTCCTCAGAGGAGTTCCTACCAAGGATATTTTGGAAGCAGCCACTTGGAGTTCTGTGCATACCTTCTCCAAGCACTACAACCTACCATTATACTCCAAATCTAGAGCAGGCTTTGCCACTGCAGTCTTGCAGGGCATTTGGATCCTCCTAGTTCCACCTAGTGCCTACCACCCCTTTCTTAGCTTTGGGATTCTACCCATCTGTTATGACTGCAGCTGTATGCACGATGAACATAGTACAGTTTTGTACCTACCATAAATGTAGATGGAGTGCTAATACAGCTGCAGTCCAGGTTTCCCTCCCTCCTTCCCCTCTTGGGACAGGCCTAGGCTAGTACATCCTCATACAACCTGATTGGGGTATTAATTTATGATGTATTTGCTTGCAACTACTGTATTTTGATTATATTGCACTGCATTATTACACAAATTTATGTATTGCCTTCCTTCTGGGGGCACCTGACATCTGGGGCAAGAAAAACTGAAGAAAATGGCGTTGGCTGGTTCCTTTATACCCTGTCACTGGCGTCAGGGAAGAAGCGGCTTGACAACCGGCCGGACCTAGACTTTGGAATTGCCGACCGAGGACCCGCCTGACGGCAGGAGAACCCATCTGTTATGACTGCAGCTGTATTAGCACTCGAACATCTGCATTTATGGTAGGTACAAAAACTGTAC
The DNA here is from genome assembly GCF_019279795.1 of Protopterus annectens. Classification (NCBI taxonomy): domain Eukaryota; kingdom Metazoa; phylum Chordata; order Ceratodontiformes; family Protopteridae; genus Protopterus; species Protopterus annectens. The sequence goes on from NC_056732.1 coordinate 36,204,049, forward strand.
TTTCCAGCCTTGATTGCTCAATGCTGTCTCTTATCTTGCTGTCCCACTTTGTCAACATAAACAAAAAGCAAAATGGACCAACACTAAGGTGAGCCAAGTCCGAGAAAGCAAATACGAAAGATAAACATGGGCTAGGAAACTCCAAAGAACACTTCTTTATTAAGAGATGAGAACGTTAGGAACAGCAAAGCTTTCAGGTATAATAACCCTTCTTCCATGCATTAAAATAAAGATTCATTCAATGCTAACTTATAAAACCATTCAAGCAAATCAGGTGACACAGCCCTACATTATTTAAAGATAGTAAAAATTATTACATAATTCAAAAAATAAAAATGCAGCTCATTCCTAATTATGAATAGTAAAATATAGTAAAAAATATATATACAGTAAATATTTTACTTATTGAAGACAAAATTGTTTTTTTCTTTAAAATAGATTAAATGCTATTAGCATTTAAACCAGGTTCTTAGTCTGCTTGCATAAGCAAAATCTAATTATATTCACAGACTTCTAACCTATTGTTCAGGTCCCCACCTCTTCGATTTTTATATATAATCTGTATGGCCCTAAAATTAAACTCATGATCACTACCCTTATCCATCACATGCTTCGCCAATGCATTCATATTAATTCTCCTACGTATCTCAGAACAATGCTCAGCAATGCGGTCCTTCAATTTACGTGAACATTTCCCTATATAAAATGATGGACACTTAGTACATGTGACCAGGTATACAATATTGTATGTATTACAGGTAGCAAAACAGCAAAAATAATATTTTCTGTTTGTTCTCGGATGGATAAAAAAAACTCATTCAGTATATATTTGCAAGCTACACAATTAAAGCATGCAAAAGTCCGTGCACTATTCAGATTAGAACAATTTCTGCAAGAAAATAAGTCTGCTGCCGATAACTCCTATAATTTCAGACATAGATTCAAAAATGCCTCAGTTTTCTGTGCTTCTCTTTCACTTGATTAGTACTTCTAGTGTACATAGGATAGCGGAAAGCATTCCCTCAGTTCTGGCTGTTTTCATTTATATTTCTAGATGTGTGCTTTAAAATATGGTCTAGCAGAATATTCTCTCTCATCCATGACATCATTTCTGACATCATTCAAGAAGTGCTTATCATAACCTCTCTAAAAATTCTTCTGTCATTTCATTCATTTGCTGACAGCATTTTGCATCATCAGTGTTTAATCATCTTACTCATAAAAACTGACTTCTAACTATCCCTTAAATATATGGGGTGCATGCATGCTAGACTTGTGAACATACCTATTAGTTTGTACTTCCTTTCTGTAAATACTATGGTTAACCTCTCACATAACTTAGCTTCACATCCAGAAAGCGCAATTCTCTATCAGATGAATTAAGCTTAAATTTCAGAAATCCGGTGATCCTGTCCAGAAATTCCACAAATTCAACCAGTTCAGTATATTGGCCTTCCCAAATCAAAAAGACATAATCTACAATGCGCTTATAAAATGACATTTTAGATCTGTAAATATCTGGTGCATTATAAATGAATTCCTTCTCCCACTGATGTAGTGTAATATTGGCATATGTGTTAACAATGGGAGTACCCATTGCCACACCGGAAGTCTTAAGGTACACTTGTTCATCAGATATAAATATAGTAGTTAAAACTATAAAGGTTCACGCACAGTTTCAATCTCCCTGCCATGCATATCAGTATTGTCACTTAAAAAAACACGAATTGCATCAATACCAAAATTGTTGGGAACCACAGTGAAGAGGGAGTGAGAGGCAAGCATAAAATTATTTTCAGCTTTTTGGGCTTGCCATTCAAACAGTTTAACCAAAAAGTTACCTGTGTTCTGTATATAACTGTTTAACCTATCAAGGTATTTGCTTAAAGTATTTTTCAAATACAATATTATCGGTTCAGTTACCCACCCCTTACCAGTCACAGTACGTCTCATAGGAGGATGGGTTAAATTTATATGTACCATATAGTATAGCAATTACAAGACAAGGGACATTAAAATAGTTAATTCAGGGGCGTGGCCAAGGATGAACACAGGATAGCAGCAGATTTCTTCAGCTCCACCAATTTCATTACATTGACAGGAATTAATTACTTAAAAAATTAATTTTTGAAGTAATTTTCTTTCTAAATATGTTTGTTTTATATAGTTCTTGAACTATATCTGAAAAAGAAAGGAAATCTTAATAATATTCCTGTCAGAAATTACTTTGGAAATTTTCCTGTCAGTTTATCAGTCTGAAATGAGTTCCAGTAAGACAAATTCTCAAGACTCCAGCATCAAGAAAGAACTTCAGTCTCTGATAATTATAGTCCAGCAACTTACTGCTTAGATGGATAAAATGGATACTAAAATAGACACTTTCATAGAAAAAACTACAAAACAAATAGACTTGTTACATATGGACCTGCAACAACAGAAGATCCAGATGACAGGCATAGAAGAAGCTGTGAATGACATGGAAAATAGAATACAAGAAGAGGAAATCAACATTGAGTTTCTGCTGAAACAAAATACACATTTACAAACAAAGCTGGATGACCTGGAAAATAGATCTAGGCGCAATAACATTAGGATTTTTGGACTGCCAGAAAATATTGAAGGTAACAATATTACTTCTTTTTTAACAACATGGCTCCCTAAAACTTTAGATTTACCAGAAGCATTCTATTTTGGTATCGAAAGAGCACATAGATCTATAGCTAATACTAACTCTAAAACTATCCTAGATCAGTTATAGTTAGATTTCTATCATCTTTTGATAAAGAGATGGTTCTTAAATCTGCTTGGGCTAAAGCTCCTGTTAAGATTAATGAAACAACTGTGCGTTTTGACAATGACTATTCTTCCATGGTATTAGCTAAAAGAAAAGTTTTTCTGCCACTAATAAGGGAGCTTAAAAAAGCACAGTTTAAAACATACCTTCTGTTTCCTGACAAGCTTAAAATCTTCCTTCCTGATGGTCCTAAAATTTTCGATGACTTAGACTCTGCTTTACTGTTTATCAAAAAAAATAAGATTTTGGAAAAATAGAAGAAATGGAATGGGCTAGTCCTTCGTTAAAGAGACTGGCAACTGAAACTTCGTGGAAGATTTCAGAGAAGAAGAAGAGACTAAAAAACAAATGATTTGTACTATGTTTTTTTTCTCTCATCATTTTATTTTATTATTAATCTTTTTAAATATAGTTCCTGCATTTCCAAGAAGCAACAAATATTTTGAAAAGATTTAATCAAAGTTATTCTCTGTGTGCAAAGAAATGTTTTGTTTCATAACTAGTCAAAATATCTGAGATTTAATGGCAAGCTGTGATTTAACTTGTTTCTCTTTCTGAAGAGGAAAAATAAGGTCAGTAATTTGATACATTTTTTCCTTTATCTTTTCTTCTTTTCTTTGTTTAAACAATGACATTCTATTTAGATTATGTAGTGGGTAAAGGGTGGGGGAGGGCAGGGAGAGAAGAGTAATGAAATTATGATTAATAGAATAATAACATATTTATTCCTTGTAAAAAGTTTATATGTTCTTCAAATGCTATTCCTAATTATACTTTCTTGATTACACTGCTTATGCTTGTTTGTAAATAATATGTCATGCTTTAACTAATAATAATTAGAACTAAATAATAGTAAATAATGTTTTATTTTTAACTCTATTAATATAAACAGTAAGTAATATTATATTGTATATACTTCTTATAGCTTTCTCTTACATTTTTTTTATTTCTGCCTTACACCCTTTTACTTTCTACTCTCTTTTCTTTTCTTTATTAATATATAGAAATGCTTTTGATCATATAGACACAGTAAATAATAAGATTTGCATAGGAGTTGAGTTGGGACAAAAATGTTGAGTTTTGTTACTTATTAATAATTTTGGGCTTGATTTCACTTACATAGAGTCTGTAATAACCTGTAGAATGCATTGTGAAGGTTTTGTCATGTTTAGATGCATTTACACTGCTAAATGAATGTTTGTCACTAGTTTTTAATAAGTTTCCGCCAAAATGTTAAGAGAGACAATCTGGGATGTGGGCTGTCTCATGCACAGTGTCCATGAGCTACTTCAAAAGCTTCAACTCTCAGAATTCTCACAGAGAAGCTGAAAGCAGCTAGTCTCACCTTTGACCTAGATATCACACTGACACATCACAGATACAGGAATGACACTACCTAATTATACTTTCTTGATTACACTGCTTATGCTTGTTTGTAAATAATCTGTCATGCTTTAACTAATAATAATTAGAACTAAATAATAGTAAATAATATGTTTTATTTTTAACTCTATTAATATAAACAGTAAGTAATATTCTATTGTATATACTTCTTATAGCTTTCTCTTACATTTTTTTATTTCTGCCTTACACCCTTTTACTTTCTACTCTCTTTTCTTTTCTTTATTAATATATAGAAATACTTTTGATCATATAGACACAGTAAATAATAAGATTAGATAGGAGTTGAGTTGGGACAAAAATGTTGAGTTTTGTTACTTATTAATAATTTTGGGCTTGATTTCACTTACATAGAGTCTGTAATAACCTTTAGAATGCATTGTGAAGGTTTTGTCATGTTTAGATGCATTTACACTGCTAAATGAATGTTTGTCACTAGTTTTAATAAGTTGGGCGCCAAAATGTTAAGAGAGACAAGCTGGGATGTGGGCTGTCTCATGCACAGTGTCCATGAGCTACTTCAAAAGCTTCAACTCTCAGAATTCTCACAGAGAAGCTGAAAGCAGCTGGTCTCACCTTTGACCTAGATATCACACTGACACATCACAGATACAGGAATAGCAGATTAATAATATGTGTTAAAACCTATGTCCCAAACATATACATTACTATAACTCATTTAATTCATCTGATTGACAAGCATAAATAATTTTATAACTCTATACTGGAAGAAATTGTCATGTGATATATTTTAAAGCAGTAGTATAGCATGTTTGTAAAATCTGGTTACTAAAATGTGTTTGCTGTGCATTATTTTGTATAAGCAGACAGATTTATTGAAGGACAGCAATGTAAGATGGTGCTCAGTAAAGATACAACTCAGTGAGATCAGATATATATATATATATATGTGTATGTGTGTGTGTTTGTGTGTGTATGTGTGTGTGTTTGTGTGTATGTGTGTTTGTGTGTGTGTGTATGTGTGTGTGTATGTGTGTGTGTATGCATGTGTATATATATATATATATATATATATATATATATATATATATGTATGTGTATATGTGTGTGTATGTGTGTATATATATATATATATATATATATATATGTGTGTGTGTGTATGTGTGTGTATGTAGATATGTATATAAATGTTTCTGAGAATCTGCTTAACTATGAAGTATGATTTATAACAATTTCTATGAATACAATATTTTATTCTATTGGCAATAATGAGTTTGAGTAATAGCAATTCAAGGTTTTTTTTGGAAGCTGTTAACTGTATTTACATGACAGAAAATAGATGCATCCTAATATATGTAATGTCTGAATCATATTAGCCAAAGTTTTTGATTTAAATGAATGTTAGAACTTATTTTTCTCTCCTCTTGATTTCTAACATCAAGATTATTTGAATGCTATTTGAATACAAGTGTTTTATATTACATGGATGTATATAGTAGTATGAACAGTTTTTAAAAAAAAAAAAAAAAAAAAAAAAAAGGTTTATTTTAGTTTATATGATGCTGTTTTACCAAATGTGTAGTCTTGTCTTGCTAGATAATTGAATTGAAAACTGTTAACTTCAGTTAAATATATAACTAGTATTAAATTGATAAGGTGGTAGCTGACGCACTGCTGCTTAGGGTAGGGGGTTAACTTGAGTGGTAAATACTACTCTGAGTTGGAGTTTATAACTCCAGGCTGGATGCAAGGTTTAATCCTTACATTATTTTCACTTGTTCATTGTTATTTGTATATAGTTTTGACATCCACAATATATTTTGTACATTCATTGTCACTTCAAACAAAATTGAATCCTATACAAAATCCCATAAGAGATTCAATAAATACAGCTATATTTAAAGGTACACCTAAAGGAGGAGATGTAACATTACTTATCTTGTTATTTGTTATTTTGATCATAAGATTCTTGAGTTTTAAAAATGCCAAATGACATCTTTAAAAGGAATTTCTTTAAACATTAATGGATTGAACAATCCATGTAAAAGGGCAAGCCTAATAAGATACATTAATTTACATAAGGCCAACTTGGTCTTCCTACAAGAAACCCATCTCTTGAAAAAAGATATTGATAAACTAGCCACAAACAAATATACAGTATTGGTTAGTTCAGAGCACACTCAGAAAAAAAGAGGAGTTTTATGGAATAAAAGTATGCCCATTCCTAAAACCATTAAGTCTTATCAGGATGACAAAGGAATGTTTTGTATGGTTACAATACAAATTAATGGGAAGACTTACACTTTAATTAATGTATATTGGATACCTGGAATTGGTATTAATACAGTGAAACATCATCTTGATAAGATCATATCATTCTCTATAGGAGATATTATTTTAGCTGGTGACTTTAATTGTATACTACATGAAAGTGATACTACCACTATAGGAAAGAGAAGAATTACATCTAATGCAAAACATTTAAAGGATTTTGCTAATTCTTATCATTTGAATGATATTAATAATCAGATTCAAAATCATTATCATACACCTTTTTTTCTAACAGATACAAAACTTATTCAAAAATAGATAGGGTCTTTATTTCTAACCAGATGGTAACAGATTTAATTAATTCCAAAATCATTTCATGTCCTATATCTGATCATAATTCAATTGTTTTTGAATTCATGATAAAAAATACTCATAATGTTCAGATCAAAAGGATACCAGCATACTTAACTCAACTAAAAGACTATAAAGAATATATACTTTCAGAAGTAAAACATTTTTTAGACTTAAATAACACTCCTGAAGTCTCCATTGTTTATGTTTGGGATGCCTTAAAATCATATCTATATGGACAAAGTATCAGATGGTATAATAATAAAAGGAAATCTTGGGATAATGAATTGTTAGATATTCAAAATAAATTAGACTCTTATAAACATAATAATAAAGAAAATATTATGGACAAGAAAGTTATTGAAGAAATAAACAAACTAAATGAGAAATGCAAAGAAATTTTAACTCATAAAGTTAAAATAACTTTAGAGAAATACAAGTTTTTGTCTTATTCAATAAGCCCCAAATACTTACTTAGACTTAAAAATAAAACAAAAGGTTGAATAAACAAAACCATATCAAAGAAATATTTTCTCTAAGGAAAAGAAGAATGTTTCTAGTATACCAGAAATACTAGATGAATTTAGAAATCACTTTCACAAAATTAACCATAATAATATTAACATGGAACCTAAAGATAAAATAAAGGAGTTTATAACCACAAATATGAATAAAAAGCTTAATAAACAACAGATTAAACTATTGGACAAGAGTATTTCATATACAGAAGTTATTACACAAATAAATAAGCTTAAATCAAACAAAGCACCGGGTAATGATGGTATTATACCAGAGATATATAAAATCCTTTCTAAAAATACATATTCATTAATACATAAGGTTTTTATTTTGGCCCAAACTGAGTTAATAACCCCCCCATCTTGGCAATATACATTTATTTCGCCAATTTTAAAACCTAATAAAGATCCAACTAGATGTTCTTCATATCGGCCCATCTCATTACTTAATGTTGATTATAAAATGTTTATGAATATTTTTGCTGACAGATTGAAGACCATCATTCCCGGCATTATAGATATAGATCAGACAGGCTTCATTGTAAATAGAAATACATTTGATAATATAAGAAGAACTTTAACATTAATAGATTGTGCAAATAGGAAAAAGAAAGATTTAACACTTATTAGTCTTGATATAAGTTCAGCATTTGATTCAGTAAGTTGGGACCATCTGTTTACCTTAATGAAGTGCACAAACTTCTCGGATGCATTTGTAAATCTAATTGAACATTTATACAAAGGAACGTTGGCTTATATTAAGGTAGGAACATATGTTTCACAAAAATACCCATTCTTAAAGGTACAAAACAAGGATGTCCACTTTCTCCACTATTATTCACTTTAGTAATGGAGCCTTGGGCTAATTTGATCAGAAACAGTACTGACATAGAGGGTTTTGAAATAGATAAAAATACAACATCCAAAATTCAACTTTTTGCAGATGATGTTCTAATTACATCAGCAGGATCTAATTCTTCTATACAGTCTCTATTTGATAACATGATGAATTTTAAAAGTATTTCTGGTTTAATATTCAATGAAGTAAAAACTAAAATACTACCTATATATACACGAAAAAATATTCTCATTAGTGATTTTACTAAATATGTACCCAATTCAGGTCAGATAACTTATTTAGGTATAATACTATCTAAAGATATTAAATCTATTATATATAATAATTATAATACCTGTTTTCTTAATATACAAAATCTTTTTAATACCTGGAATGATATGTTTTTTACTATGGAGGAGAGACTTACAATTATTAAAATGATAATATTCCCCAAGATTTTATACTTAATACAATCAATAATACTTCCACCTACAAAAATAATTATCAAGAAACTGAACACACTAATGTTAAATTTCTTATGGGCACCTAATAGACCTAGGATTACATTAAAGAAACATACTAATAGCTGGTCTCAAGGGGGTATTTCTTTTCCAGACTTTAATTTATATACTATCTCTTCTATTGTAAAAGTTATTACTTTATTAATAGATCAGTCATATGTCACAAAATGGAAAGATTATTGGGAGCTAATTAGTATACACTTCATGAAAATCTCCTTTAACACATAAAAATATGATTGTAAATAACTCCATGTTATGGTTACTAAAGGAATTTTGTACTTCATCTATTACACCTAAACATATGGTTTGTTACCCATTAAATATTATTATTAGTTATCATAACTTTATATTCATGCACCCTAAGTATAGGGAATGGAATTTTATTGTATTTCCTATAATGTATACTCAGGGTATGCTTTTGTCATCTACTTCTGAAGGAACTCATTTAGCTATAGATAATGATCTAAAGTACTGGTATCAGTTGATATCTGATAATAAAGTTAAAAATCTAGATTTCTTAAAACAAGAATTTGATCTAAGAGAAACTTGCTGGTTAGAGGTTCAGACCTTTAGACAACATCTCATTAATAAAATAGATTTAATGTCTATAACTGTTAAAGAATCTATTCCAACACTGATTGATTACTTGATATTAAATTTACAACATAAAGTTTCTGATAAAGGTAAACTTTCATACATACATAAAGTTATCAGACAAGAAACTTTTACAGTGTAGATTCATACTGGAATTATTTCACTTCTATTAATGGGGACCCACCAAATCAACAAGATAAACAATATATATTGGAATCTGCTTATAGAACTACGTCTTCCATTGTCTGGAGACTTTATACATGGAAATTTTTACATAGATCTTTTATACACCTTTGATGATGAATAAAATAAATAATAAAGATAATCTATGTAAGAGATGTAATGTAGAAATTAATGCTGACTGGGCTCATATGTTTTATGACTGTATAAAATTGAAAGAATACTGGAAGTCAATTAATGAATTTTTGCAGGCTCTGTTTACAGATAATTTCATTATTTCTAAATCTCTTATATTATTCAACACACCTGTACCTCAAAGTGTTAAAAAGGTTAAGCTTCCCTTGTTATGGTCTATTCTAGCAGTGGCTAGGAAAATAATAACTAGAAATTGGATTTCAGATACACCTCCTTCGTTCAATCAATTTAAAAATGTTATGAATATAGTGTGCCATATGGAAATAAACACAATTAGGACTAGAACAAATAGAAAAACATCTTATTTTATTGTATGGGATAATTTACAAAATTTGTTAAAAAAAATTTAATTTCAATAGCATGGTATTTTAGTTTGATCTGATTGTAGTGGATGTCTTTGTAAATACTTTGGTTGTTTTGTTGAATGTTATAATACCTATTTTTAATTACTTGTATAAAATTGTTATGATGTTTCTCTTGTATGTTAAAACAATAAACCTGTTTTGAAAAAAAAATAGTTAATTCAATTGAAATGTCATTCATCAGCTGTAGTTCATAGACATGTTCACCTTTGCAACAAAAGCATTAACATTGGACATATCAGTTCTTCTAAAAGTTAACCCATCATCAGAAACTCCGTCATGGATTTCATGTAATCAGCCTTATTGAGAATTACCCCACCCTTGTCATCTTGATTTATGATAATGTTACTGTTTTTCTGCAGTCTCATTAGAGCTTCATGTTTCTCCAAGGTTAAACTATATAATCTCTCTTTTTGCTTACAACTATAAAGTTGTCGAAGTTCACATTCACAAATATTGGAAAAAGCAGTTATGACGGGACAAATAATTGGTACAAAAGTACCTGATTTCTTACATGAACCAGACGTAGCAACTGAGGAGTCTTTAAACATCTTCAAATTAAGATTCGTAACAAACAGTTTAAGATCTGTGAGGGCATCTACTGTAGTGTCAGTATTGCCAGGTATAAATTGTAGACTCCTACTTAATAGCTGAATTTCCGTAGCAGCCATGACCGGATACATTTACAACACTATTGCCCTTTCTGCTGAGAGTGACTGCATGTGTGGGGTGTTGTATTGAAGACCTCCTTTGCCGCTCCTTTTCTTTGAGTACGACCCCTCGAGTTGCTCCTTCTGCGTGGTTCGTTTTGTTCCAGTAAGTTGGGGTGCAGTAGAGTAGTTGGCTGATGTAAACCCACCACTGTGTTTGTACGCTTCAGTAGCTAGAGGGAATTCAAACTACCTGCACCATTAAGAGGCTGTGCGATATCATTACTGCACCATTAAGAGGTTGTGCGATATCATTACTGCACCATTTAGAGGCTGTGCGATATTACTGCACCATTGAGAGGCTGTGCGATATCATTACTGCACCATTAAGAGGCTGTGCAATATTATTACTGCACCATTAAGAGGCTGTGCGATATCATTACTGCACCATTAAGAGGCTGTGCGATATCATTAGTGCACCATTAAGAGGCTGTGCGATATCATTAGTGCACCATTAAGAGGCTGTGCGATATCATTACTGCACCATTAAGAGGCTGTGCGATATCATTACTGCACCATTAAGAGGCTGTGCGATATCATTACTGCACCATTAAGAGGCTGTGCGATATCATTACTGCACCATTAAGAGGCTGTGCGATATCATTGCTGCACCATTAAGAGGTTGTGCGATATCATTACTGCACCATTAAGAGGTTGTGCAATATCATTATTCGCACTCATTTCTCCATTCGTTGTCAAAGTAGTGAATAAAACATTGTTTTGCAGGGTGCTGTTATTTGTATTTAAAGTGGAAACTTCATCACGAGCAAACAGACTCCTTCACGGGAGCAACTTCATTCCTTTCGTGAGTAGGTTTGGGCTAAAAAAAGATATTGCCTGATTTAAAGTCATTGATATCCCTAATTAATTTGTGTCTTTCTAATTTCTTTTCATAAACTGTTAGCCTTTCAAGCACTAAATAATATAGAAAAGCATCACAGTCAGCCTTGTGAAAGTTACAAGCGAGTCCATTCCAGGTGCTCACATTAGTCATTCGCTAGTTATATAGCTTGGATTCATGAGTTTGCAGAGCACATCTGGCAAACAAGATAACATTCCCTACAAACCAAGATTTATTAGATAAGTTTTTAAAGCATCTGCCTGAAGGCCCAAGGTCTCATGGCATCAGTAATTTCTGTTGTGTCTCATGGTAGGATCCACATGCGGGTTATGAGCAGACTGACCTCAATTTTCTGATCTAATTCTCATATTGTTTGGTTCTTAAACATATGCAGGGAATATCCCTGTTCGTGACTGTACCTTCCCAGCTTATGCAAAACCAGTGCTTAATCACTCCACTAATAGTAGGCACCGCAGATGTTTCAGCTCTGGTGTAGGGGATGGCAGTTCAACAGGCAAACTGTTGAATGTGAGTGCCAGCATCTTGGAGGTGAAGGCAGCCATTCTGCCATCCGAGCCTTCCAGGTCTCCCTTCCCAGAATAGTTATTGCCATCTGTTTCACAAACATGACCTGGTTTGTTAAATCAATAAGCCAATAGAAACTCAAGTCTTGCCTCTTGTACTGAAAACCCATGAAAGTATGGGAATGGTCAGTTCTGTTGGAACACTGTACTAGTCGGTATGCTTCAGCAGCTAGAGGGAATTCAAACACAGTGAAGGATTTTCGTCAGCCAACTACTCTACTGCACAGATATCAATGTTCTTCATGCTAAGGAGAGTTTCGAGTGCGTGCATCTTGAGGTTTAGACTTCTGGCATTGAGTAGCATTACTCTTAGTTTCTTATCCCTTGTGAATAGAAACTAAGAGTAATGCGACTCAACGCCAGAAGTCTAAACCTCAAGATGCACGCACTCAAAACTCTCCTTAGCATGGAGAACATCGATATCTGTGCAGTAACAGAAACCTGGTTCAAGTCTCCTGAGAGCACCCCAGCACTTCCAGGTTATACCTGATACCATGCTTTTCGGCCCCTAAACTTGGACCGAGCCACAAAAGGAGGGGGAGTATCAATATTCGTCAAAGATACCCACACCTCCAGGTTGGTGGCACAGCACGAAGCATCAGAGACTATCCATGTGCAACTAACAGTGGGTAAAACTGCTTTCCAGTTTATAGCCTGCTACCGACCACCCTCCCAAACCCAGGAACCACACTCAGCCTTCCTGAGAACACTGGAAAATATGAAGGTCTCTCCAAACACCATTATATTGGGCGACTTCAACTACCCAAACATAGACTGGGAGCATTACTCCAGCTCCAACACCCTAGCCCAAAGGTTCCTAGAATTTATAAACTCAAATGCTATGGAACAACTTGTTACCACTCCCACAAGAGGGGAAAACATACTGGACCTGATCATCACCAACATGGAGACTCTATGCTCCAGACCAGAAGTGTATCCCTCACTGGTAAGATCGGACTATAAACTAATCTCACTGGATATTCACATCCCGACCCCACCCCCTGCCCAGAAAACCACAGTGAAAAACTTCTCTAAAGCAAATTTCACACTCCTCAAAACCAGGGTGGAATCCTTCAAAGCCCCCAGGCCTGTGGAAAATACGGCCCAGACCACAGAATCCTTTATAAACGCATTCTGTGAACACCTTCAGGAATGCATGGATCATGCAATCCCAAATAAAACCAAGACCCAATCCTCCAAAGGCAGACGTCCTGTCTGGTGGACCCCAGTCATAAACAAACTATACAATAGAAGGAGGAAGCTACTACATGATAGAGCAAAATCCCAAAAAGGGAAGGCATCTCTGATCAGTATTAGCAAAAAACTATGGGCACTCATAAAATCGTCTAAGGCCAGCTTCATGAGAAAAATTGCACAGGACACTAAGGATAATCACAAGGCTTGCTTTAGTTATGTTAGGAACCTGGGTGGGAATTCCCAGATATGCTCAGAATTAGTCCAGAATGACAAAAAATACAACAAACCCACAGACATTGCCAACATTCTAGCTGACAGGTTCAGCGCAAACTCCCCCCCCCCCACCCCACCAAAAGGGCAAATATCTATCCCAGCAGAGTGCTGCCCCCCTGACATCTCAGATGCTCAGGTAAGAGCCGCCCTCTCCAAAGCAAAAAACACAGCATCAATGGGACCAGATGGTGTCCCGGGCTGCATCCTACATGAACTCCAAGAAGAGCTAAACCCAAACATAAAACTACTGTTCAATCTCAGCCTTACTACAGGATATGTACCCAAAGAGTGGCGTACAGCAACAGTGGTCCCTCTCCACAAAGGTGGTGCCTCAACAGATCCTGGAAACTATCGCCCCATAAGCCTGACTAGCTTGGTCTGCAAAGCTATGGAAAGGATCATCATGGACCTCATAAATGAAGATATTGGGGACCTACAGACACTGGATCCTACCCAGTTCGGCTTTGTTAAGGGCAGATCCTGCCTCTTAAACCTGGTTGATTTCTTTGAAACAGTCACCAAGGCCATTGACGAGGGGAAGGTGGTCCACACAGCCTACTACCTGGACCTCACAAAAGCCTTCCTTACAATACCCCACTCTGGCATTATAGATAAGCTCACCAGCTTAAATATAAACCCCTATGTCACTAGATGGGTTGCAAACTGGCTCAAGGACAGAACCCACATGGTTAGAATTGCTGGAGCCATGTCAGACTCCAAACCAGTTACAAGTGGCGTCCCACAAGGCTCAGTCCTGGGACCTCTCTTGTTCGGTATATATTTCTCGGAGGTACAGGCCAACACGGAAGGACTGTGGCTGACCAAGTTCGCAGATGACTGCAAACTGGGCGCCATAATAGACTCTCCAGCCAACACAAGCATCCTCCAAAAGGGCCTCATAGAAACAGACAACTGGTGCCAGAGCCATGGCCTCAAGCTAAACGCCAAAAAGTGTATAGTCATCCCCTTTGGCAAAAACAAAGTGCCCACAAATTACCACATGGGTGGTAATCCATTTAAGTACAGAAGAAGTAATTAGGGACCTGGGGACCCAAGTTGATAGCAGTCTCTCATTTGACAACCACGTGGCCAAAGTGGTTAGAAAAACATTTTATATAGCCCACCTAATCATGAAGGGATTCACATCTAGATCAGGGGAGGTCATCGTGCCTCTTTACTCATCCCTCATCAGGCCCATAATTGAGTACAGTGCCCCTTTTGGGATGTACCTTACCAGACACCTGCAGCAACTGGAAAGACCCCAAAAGTCCCTCACCAAGAGGATCAAAGGGCTCAAACAGATGCCATATGCTGCCTGGTTAAAGAAACTCCAGCTCTACTCAGTGGCATACCGCCTGCTCAGAGGCGATCTGTGCCTGACGTATAAAGCCATGTCCAACCCGGAATTAATGGACATGCTGCACCTCAGAAAATCCAAATCCCATCGAGCTACGCGCTCGAGAGACTTGAACCTCAGCACTGAAATAAATAGGACATGCTGTAGGACATGCTGGGAGGGACAGACTCATAACCCAGAGGCTCCCTTCACTCTGGAATAAAATCCCAGTCCAGGTTAGGCAGAGTCGCTCATTGACTCTCTTCAAAAAGAATCTTGATGCGTGGATGGGAGATCGTAGGTTTACCCCGGGTATCACTTCTGTGTCACTGTTAGACAGCGGCACAGTATACTAACCTCGAAAAAGGGCATAGCAAAATTAATTTAAAATGGGTGGCGAAAGCCAAACACACTCTGGCTAGGCTTATAAATGCCCTAGGGTAGATAGCCTAATATGAACCAATGAACCTATTTCATAGTAGGACAGTTGACTGTCCGATAACCCCAGTTGCCGCCTGCTGCAGACCCCCCCCCCCCCGTGTCAGGCTGTACGTGGTTCAGTAACTGTTCTAGTGCGGGGGTAGGCCTTGTTGTAATGTTGGTTCCCCAGCAAGCTCCAAATTCAGCAGCTACTTATCCTCTTCCTTTGCACTGAGGTGGACAATAAGCGATGCCGAGGTCCTGAAATGCACCCCTTGCCTCCTTTATGCTTTCTCCATATTCCCTGATGAAGTTCATTCAGAAAGCCAGTCAGCACAAATCTGAAGTCATTCTTACTGCTTCCTTTTGACATCAACAGATTTGGTTCTCATTTTGTCTACATCAGTTTCTGCATAAGCTCCTTCTAGTGTGCCCATCCAAGATGTTTTTGACCCATGTGTTGGCAAAGTCTCACCTCGGTGTATACCCTTTAGATGACTGCATGGCTTCTGCAGTTCCAGTTCTGGTCTTCAGTCTTTTTTTTTTCTAGGATAGTTTGTATTATTTCATCATTAAGGAAACCTAATACTCACCAGTCTTGTATAGGCAAGTAAATCCCTTTTTCTCTTTGGGCCACAGCCAAGGTAATGGACTGTTTCTCAGCCCCCGTTCCATCCATATCTTGTACAGATTTTTAACTTCAGCCTCTGTTATTTCTCCATCAGAATACCTTTAAGTGCCATGCTATGTTTTCACGAAGACATTAGACATTCATCATACGGATTCGTGTTGTGTTTTCATGAAGACATTAAATATTCATCATACGGATCCGTGTTATGTTTTCATGAAGACATTAGACATTCATCATATAGATCCATGCAATGTTTTCATGAAGACATTAGATGTTCATCATACGGATCCATGTTATGTTTTCATGAAAACATTTATAGATTAGTACTAAGCTAACTGCCCTTGCAAGCCATTTTTAAGCCTAGCTAATTATCCCTTGAAGTCATTCTTACTGCTTCCTTTGACATCAACAAATTTGGTTTGTCTACAGCTTATTGTCCACCTCAGTGCAGTAAATGAAAACATTTAGATGTTCATCATATGGATCCCTGCTGCAGTAGCCTTAGCTGTATGGGTTATGTCCTGCTAAGGATGTAACAGCCAGTGACCTTTCAAAGCTTCAGGGCACCTTCCACGTGCCCAGCTCATTTAATAAGCTGGAACTCAGCTGAATAAAAGACAGGCTTGAGCACCAAGCCCTGCAGGACATCGAACAGCATGCCTTTGCTGGCTTTCATGGATTGATGGTCTTCTAGAACTTTTCCATTGCTGGGACGATGTTCCTTTCAGGGAAAAAAAAACTTCCACTTCACTTTTTTATGATGTAAAACTTTATATTTTAAGTGTTTTATTTGACTACCAAGTGATTTTTGAATACTTTTAAATGGGAGCGTTACTTTTGTGGTAAACAATTAACATTTTTTTAACTACTTTTTCTTTGGCAAAACTTGTGTCATTTTCCTTCTGGGAGCTAGGGTTGAGTGTATGAGCTACTTGTTTTATGTGAGGAAGTTACTTTTTTATTACTAACTTGTTTTAACGACTGCTGGTTGACTTACTTTGGAATCGGGCACTTTTTTTGGCTTCACCATGGATGAACCTACCATTTCCTTGTTTCTCCTTCCAACCACAAGAAGAAGATTAACAGCCTTTGTTACCACAGCAGGCTACTTTAATAGCCTTTGTTCCCACAGCAGGCTACTAAAGTGTCTCAGCCATAAGTGGGTGACTCTGCTGTGGCCTAAGATGGTTCCTCTGACCATGCATCGTTTTTCTTGGGTCCACTGGTGTAGTCCTTACAGTCACTGTTGGCCAGGAAGAGCCACTCTTTGGTCCTTTGAGAAGGAGCAGTGAATATTTGTCTGGCCAGAAAGTTGTGCCCTTTCCTAGAAAGGTTATTGCTGTTTTTTGCTTCCTCCTCCTGTGTCCTTCATTTTTATTGGCCTTGAACCCTGGAATCCTTCCACGTCAGGTCTACCAGTTACTATATGAGGAGCTTCCTTCCCAGCCTCACAGTCCCTTAATCCTTCCATAAAGTCTGAATCTCCATTTTTCTCCGTGGTTACAGATGGATAAGGTTCTGAGTGTACTCCATCAAGGTTAGAGATGGCATTGGGAGTTTCTCCCTCCTTTTCAAGGAATTCTTCCTCAGTGCCAGATCATACTCTTCCTCCTGCCATCCAGCATATGTTTGGTCAGGGTGGTAGAAGTTGTCCCTCTTACTCTGTTACAGATGGGTTTTATTCAGGGATGTTTCTGGTTTTAGGGACCGGTTTATGGTTGTACTCAAATTCAGAATGTTGTCACTTTGAGTTTTGTAATGACATGAGATTTAAAAGTTGCATGTCATCACATTTCTATAAGTCAGGCTTTCAGACGTTTAATACATTTAGACATTTAAGGTTTTCTGTGTCTGGATCTTGAACTACTTGCTGCTCCAGAGGTGTTCACAAAGCGTCTAATCCCTGAGATAATGTACTGCAGCCGACAAAATGTTCATATTGTTCCATATTTAGATGGCTTGCTTATCTTTGTAGTCTTTTCCCAAGTGTGGGGATTTGTGCATAGACTAGAGTTTCAGGAGAAGAACAAAAATTATTTTTTGACTCCTCACAGGATTGTTTTTCTAGACACCTCAGCTCAAAGAGCTTTTCTTCCACAGGAAAAAAAAAAAGATCTCTGTTTAGATCTATTCATGTGGCTTTCCAGTCAGCAGACGTCCGTCTCAGATGGCTCAGGATTCTGGTTCTCATGGCATCTGTGATGTTTGTAATGCCCGTTGCAAGGCTTTACACGAGAAAGATCAAGTAGTACCTGAAATCTCTACGGTCCCAACATCAGCTGCCCTCAGCTTCCCAGATTCCAGTTTTTGGGTTTGTGAAAAGGGAGATCACAGGGCAGAGGCACCAAATTTCTCAGAGTCCAGGCCTTTCATTCTCCTGTCCTGCTCCAGCACAGGTAGTCACAACAAATGCCTTGGGAGCAGTTGTCAGTGGGAATAAAAGTATAAGGTCTTTGGAACAAAAAAAGACTGACCATAACACACACACACGCAGGCACAGACGCACGCACACACACCTCTTACAGATGCTGTCAACATCATCAGTCATCTGTGATCTCTAGGACACACTACAGGTGTTTACAGACAATACCAGAGTTATGTGGCACATAAGCAAAGGAGAACCAAGTCTTACCTTGTTTGCAGACTAGCCATGCTAAGGAGGGATGTAGCCTTTCAGCAGAGTCTCACTTTCCAGCTGTCTTGTATTCTGTAGGAGCAAAATTGTGTAGCTGACAAACTGGGCAGGACCAGGCAGACCTTAATGAATACTGTCAATAAGTAAATAAATACATGTAATATATAAATTACCCAGAATCAAATCTGCCCAGATCTGATCGAATCTTCTGGGCATTGTTTGTACTTGTAGAAGGTTGCTAAGGCCTGGAACTCCTTACCTGTATCCATCGGGTCAGTACCCTCCCTCCCATTTTTCAAAACCACTCCTAGTTAAAATTTGTGTCTGTTCTTGCTCAAAACCAGGATAAACTATATTCCTAAATATGAACAAGTACCTTTTCATTCCTTCTACCTCCTTACTCTCCCATGTTAAATTCTCTTCCTTGACTTTCTCTCTAAATATACCATAAGCATGTTTTCCCTCACTTTGTTCTTAAAATGTTTTGTAATAATTTGGAGCTTTTCTCCCCAGGCCTCTGTGAAAATGGACTTCTACCCAGTTGGGTTTTCCTGGTAATCAAATGAATAACAGATACAAGCATGCAAAATCTGAAGGTAATGCTACTCAATGCTAGAAGTCTAAACCTCAAAATGCACTCTCTCGAGGCACTCCTAAAAATGGAGAACATCGATATCTGTGCAGTGACTGAGACCTGGTTCAAGGCTCCAGCGAGCACCCCTACAATACCAGGCTACAGTTCTTACCACACTTTTTGGCCACAAAACCAGGACCGAAGCACTAAAGGTGGAGGAGTGTCCATATTCACCAAGGATATTCACACCTCCAGGCTAGTTTCCCAACACAATACATCTGAAATTCTCCAGGTGCAACTAACACTAGGTAAGACTGCAATCCAAATTGTAGCTTGCTACAGATCCCCCACCATACCCCAAGATTCTCACTACACCTTCCTAAACATACTGGAAAATATTAAGATACAACCCAACACCCTAATACTAGGTGATTTTAACTACCCTGCCATTAATTGGGAAAACTACTCGGGTACCAACTCCTTTTCCCAACGGTTCTTGGAATTCATAAATTCCAACGCCCTGGATCAACTAATCCATTGTCCCACCAGGGGCTTCAATATCCTAGACCTGGTCATTACCAACATGGGAGATAGATGCTCCACACCAGTGGTCACCCCCTCATTGGTCAGGTGTGACCATAAGCAAATCATCCTTGACATCCACATCCCACCCCCACCACACAGTAAGGAAACCTCCTTAAAAAACTTCTCCAAAGCCAACTTCATGCTACTGAAGTCAGAAGTGACAAACTTCACAACACCCACGCAGACGGGATCTGGAAGTTCGACTGCAGAATCCTATACTAAGACACTGTACGAGCACATCCACTCGTGCATGAATCGTGCCATCCCAAATAGAACCAAGATGCTCTTCTCCAAAAAAAAAAAAGGAAGCCAATCTGGTTTTCCCCTGCTATAAACAAACTATACAACAGAAGGAAGAAACTGTTGCAGAAAAGAGGAAAATCCCAGGATGCAAAAAACTCCCTCACCAGCCTCAGTAAGAAGCTGAGATCTCTCATAAAAGCCTCAAAATCTAGTTAGGAAAATAAAATTGCCAAAGATTCCAAAGACAACCACAAGGCATTCTATAGTTATGTCAAGAATCTAAATGGCAATGCTCAGATCTGCTCTGAACTACAGCAGAATGGCAGTAAATATACTGATCCCAAGGATATTGCCAATATCCTGGCAGATCGATTTAGTGCCAACTTCACTCCCCTTCCACCCCCTAAAGGGCCCTTCTCAATACCAAAAGATTGCCAAATTCTGATAATCACAGCCACACAGGTAGAAACAGCACTCTCCAAAGCTACGAATACAGCAACCATGGGACCAGATGACATCCCAGGCTGTGTACTACATGAACTACAAAATTAACTGGCACCCCACCTAAGTGTCATGTTTAATCATAGCCTTACCTCAGGCTTCGTGCCCACTGAGTGGCGCACAGCTACAGTTATCCCACTCCACAAGGGAGGATCATCTTGGATCCCGGGAACTACCGCCCCAGCAGTCTGACAAGCCTGATCTGCAAGGGCATGGAACGCATTATCATGGAACTTATAAACAAAGACATTGGCAACCTCAGACACTGGATCCCACCCAGTTTGGGTTTGTGAAGGGCCGATCTTGTCTCCTGAATCTGATTGACTTCTTCGAGTTGGTCTCCAGAGCTGTGGACGAGGGTAAGGAGGTCCACACAGCCTATCTGGACCTCGCTAAGGCCTTCGACACCATCCCCCACTCTGGAATCATAGATAAACTTACTAAGCTGGGCATAAATCCCTACGTCACTCGATGGGTTGCCAACTGGCTTACTGACAGAACCCAGACTGTAAAAGTAGCCGACTCCAAATCCGGCTCCAGACAAGTGGAGTACCTCAGGGTTCAGTCCTGGGACCACTCTTGTTTGTCATCTACTTCTCTGAAGTACAGGCCAACACTAAGGGACTGTGGCTAACAAAGTTTGCAGATGACTGCAAACTGGGAGCCATTATTGAATCCCCAAATGATGTGGATATTCTACAAAAGGGCCTTACAGAAACAGATGGCTGGTGCCAGAGCCATGGGCTCAAGCTTAATGCCAAGAAATGTATAGTCATCCCCTTTGGAAAAAAACATGTACCCATGAACTACCACATAGGTGGCAGGACACTAAACATCAAAAGTGTGATGAGAGACTTGGGGACACAAGTGGACAGTGGTCTCACTTTCGATGACCACATCACCACAACAGTCAGGAAATCCTTCTATGTGGCACACCTCATCACTAAGGGCTTTTCATCCAGAAAAAAGCAGCTCATCGTCCCACTGTACTCATCCCTCATTAGACCCATTATAGAGTATAATGCCCCATTTGGTATGTACCTCACAAGACATCTGCAACAGCTGGAAAGGCCACAGAAGTACCTCACTAAAAGAATCACAGGCCTGAAGCAGATGCCATATGCTGACCGTCTAAAAAAAACTCCAGCTATACTCCGTGGCGATTTCTGCTTAACATACAAGGCCATGTCAAACCCTGAGCTGTTGGACATGTTCCACTTAAAGAAATCCAAATCCCTCAGAGCCACACGGTCCAGGGATCTAAACCTCATCAGAATGAACAAAACATGCTGGAGGGATAGGTTCCTGACCCATAGACTGCCCATACATGTCACCTTGATGATTGGATGGGAGATAGGACATTCACCCTGGGGATCATGTCAGTCGCCCTGCTAGACAGGGGCCCAGAGAAGTAAATATTGTGGGAAAACATTTCCAGGGAATTGTTATGGCTAGGCTTGCACAGGCTTTAGGGCCGATAGCCTAGTACCAACCTATAAATAAATAACAATCATAGGATGTCATTCCTTGTCACTGTTGCAGTATTTCTTTCTAAAGAGAGACCCTACTGAGGATGGCCATACTTTGGCAAGCATGCCAAAGGTTTAGGCCCTTCCAGGCACTGTTTGCCAGACGTATGTCCCAAGTTCAAGATGTAAGGTACATAAGTGATGTACAGATTTCTAATCCTCTGAAGTTTGCCATCAGTCTGAATGCTAGTTTTTGAATTTGGTCTTTTAAGTCCTTCGTCTTATTGGCCCATCTACCATGCCTGTGACAAGTACCCCGCTGGGGACGTTTCCTTCTTTCTTTTTGTTTTAGCATTTTATATGTCATCCAGAAAGGGGATATATACATGTCTGAAGCAGATTCCCCATAAAGATGGACATGGCAACTACCTTTTCTGCTTTGGTGCAAATCACGATCATACTCAAATGTGTTGTTTGTCAGGCTTTTGTACCCCAGACCCTTCATAGTCGTTTGTCTTCCCTTTCTGTTTACTAGAGAACCAATGTCTGAAGTTACTCTCAGAGGGAACCATAGCTTCTCAACCCACCCAGACATTCATCTACCTCTTAAGAAGTCTAAAAGGATGCAGTTCAGAGACTTCTGCTGTCCACCATCTGCCAAATGTCTGTGTCAGATGAAGAACGTGAGCACTGTCCAATTCCACCTCCAGCTTCCTCTTTTGTGACCCATTTGGAGGCTGACACAAGGTTGAGTTCTTGCACATCTGCTGAGGTTGAGCATACATCTGCAACAGATGAGAAGGGGGAGTCATGACTGTCTATTATGGAAGTGTGTGTGGGGATTCTCTAGGTGCTTGTTAGGGAAAAGATTTCTGGTTCCGTCATCAGGCAGGGCTTTGAACCACCTAAGCTTGTTAGGGCTGAGGCTCCTCAAAAAGCAAAGTCCAGTCATGTTGCTCCTGGGGCCAAGGATCCACATACGGAGTGTGCAGGATTTCACTCAGGCTGTTTCCAAGGCCTCTCTGGCCTTAAAGCCCCGAGAGTTTTCCCTGCCTTCTGCTGATTCTTTTCTTCAACTCCCTCTAAAAGGCTTTGTGAGACTTAACTCCTGTTATGAAGATGAGGACTTGGATTCTAGGGCAGAGTCCTTAGTATATTCTTCTCAGATCCATTCCCTTGCTGCTTTAAGGTCAGAGGATGAGGAGACTTTCTTCTAGTGAGGATCTTTTTTTGGGGGCATCATAGTAAAAATTATGGAGTAGCTTCAGTGTTAGAGTTCCCAAATTTCTTGATTTCAAAAAAGGTGTTATGCCCTTTTACAAATCGATTCTCCCAAACCTTCTGCAGTTCCTTTTTTGTTAGAAGCCCGTCTGTGGTCACCTTTACTGTTACTGCTTCCCAGACTCCAGCACCTATGAAGGCTGTTAGGTTTTACAAGGTGCCTGAGACTCAAAAGTTTTATGTAAAAATTCCTTCTCTGACTCTGCAGTCATTTCTTTTTCTGCTGATAAACCTTCCAAATTAATGTCTTCTTTCAAACTTCTCCTGTCTGACAAGGACAATAAGGCTTTTGGATATGTATAGGGAAGAAGTTTATGGCTCTGAAAGCCAAGGTACAAACTACCAGACCCACTTAACTAGGTGTCCACCAGCTGTTCTGTGTAAACTTGGTGTTGTTTTGACTGGCATGCCTGAATCTCAAACTGAGACTATTTCTTTGCTGAGTTCTGCTTCTGTGATAGCTTGTCATGTATCAAATGCAGTTGAGATGCTGCAGATATATCTTCTAGGGCTGCTGCCTCAGGTTCTGTTTTATGCAGATACTCCTCTTCTAGGTTATCATCTCTTCCTGATATAAAAGCCAAGTTGTTGGATTCTCCCTTGGACTTCTAAAGAGTTTGGTTCTGTGTCTGCAAAGCTTTTTAAGACTTAGGTTTTCAAATGCAAGATCTCAAACAGATTTTTCTTTACCCTATCCCTAAATTTCAACCTAATTCTTGTTCTAAGTTTTCCTTTGTGTGTAGGTAACATAAATCTTTCAAAATAATGTTTTTGGACATACCTGCTCCGGATTCTAGTGGTCAAAAACCCTCTCTTCCGTATAAGTCTGCTTCTGTTTGACATTTATCTTTCCCTGACCCTCAAACAAATTCTTTTTTTCCCTTTAAGTCTGTCTTGACCTAGTCTGGCAGCAGATCATCATGTATTCCTGTGTTCTTTTCATAATACAGAAAGGTTACTTCATGGTTTGGAAATTGCTTCCATGTTTTTTTAGGAGTTCCTCAGCCTTCACTTTGCTAACTTCCCTCCAAATCCTCAGGACCTTTTGGCTCCATGAACTATTCAACCTGTTCCTCCCAGAGAGGTGTACAGGGTTTTATTCCCAAATGTTTGATTCCCAGGAAGGAAAGGGCTTTTGGAGGCCCATTCTAGATCTCTCCTTTCTCAACACTTTTCTGAGGATCCCCCTTTTCAAAATGTTCCCTCTCCAGTCCCTGTTCCCCACCATAATTCCTCAGGCTTGACTTGTCTCGCTGGACCTGAGGGATGCTTTTCACATTCTCATTCAGCCTGTCTTCAGGAAATTTTTATGGTTCTCCATTTCTTCCTCACATTATAAGTTGCAGATTCCATGGTGACCAGAATTTTTCCCTGTCTTGATGACCTTCTTATTCAGATTCCTTCCCAGCAGCTTCTTCAGAATCTCGACTTTACCATTTTTCTGCTACAAAGAGTGGGGTTCATCCATAATCTAAAAAATCTGTTTTGACTTGTTCACAGAATCAAGTTTTCCTGGCTTGTCTTCCTCCCAAGGTCGCTTTCTAGACAGCTGTCTTCTAGTCTGTATGTCTTTGCCTGTAGTGTCTGTAACAGAGTTCTACAGCCTCTGCACTACATGGCTTTCACAAGACTCCACATAAGGAAATTTCACTGGTATCTTAAGACAATCTGGTTTCAACATTGTTGTCCTCTGAAGTTTCCCATTCCTGTCTTGCCTTGTCTCAAACAGGAATTTCTGTGGTGGAATCAGCATATATCTCTTAATTCAGTACCGTCTTTTGTAGCTCTTTCCCCCCACTCAGGAGCTGTATGTGGATGCTTCAGGTTTGGGATAGAGGGCTTCTTCCAACAATATCAGGGTCCAAGGAGTATTATCTCCCCAACAACTGTAAGAGCACATCAACATATGAGAAATGCAGGCTTTGCTTTAGGCTCTTACATTTTCCTCTGGGTTCTAGGTCCTCTCCAGGTGTACATAGAGAGCACCACTGTCATGTAGTACATAAACAAGGGAGCGCAAAGTCGTACCTTCTTTGCTGTTTCTTATTTGAAATCCACCATCATCTGATCCTTCAGGTGGTTTACATTTCATCAGTGCACAGTTTTGTGGAAGACAACCTGTGCAAGTACAGGGCAGACCCTCACGAGTAAATGTTTCACAGAGAGTTCTTCCTAGACATTATCTGTTGGTGGGGTACTCCTCAAGCAGATCTGTTTGCCTCACCCTCTGAACAGCTAACTTCAAAAGTTCTGTTCCAGGGCGCCAAGTCCTCTGGCTTGGAAAGTGAACGGTATGCTCTTTCCTTGGAAAGGGATTTTTCTGTGTGCTTATCCCATTTTCTACAAGGTCATGTGGGACAGACCCACGATCTTGTTTCTGACTCCCTTTTGGTCTAGACAGCAGTGTTTCCCTTTCTGTTTCATCCCGTGAGATAACTTGTGATGATGATCTCTGGCCAGATGGATCTCCTCACACAGGCCAGTGACTTCCCGTTCAGCCTCCTCTCCTAGCCCTACATTTGACTCTCTGGGTGATAGGGCTTCGATTCCTTTTTGACACCAGTTTCTGAGGACATGCTTTAGGTTTTGCAGGAGGCCAGAAAACCCACTACTGGAAGATACTTTGGTGCTAACTGGAAGAGATGTTCTCATTGGTGTCACAGGGTGAACAGTACCATCTGTTACGGGGTATTCCTACTGTTCTTATCTGTGTTTGTGGCTCAATGGTGGGGTGTCACATTCATCTGCTAAAGTTCATAGGTAGGTACTAGGCTATCAGCCCAAGGGCCTACGTAAGCCTAGCCAGCAAGGTACCATAGCTTACACCACCCAAGAAAGTTATTTTCTGTTTCAGCTATTTATGCTTGTCCACCCTCGGATCCACTACTTTCTTCTAGGTTTCAAGTCAAACACTTTTAAAGGAGTCCTTTGCATTTGGCTTCTGAGAAGGCCTTTTCCCTTTCTTGGGACCTAAATTTTATTTTGGAAAAATTGACTCCACCTCCTTTTGAACCCATAACGTACTGTACCTTGCAGTTCTGTAGTTGAAAGACCATTTTTTGTTTGCTCTTGCTTTTGCCAAGAGGATCTCTGAAATCTAGGCAGTTAAGTCAGTCCCCCTCCCCTTTTTTTCTTCACAGAGATCTAGTTTCTCTTCATGCCAGTCCTCATAGGCCCAAGGTAGTTAATGACTTGTCCTTAAATCAGTCCAGTTATTTTGCTTCTTTTTCCCTTTACCTTAGAATTTTGGTGAGAGATTCTACATACTTTGGATTTGTTTGCACAGACCAGTTATATATTATCTGGATTAAACTGAAGATGTTAGGAAATCTGAACAGCTGTTTATTTCTTTTCATGCCAAAAAATGGTTTTGGCAGTTGCTAAGCAAACCATCTCCTTTTGAAGTTTTTAGACTATTTACTTTATTCTTTTCACTGAAAGCTCATTCTGTCAGAGCAATTGCCTCTTGTGATGTTTTTTTTTTCAAGGGACTAGATGCTAAATCCATTTTGGAAGCTGATACTTGGTTGTCTGTACATACTTTTACTAAGCACTACAAGTTGGATGAAGTGTCTAGAGCCAGGCTATCCTTCCTGGTTTTTGTAGTGTTCTTCACCCTTTTACAGTGTTTAGTAAGGAATACTGCAGCCGTGGTAAGGAAGGACATAGTACAGTTGTGTAAGAGCTTACCGTAACAGTAGATGTCCTGCCCTACTTTTCATAGGTAGGTACTAGGCTATCGGCCCGAGGGCCTACGTAAGCCAAGCCAACAAGGTTCCCTGGTTTACGCCACCCAAGAAAGTTATTTTCCTGTGCCACTGTTGAGCAGAGATACAGAAGTGATCCCCGGGGTGTATTTTCTATTTCCCATCCACTCATCAAGATTTTTCTTGAGTGCTAATGAAGAACTTTGCTTGACATAGATGGGTAGCCTGTTCCAGAGTATGGGAAGTCTCTGGGACAGGAATCTATCGCTCCAGCGTGTCCTGTTTATTGGGGTGACAAGGTTTAGGTCCCTAGAACGTGCAGCTTGAAGGGATTGGGATTTCTTTAGGTGTAGCATGTCCAACAGCTCTGGGTTTGACATAGCTTTATATGTTAGGCAGAGATCACCTCGGAGTAGGCGATATGCTACGGAGTAAAGGGAGTTTTTTGAGGCGGTCAGTGTAGGGCATTTGTTTGAGGCCAGTAATCCTCTTTGTGAGGTACTTCTGTGGCCTTTCCAGCTGCTGCAGATGTCGTGGGAGGTACATTCCAAAAGGGGTGTTGTACTCTATAATGGGTCTGAGTGTCGAGTAGAGGGGAACAATGACCTCTTTTTTTTCCTGGATGAGAACCCTTTTATGATGAGGTGTGCCACGTAGAAGGGCTTCCTGACTATTGTGGTGATGTGACTATCAAAGGAGAGACCATTCTTTTTTTCATTCTTGCAATATTCTCTCTCCTTCCCCCTCCTTGGTCTCTTTTCTTTCCGTCTGGTTGTGGGGTTGTTCTTTATCCCTTTCTGGATGCACATGCTCCTTTGTTCTTCTTGGGTTACTTTGGCTGTCCTGGGGCAATTCACTTCTGAGGATTTAGGTGTTCATACATCACTCATGTAACTTACGTGTTGGACATGCGACATAGACCCTTCCAAACTGCATATATCAGACTAAGGCTTTGATATATTTGCTGGACGTACGTGCTGCCATCCTCTGTAGGATATCCCTTTAGTAATGAATACTGCAGCAGAGAAAAGTAGGACATCTACTGTTATGGTATGTTCCTACACAACTGTATTATCTTCCAAGATTTGATCCATCTGTGGGGAAGATCTAATCTAGATTTCTGCGTCTACTGTAAATAGTCAGCTGGCAAAATTCTGCTTCAGGACTCTATGCAGGAAGACCTGGAAGACAGATGCCTTTTCTTTTTCCTTGGACAGGAATGCAGTTTTGTGTTTTTCCACCCTTAAATATCCAAGGTAATTCTGAACATTCCGAAGGACTCCCTAAAGATCATTGCATGGACTCCCTTCTGGCCCAAGCAGCAGTGATTCTACCTTCTGGAATAGACCAGGAACAATTACCACAAGCTTCCTCCTAGACTAGATTTCTCACACAAAAACAGGGGTGTTTGATGCATCCTGACCCCAAACACCTACAACTGACTTCCTGGATGATAATACCTTTTAAGCACCTTTTTTCTTGGGACGTTTAGCAGGTATTAGTGGAGGCTAGAAGACCTGCTAATAAAAAAACTATTTATATTAACAAATGCAAGAACTTTTCTAGTTTGTGCCAACAATGTAATGAGCAGCTATCAGGAATGGCCTGTCTTATTCCTAAAACAAAAGGTTCAGTTGTTGACCATCTTGGCATGTCTTTTCATGGATTCTCTCTCTTTCAACGCAGTCTCACGTCAAAATGTTTTTGAAAGGCGCGATGCATATGAAGCCTTTTAGAAAAAAGATTGATCTTCCTTTGGATCTTAATTTTGTATTAGAAAAAATTAACACTTGTTCCATTTGAACCAGCTGATCAAGCTAACTTGAGGTTCTTGACATAGAAAACCATCTTTGTGTATTGCTCAGACCTCTGCAAAAAGAACATCTTAGTTGCAAGCTCTTATGGCGAGTCAGCTTTATCTCATTTCCCACAATAGATGGTGTTTCTCTAAGAATCAGTCCTTCTTTTATGCCTAACGTCCAAGTTTGTCAAGATGTCCATCTAGCCATCTTCTTTCCAGAATGTAAAAATGAGGGGAGAACTGGTACTTCATACCTTGGATGTCTACAGACAACTCGGGTAGTATGTTGACAAAGCAAAATCTACTCTGTTTCTTATTTCCTGAAAAGATAAAAGATTTATAAAAAAAAAGGGGGGGGGGCAACTGGTAAGCAAACAGACCATTTCCAAATGATTGTTTCATGCTGTAAAGTTTTGTTACTTCCACCACAACAAGACTATTCCAGGCATGGTCTACCAGGGCATTGGCTTCATCTGTGGCTTTTTGGAAAGGGATGGATTCTAGTAGCAACAACTTGGTCTTCTGTGCATACTTTTTACAAACCACAATAAACTAGATTCCTTTTCCAGGTCTATGACAGGTTTTGGTAGCCTGTTCTCCAGGGGCCTTTGAGCCCTCATCCTTCCTCCTCACAGTCTGTCTAAGCTGTGGTAGTCTAACCATGCAGCTATGGCTACTGCAGCAATGATCATTTGAACAGCTACTATCATGGAAAATTTACTTACACAGCTGTGCTTTTTCATCCTAGGCCTTGTAATAGACTGCAAACTGTGTAGTATTTACCTACGAACCTCCAGTGCTTTTATTTCCACAGCTATTTAACCAACCAACAACAATCAGTGATATGGAACAATGACATCTTGAAACTTCTACCCATCACTACAGGAGTCCCACAAGGCTCTATTCTCGGGCCCTACTGTTCTCCATCTTTACAAACAACCTCAGCTTCACCTCTCCTCATGCCACAGTTATACACTATGCAGATGATTCCACTGTCATCTGCACAGCCTCCTCCTCCCGCCGGACCGCCTATCTGTGACTGTCTGCTTTCACAAACATAGAACTTTTCCTTAAAAGAAAGACAGTACTAAACCCAAATAAAACAAAGTTTATGGTATTCTCAAATAACGAACCCCCAAATCCCCCCTCATCAATGCATATACCCTCATCCAATGGAACTATAATCGAACCAGTAGATAGCATAAAGTTACTTGGTGTCATGATAGACTGCGGCCTGAAATATGACAAACACATAGCCCTCACCATAAAGAAGTGCATATTAAAATCTGATGTCTGTACAGAACTAGAACATTCTTCACCCCGTAAACTAGACAAGCAGTTGCCAGAACACACCTCCTCTCCACGTCACCCATTTTCTCTAATCTCAGAAAAACTGACCTATCTAAACTTTTGAAACATGCTACCACAAAATCACTCTATTTGTAGCCGGCCTGCACAATAAAATCCACCACTGTACTGCCCTTAAACAATTACACTGGCTCCAAAGTCCAAACTTACTAACGCTCAACCAACTAGCTATTGCCCACACCATCCTACACCAACCTGAAGCCTGTCCTGCTCTAACACACCTAGTACAGCCTTACAACACTACTCGCTCCCTCTGCCCATCTAATAAGCTGCTATTACAAGTTAAGAAAGCCAGTAACTTTTTTGGTGAGTTCTTATTTGCGTGTCAGATATTTATTATTTATTTTATTTAACATTTGTTAACTGGGAAAGTCCGACTTGGAAAGAAGCCAATTTTCAGCAGCGGCCTGGGGCGAAACACTCTAGACGCATGTCTTTGGAACATACGAGGAAACCGGAGCACCCAGGGGAAACCCACACAAATGCAGGGAGGACATGCAGACTCCACACAGAAGGAACCCCAGCCGAGATTCGAACTGGAGAACCTCTTGCTGTGAGGTGACAATGCTACCACTGCGCCATCCGGAGAAATAGCAAAAATTTAGAACAGCACTCCTCGAATGATGGACTTCAATAATTGGCTTAGTTTTTGGTGTCTTTAAAAGGGGATCCAGTATCTGTCTGCCTGAGCTGACATGGTTGACAGGCCTCATTGCTTTGCCAGAGATGGCATCCACCTGTCATCTCAGGTGTTCCGGATCTTGGCCAAAGGCTCTTGCCTCCCCCATTGTGCCTTTTTTAGGCTATGTCCCAAAGACAAGTCTTCCAACATGAAAGAGCTGTCAAAAAACAAATTGAACGTCATGCTGCTCAATGCTAGGAGCCTTAATCTGAAAATGCACTCACTGGGCGCTCTCCTCACACTGGAAGATGCCGATGTCTGTGCAGTCACAGAAACTTGGTTCAGGGCTATACCTCATTCCACACTTTCCTACCCCAAAATGAGGTTGGAAAGACTAAGGGTGGTGGAGTTCTCTATCTTCATTAAAGACAGGCACACCTCCAGACTGGTTTACCAGCATGATGCACTGGAATTACTCCAGGTGCGACACAGTTGGCAAGACACCCATCCAAGTTATAGCCAGCTATAGACCTCCTCCATGTGTCAGGACACCTACTCCTCCTGCCTGGACTTACTTGATTCCATCAAGGTATCCCCTAACACCCAGATCCTTGGTGACTTCAACTACCCCCACCATAGACTGGGTGAAGTATTCCTGCCCTAATGCACTCACCCAACGATTCCTTAACTTCATCAGCTCAAACGCACTAGACCAGCTGGTGTCATCCCTCACAAGGGGAGATAACATACTGGACTTGGTTCTCACCAACATGGGTGACCACTGCACCATTCCTATAGTATGTTCTTCCCTGAGATAAGATCATCAGTCTGTCTCATTCGAAGTTTCTGTTCCACCCAATTCCTCCCCAGCTGTAACCAGGCTAAAAAAAATCTCAAAATCTAACTACATCCTCCTAAGAGAGGGTATCAGCAGCTTCAAACCACCACCCCCCTCAGAGAATGCAGACAACTATGCTGAATAGTACACCAGTGCAGTATACAAACATCTATACAACTGCATGAACACTGCTATACCCAACAGAACTAAAATCTGCTCCTCAAGGAAACACAAACCTGTCTGGTGGACATCCTTTATCAACAGGCTTTACAACAAAAGGAAGAAACTGTTGTGCAAGGGTAAAAAGGAACAAATTCCAAATCGGAGAATCTCCCTCCTCTGCCTCAGCAAGCAAATCAGATCACTAGTGAAAAACTCCAAAGCCAATTATGAGCTGAAACTAGCCTCCGAAACAAAGGGAAACCACAGGTCCTTCTTCAGTTACGTTAGGAACCCCCATAGCAAAGCCCAAGTTTGTTCAGAATTAGTACTTAATGATACCACTTACACTGATCCTGCCAACTTAGCTAACCTACTAGCTGATAGGTTCAGTGCAAACTTCACCCCTTATCTCCCCCCCCAAAGGCCCAGTTGATATCCCCAGTACTTGTCCCACACCTCACATTTCTGTAGATCAAGTGTTAAAGGCCCTATCCAAGGCAAAGAACACAGCTTCCATGAGACCTGATAATATCCCAGGCTGTATTCTGCACCATCTCCAGCAAGAACTAGCTTCGCCACTGAGGACCCTATTTAACCATAGCCTGATTACAGGCTTCATTCCAACAGAGTGGAGTGGAGAACTGCCATTGTCATCCCCTTGCACAAAGGTGGTGCCACTACTGACCCGGGAAACTATCGTTGCATTAGCTTGACAAGTTTGATCTGTAAAGCCATGGAGCGTATTATTATGGATCTCATAAACAAGGACATAGGCACACTCCAAACACTTGACCCCACCCAATTCAGATTCGTCAGGGACAAATCTTGCCTATTGAACCTACTTGACTTCGAGACCATCGCCAAGGCCCTGGATGAGGGAAAGTCAGCACATACAGCTTACCTTGACCTGGCCAAGGCCTTTGACACAATCCCCCACTCAGGCATCATCGAAAAGCTAACACAACTTGGTGTTAATCCCTATCTCATCAGATGGGTGGCCAAATGGCTCACAGATAGGACCTACAAGGTCGAAATAGGCAGCACCACCTCCGACAGCAGACCTGTCACTAGTGATGTTCCCCAGGGATCTGTCCTGGGAACCCTACTGTTTGGCATCTTCTTCTTAGAGGTCCAGGCAAATACCAAGGGCCTGTGGCTAACAAAGTTTGCGGATGACTGTAAGTTGGGTGCCGTCATTGACTCCTCAAATGACATTAACTTACTGCAAGAGGGTATCACATCTGCATATAACTGGTGCCAAAGTCATGGCCTTATGTTAAATGCAAAAAAAAATATCATCATACAATTTGGCAAAAATACTGTCCCTACTGATTACCACATCGACAACCCCCTAAGCACACAACACGTGGTGAGAAACCTGGGCTCTCAGGTTGACAACAATCTCACATTCACCATCATGTGGCGGCATCTCATAAGTAAAGGGATTGCATCCAGAAAAAAGGAGGTTACTACTTCTGTGTACTCCTCCCTCATTAGACCTATAATTGGAGGGGTACATACCAAACGGGACGCTATACTCAAAACACCTGCACCATCTGTAAAAGCCACAACAATACCTCACAAAGCGAATCCATGGCTTCTAACACCTGTCTTAGACAGGCAGGCTCAAATCACTCTCACTTTACTTAATATCATATAGATTGCTCAGAGGTGATCTGTACCTTGCCTACAAGGCAATATCAGACCCTGCCCTACTAGAGATGCTCCATATCCGTAAGTCTAACTCCTCACGCATTACCCGCTCGATAGGCCTAAATGTTATATGTGACATCAACAAAACCTGCTCCCGTACACATCAAGCAGAGTACCTCACTGACCCTCTTCGGGTGCAACCTACCTTGATGAGTGGATGAGAAACCACAAATTTGTCCCAGGGGTTCCACCTCTATCCCTCATTGATAGGGGTGACGGGTGCTGACTGCGGTTTCTTTTTTGGGGATAAACTCTTGGCTAGGCTGTAAGGTCTCCAGGGCCATTAGCTTAGTAACCTCCTATGATCAACATATACTTAGTACCCCTTCCACCTCCAAATTCAAACTCCTCCTTAAACATGTAGCCAACAACTGTATCTGTTCCTGTATCACCCTTGGATAACTCTATCTGACCTGCTATACATCTTTTTGCTCTGTTCGAACAAGCTTCTTGTATCTACCACTACTGATTTGTGTGTATAACATGGATTATTTTATACATTGTACAAGGACTTGCTGGTATATAGGCATACCAGTTTATTGCTTTTTCTACTACAGTTTTTGACATAATGTTTTTACTGTTGTGAATTTCTATTTTATTTCTATTATGATTATGTTCCTGCATCACCCTTGGATAACTCTATCTGGGTAGCTCTGACCTGCTATATATCTTTTTACTCTGTTCGAACAAGCTTCTTGTATCTACCACTACTGATTTGTGTGTATAACTTGGATGATTTTATATATTGTACAAGGACTTTATTGCTTTTTCTACTACAATTTTTGACATGTTTTTACTATTGTGAATTTCCATTTTATTTCTATTATGATTATGTATGTTTATTTTCATTGTTTGCACTGATAGCTTTTTTCATTTCTTGGGGCTTTTCCCCCCAGGACTCTGCTGAAATGGGGCCACTGGCCCAGTTGGACTAACCCGGCAAACAAATGTAAAATAAATAGTATTCACTGTTTCAGTTGCAATTGGTTTAATTTTGATTTCCAGTTTCTAGTAATTTTTCTTTTTTGGCAGCCTCTAACTTTAAAATTAGTAAGGATTTACTATGTTGGGGCAGTTAAGATACTATATATCGTAAAAATAAGTAAAATAAATAAATTCTTTAGTTAGCAACAACCCTTTGTTCTCCTAACATTTCAGACAAAGTACTGTGTATGGGATTTTTAAAATCTGCCGGTTTATAACATCCCCATATCTCCCCAAAAAAATCCCAAAATGTTCCCAATTACCAGTCTCTTCCATCACAATTCAGCATTTCATATCTACCAGGGAACAATTTTGTGAACTCAGCTTGGTTATTAAATTACCTGTGCAAATACTTTCAAGCAAAAATCCAAAACCTTCTGGGCTTTGAATACTTGAGAGCCATGCAGATGTTCTCCTGTTGTTCATTTATGACATTCTGAATTTTTAGTCACAGAATTGCATTACCAGCATGGCCTGTGGACCTTCTGAGGAACAAGATTCATACACTGTTAGAAAACTGGGCTAACCAGTCTGGAACTTCATCTGACATGTCCTGCCTGTTTGCTGTGTGTTTTATTTTTTATTTACTTATTTTAAGTAGGACTGAATGATGTCAAGCCGGTTTTTGAACAGTTAGCAAATGTGGTTTGTGAAATTGGTGCTATAGACTTTTATGGACGTACCTCAATATACAGCCCGTTTATGTTTGAAAACTATGTGGGGGGGGGGTAAGGGCTTTAAGATGATGGAGGTCAGACAGGTGACTGACAGAAGGGGTGTTATTAACCACCTCACAAAAACATTCTACTGAGCAAGGCAGTGGACTGTAGCAGTTGCAGGTCTGTTGCGGTTTGTTTTTAAAGCACTATGAACACAACATGTAATGATGCAGAGTTCTGTAATTCATAGACCAGAGCAGGTGACTTATTATATTACAAAAAGTCTTTACATTCTTTTGTTGTTTACTTCAAGCCATTGCAGATTTTGGCAGGATAGTCTGAAACCAGCATAGAGAGAGTGAATGCTTATAAGAAAGTGATGTAAGATGTGACACAGTAAAGTAAATATAGCGTTCTAAGTCAACAGGCAAGGAATGTACTTGTCAGAGTTGCAGAGCACCTCAGAACATCCAGTACAGGCTACAGGGTTATCAGCTGTTTGATTAGGATATGCTATAAAGTGTCATTTCCGGTAAGAGCTAAACTGTACAGAACATGTTTATGCTCTTTGCTTATTGTGTCCCTTTTACAACATTTGCTGGAAATCGGAGATAAGACGAGAAGTGTTTACAGACTAGAGCAGACTTGCTCATTCAAAATAACTTTAAGAATGCCTCTTCTGTTGGGATTATAAGAACTACTCACTGAGAAAGTAAAATCTTTGGTTATTGCATTTTGTGAACTATACAGACTATTTCATTACTAGAAGCAGCAGTGGACAGAGAGGTACACACACACACACACACACACACACCATTAGGTAGTCTTTTGCAGTTTTGCAATACTGTGCTTTTCTTTCAGGATCATTTCAGCACATTGTATCCTGCCGCATGAATCTAAACAGCTGGGACTGTAAGCTAGTTCATTTGCATGATAGTTAGGGGTTGGGGGCCACATAATGTATCCCAGGAAATGAAAAGTTGAAGGCTGAGTTTGTAAAAGTCCTTCCATATCACTATTGTAGTATTCCTTACTAAAGGGATCCCCTGCCGAGGTTAACCCCATGTTTGGCCAGTATACTAAAGCATTAGATTTTTTAGAAAGAACGTCATACATCACATGTATGTTGTCCACTCACTGCATGGGACATAAAGGTGATGTACCTACCTCAGAACTTCTTTGCCGCCATTCCAAATGCCACTGTGATCATTGGTCTGACCATTTTTTTCATGTGCTGCTTACTAAGTCATTTTCAGATAATCTGTGCAAGCTACTGCATTTTACTTCCAGTTCTACATTACAGTTTAAGCAGAATTGTCTTCTGCTCTGCTTATAGGGCTCAGTTAACTGTGTTTGTTAAAATTTGTTTTATCGGTACAAGCTATTGCATTTGCTCCTAGTGCTCCATTACAGTTTTTTATAGGATTGTTTTCTGTTCTGCTTACAGGGCTTAACTGTGTTTACTAATATTTGCTACTTCTGTACAGCCTACTGCATTTACTTTTAGTGCTCTGCTTTCATGACTTAGTCAACTGGGAATACTGTTATTGCTACACTGGTTATTTCTTATCTGTATTATACCTCATGTAAATCTGTTTTTCTAGGGTTTTGCTAGGTCTGGTCTCTCGTGTCTTTTCTTACTTTCCTGGTCTATCCTTTTGTATATGTTCTCCCTTATGCCTTGCAGTTTCTCTCGACGGGTTAAACACTCTGTGGTCATCCCCTGCCCAACAGACTCGCCTAGCAAAATACCTTATGAAAGAGTGTAAATCTGCTTCAGTTACCTGCCTGAAGCAGCTCCAAAACCAAACTAAAAAGCACAGCTTTCTAAACTGTAGGTGTTCCTTCTATTGCTATTTATCTACACTCCAAATCTGTTTTTATAAAAGTAAATTGCTTTTTATTTGAAGTATTACTACAAGGCAGATGAGCATACATACAGGTTAGTTTTTTCTGGCTGTAGTAACTTAGTTTGGCCACCAGGCGGCAACACAATGCCAGCAGTCTACCACTGCACTACAAGGAAGCAGATCTACTGAACTTACCCCAATTTGGCTGTTTTTTCCTGCTATCCCTGATTAGAGCTCACTGATTGTCTCTGTAGTCTCATGGTGGCTGAGCCCCGCTCCATTCTTCTCGTTACGCGTGGCTCACTCCGCTCCCCTACCCCCAATTCCCACCCACACTACTTCTGCATTTATTCTAACCCCAATCACCTGACCACTCCCTACAGCCACTCACCTGCAACAACCCTAACCACACCCCTAATTTACCACTTGCATCCAAATACCACAAAACCCAAACTAAGCAGGCCTTACTTTCTTCTCTCCTACTAACCCTCGCAACTCTAACCTACATTGCATCCTTACACATAAACACACCACTACCACACACATACCTTCACACCTGTTATTGCACACACAAGCTTTCCTATAGCCCCTCTTTATTTAGTGACAACACAATACTATTTTTACGTAACAAGTATGTTTCACTATTCTACCCTAGAAAAACATCAAGTAAACTCCACATAGATATTCTTCAAACTACCAAGCTTCAACTTTCATTAAAGAAATACCTCCTTACCTCGGGGGATATTCTCCGAAATCCAGGTCCAAGCAACATTATACCCCAAACAAACACACTGCAGATCTACTCATGATCAATCTTAACTCTCGCAGTATATCAAACAAACTTTCTCACTTACACGCATTCATAACTCACTACTCCCCTGACATCCTTACCATAACAGAGACCTGGCTAAAACCCAGCACACAGAATGAAGAAATTCTCCCACCAGGATATAATATCCTGCAGCCAGAGAGAACGGGAAAGAAGGGTGGGGGCGTTGCAATTGTCTATAAAAATACAATTTCTCTCCTACCTCTACTAACTCCTCTACCAAAATTTAATACTGCTGAGATTGTAGGCTCTGTCCTACTATTAAATAAGAAAAATAACATCAGTATTCTCTGTGCGTGTATCCCTCCAGCTAATAACACTCCAGTAATTGAGGAGATTCTACAATGGTCAAAAGATAATCTCCCACAGGAAACTATTTTATTAGGTGACCTAAACACTGACTGGCTAGCCTGTAACTCTAAAAACCCCACTAACCACATCAACCTGTATGAATTTTCTCAACTCATTCAAGAACCAACTAGCGTAGACAAAAAAAAAAAATCCCATAAGGAATCTATACTAGATTGGACATTAGTAAATTACCCTGAACATAATTACCATTTAGGTAGCCTACCTGATGGACTTAGTGACCATCTCCCTACTTTCCTCCTACGAAAACGTACTAACTTACCCAAACCTACAGTCTAAAGACAAGTCAGAAACAATCGCAATGTTAACCCTCTAGAACTCAACACTATATTAAAAAATGTAACTGGGAGCCACTGTGCAGCCCTGACCTAGACCAAAGCAGTGTTAATAGTACTCTTATTAACATCATTGATTCAGTTGCCCCAGTAAGAAAAATTAGAGCTAAACAACACTGTGCTCCTTGGTTTATTAAATCCACTAGAGCCCTATTAAAAACCAGAGACAAGGCATGGAAAACCTGGAAGAAAGATACCACTAGTCTATCCAAACAAAACTGTCAACACCTTAGGAATCAGGTAAAAAAACAAACAAAGCTTGATAAACAGAACTACTTTCTAGATATACAAAATAAACACTCCAGTAACCCCCAAAAGTTCTGGCATGCAATAATCTCCCTACTAAAACTTGGTAAAACCTCCACACCAGCTCCCACCTCCACCTCTACAAAAACAGCGATATAGTCTCCCAATTTAGTCACCACTTTACTGAATCCATTAAGTCACTATCAACTCAACTTTACAAAAATAGCTACTCATCCATGCCAACAACTCCTAACAACTCACCTCCCTTTACATTCTCTCCTGTCCCACCTCAGCAATTAAAAAAAACTCTTAAAGCTTAAACCCACTACTCTTGCAGCAGATGGTATACCTGCTCATTTCCTAAAAATGGCTGGCGACTCTCTATCCTACCCAGTCTCAATCTTAATCAACCGCTCCATGCAGGAATCCCACATCCCTCAACTATGGAAAATCTCTTAGATTATTCCCCTTCATAAGGGTGGGAATTCCTATGATTTTTCTAACTTTCACCCCATAGTCATTCTGTCTCCTTTATCAGAGATACTTGAGAAATGC
The DNA here is from genome assembly GCF_019279795.1 of Protopterus annectens. Lineage (NCBI taxonomy): Eukaryota > Metazoa > Chordata > Ceratodontiformes > Protopteridae > Protopterus > Protopterus annectens. Next base: position 36,243,353 of record NC_056732.1, read on the forward strand.
ATACACTCTCAGGTCATGCATTTCCTAGACTCTATAATCTCTTCTCCTCTACACAACATTGTTTCCACCCACACCACAGCACTTCAGCCCTTCTCTCTTTCACAAACCTGGTTAACCAACATAGAAATAACAGATTTGTATCTGCTATATT